>NC_142190.1:17457500-17771666 GCF_026936395.1 Plectropomus leopardus
AATGATACAGTAAAGGTCACAGTGATCTTAATTTTGACCTTCAACCACATTCTAATCAGTTCATCCTTCCTTTGAGTCCAAAGTGAATGTTTGTGACAAATTTGAAGAAATTACCTAAAGCTGTTCCTGAGTTATTGTGTTCATGAGAAATGGACGGATTTGAGGTCACAGTGACCTTGACTTTGACTACTAAAACTCTATCACTTCATCCTTGAGTTCAAAAGGACGTTTGTGCTAAATTAGAGGAAACTTCGTCCATATGTTCTTAAAATATTGTGTTCACAATGATGGGATGAATGGAAGGACAACACGAAAACATAATGCCCCTGTACATGGGTGGCGCTGTCGCAGAGGCATTAAAAAACAGATAACATCACAATGTCTATCATTCATTTTGTTCAATTAGCAGCTTAAAACAACCTAAACACTGAAGGTAACCAAACAAGTATGTCTGTAATACTATCAATACTCATGAACTCTAACACTTATACACCCACTCAGCTCCATGAAGTTGAAGGAATTTTATATAATTCTTGTTCCAAGAGTTTCAGATGAAAACTTTGAAAAATATGTCAATGCCATCACATTTTTGCTAAATTACATTTTATGGCTTCCCACCGATGTTAAAAGCCTTAGTACTAACTCAACCTCACTCTTGTACCCTCTCCTCATCTCTCCTTTCAAACCCTTTTCGTCCTTCTCCCCCCCTCCTATCTTTCCCCTCTGCTCTCCACCGGCAGTGGATGACTCACACTCCCTGTGGTGTGAAGTGCTTTATCTCATCAAGAAATGGACCAAGCTGGGTATTTTTATTATCTCAATGAGACTACTTCACTCAAATTGAAAAAGACTGAGTAGTTCTTCAAAAGAAAGTCAGCAGACAAAATAAAATGCCTATTCATGTCATGAAAGGTGAAAGTTGTTTCTGTTTGCATTTTAGAGGTGTAACAGATGACCCGACAGAATGTTACGTAAAGAGACTTCCAGTAATCACCATATAAAGTGCTGAAAGCAGAAAAATGAATCTTAAATCCAAATCTTAATCTTAAAAAGTTTAATGGTTTGAGTGGCAGTTGCCCAGTAGCTTTAGCTTTTCAACTTATCTGAACTGTAAAAAGATATTGAGTGAAAACAAAGTCTCTCAAGCCTCCAGGTCTTCGAAAACTGAGGGCAGAACAAAACACTCTGTCTGTAAACTCAGGCTTTAAGGAGAAAAGTTTTGCTCCATCTTATGTTTTATTCATAGAAACAGTGCTGCCTTACTCTGTCACGTCTAAGGTGTACCCTCGCTCTAAACCTGGTGTGCATGGTGAGCCCAGGTTCCTTTCCGTTCCTCATTATACCGCCGTAATGCTAATATGGTCTTTCAAGTCACACCAGCTCATGATTTGTCCTATTCCTTCCTTCCAATCTTTGTTTTGGTGGAATAGTCACTGAAAAATAATATTTGATCTCAGTTTTTCCAATGTGTGTAAGCGGGAGTGTGTGTGTTTTCCCTTTTTATATATTGGTTTATTTACTATACTACATAGCTATAAAACTTTACCTAATTTGAAAAAATAAGTCTTAAATATAAAGTTTTTAAGGGTAAAATTTTACTTGCAAACAGGTTTTACTGCACTGGTAAATCCAGTGACTTACAAGACAAGGTTGCAGCCTGTCAGTGAGCCATAAAGTCATTTCAAATGTATAACAACCACCAACAAATACATAAAGCATTAAATGAAATACTGAAATAATGAAGCCACAGATATTAACAGAAAGTGAAAACTTGCTTAACCTTTTGAAACCTGAGCAAATTGGCTTGATTTCTTTCAAAAACATGGGAAGAAGGCCAGCAACAAAAGCAGAATTTACCCCAAAAATTAACAAGAAATTAGTTAAACATACAAGAAAATTATTAATAGGCAACTGTTTTCTAATAAGTTTACCATATCATCCTCAAAGTTGATGATATTTCATTGTTGTATGATATTTGGAGAATGTGAACTGAAGGCATCGTCTCCACTCCTCACAGGAAGGATATTACTGTAAAAGTTTGCTGAAGTTCAACACTGAAAGTGAATTAAGTTAATTACCGTCATTCTAACCTTCCTGCGCCCATTCGTCTAATCATTGCATGCGCTCTGATCTTCTATTGCATATTCATAAACTGGGAATTTTCTCATTCGCTGTGTCGTCTTGCAGGCACCCACCGCCACCCACATTTCACCCTCCACCTTATATCCATCTGTGGGAAGGGCTTTTCCAATTGAATTAAAGATGAAGACAGTCTCACTCTAATGTGACTCGATGTATATATATAGAATTCAAAACTGTCTCTCCAAAGGTACAGCTAATGGCTGTCATGAACATAAACTTTCAAGGGATCTGGAAGTTCCTATGAACATGGGAACGTCCAGCATGTTCTCATCCCAACTCGTTATATGTTTCTGCTTTGCAGTGGACTTCAGTGTCCAAATAATACAGTCTACGTATCCTTCTGCATTCTTTATACGTTACTTTTAATAATTTATTTTTTGGTTGAAATCCCATTTCCTTTAAGTTTATGCAATTAATACAGAATGTTAATTTCAAGTTAAGTTCTCCTTCTTCTTAAAGACTTTTTTGGTGTTATGTCTCCAGTCTTAGTCATGTGCCAGTCTTTAGAAATGGCACAAAACCTGCGCTTATATAGTTATTAGTGGGTGTTCCCTTTGCTAATAGGTGACCTAGTGGGATTCATCATTAAGCACACCTGGGTAAAAGCAGATTAGGATGGTTAAGAACGTTTGGTGCATCTGGAGTTGACTTCTCTTATATTTTGTCTTACCACAAAATTAAGAGAAAATATAAGGGAAATTTAAGAGTGTTGCTGCACGAGGCCCATTGTGTCTCTCTGTTCCTTTTTTCAGCCACTTACTTCTATACCTTGCCTGTCTACCAGATGCCCTCAGACATTTCTCCTTTCATTTCAGATCCTGCCACTCTCATCTGTTCTGCAATCAACTCATTATCCTCACCTGTGCCTCCCTGTCCATTTCCCCAGCTGCACCTTGTTTCTTCATCAGCCCTGCAGTACTTAAAACACTTAGTTTGCTTAATTTGCTACATGCTGCATGCATTTGCTTTCTAATATCTGTTATCTGGAGAAAAAAAAGGTGTTTCTGAACCTCTGTCTCATCTTTTGGGTTTAGAATACATCGCCTGCCCCTTTGGACTTGTGTATTTTTTGAAACTTCCACCATTAAATCTCTGTTTGTCTGCATTTGTGCCATTTCCATGTTGGCTGTATTCATCAGCTGTGACACGTAAAGTATCACCTTGGCTTAGTAGGTCAGGCTTGGCTATGTAACAATAGATCATGATGGTGTGATATACCTGCGTGTGTGTATTGTATGTATCTGTGTACTGTTATCAGTAGTGAGAGAGTGTATCAGTGACTCTGTGCAGCCGCTGCCATTTATCTGCACCTGTCTCCTCTTTCCTTCCTTTAATGTTATGATTTATGTCCCAACCCCCAAGGTGTAGCCGCTATGCCCCACTTTAGACTACACAAAGATGTTAGATAGAATGAAATAATAAGTCATAGCATTCATTACTCCTTTTAATAAATTGCTTCACTGACCAGGCTGTCCCCTGCACAACATCTTATACATTATTACTTGCAAACATTATTTCTCCTTGAGATTACAGGGTATAGTCAGCCAAAAATATATGATGTTTCACTCAGCTCTGTAATGAATCATTCAGACTGTCCATTACCTTTAATCTCCAGTTCATGTGTGTTAAAAGCCTTTATGTAACTATATATGTCTACAGACTAGACATGAGTTTCAACATGACCCATTCCCATTGCCTGATAAAAGGTCTGTTCAGTTTAATTCATTTTAGTTTATTCACACTTGGGCAGAGGCGTAAGTAACACCAGCAGGTTCTTAACAAGTTATTTTTTAGATACATCTCTGTAGTTATCAGTGGCCATGAGTCTCCAGTTTATCTGATGCATTTCCTATAATTTTATGCACTGCTAGTGTAGCAGGCGTCTTCATTATCAACTGGATCTTTCTAATGCATGGAGATCTAATACTAATTTACCCTGAGTTTTAAATTAATTCTCCAAACCCCATGTCCTCCGCATAACCAAAATAAGCTCTGTGGTGTTGCAACATCATTACTGATACCCATTATAACACATTTTTAGATGTAGCCTTAATGGTTTTCTAAAATAACTGCTGACATGGGCTCCTCTTAAATGTAAATTTGAAATCAGCCTCTTTTAAAGCTATGTTTGAGGTGCTGTATATTAATATGTGATAGTCAGTATATTTTTGCCTCCCAAGTATGTTTCCCCCAGAGGGAAACTGGACTCTCCTCCTTGGTCATTAAACCCTTAAACTGCCAGCTGCTTTTAGAAAGTTGTAGAGGATGAGTGGAGCAATATTTGCATCCGTTTTTACAATGTAAGGCTAGAAACTGGAAACAACACTATAGATATAAGACTAATAACTCCTCAACTGACATGAACATCACACAGGAAACATGGATGAAATTCCTGTTCCCCTTAGCTTGTTCTTGTTTACGCCTTTAGGCAAGGTCACCAAGCTCTTCTACCTGCCTTGAATTTTTCAACATATTCCTATCATGGTTTTCATCAGTAAATCCAAAGAAAATTGCATTTTTATGGTAGACTTCAAATCCCTCTCTCTCAGTGTTGAACTTATCACCAGTGCTTGCTTACCTTGCATGATGTGCGACCTGCATTTGATTAAATCGGTGTAAGAAAGTGAAGGGTTTTTTTTCTCATTATAAGTTTGCTATTTACAGCAGCCACCCACAGAAAAGGACAGCATACTGTTGGTTGAGTGCAGGAAAGGCAGAAATGTTGAGAAATAAAGCTGATGGGTGGAAAAAGATGAACTCAGAACTGTAACCTCTTAAAAGACACCAGGCCAAGTGACTGGTCTAATCATGTTGAGTAATATCAAGATCAAACAAGTGGGACTTTTTAAAAATATTAATGTTACTTGACTAACTGCTGACCCACGGGGTCAACTGGCCAACAGGGAAAGACTCCTGCTGTTCCAGATGGCCAGTCTAGCCCTGCTGACGGGCTAATTGTATTTTGATATGCCCCTCATTTATGACTAATTGGTGGCTAATTTATGTAATCCATAAAGTTCAGTGAAATACAAACGAAATCACACATATTTCATTAAAAGTTAAAAAAAGACACCTGTGCAAGTGGTCCAAAACAGGCACTGATTTTGCCAAAGCCCTTCCAGAGTATTCTTTAACAGCCCAGTAGCTTAACAGAAATAGTTTGAAACTGTAACTTAAGGGGAAAAAGAGCTTGTTTTTGCAGCTTGGTATAATGCCTGATTGCATCAATGTGTTGAAAGCAGTGGGTGCTAAAAAAAACATTTCTGCAGTCTTAATTGGTTTCCCTCCATGAAACACACTGGTTTGCTGTCTTAACAGCATTTTTTGTTGTTGTGTTGGTTTGACAAATGTTAACATCATTCAAAGGAATACTTTATCCCACATCCCAAACGACCATTTGTATAATAATTACACACACTGTTACATTGAATTTGTGAAGAAATAGTTTTTCTTGCATGCCTCCAGTGAACGAATACTCACAAACTGAGAAAATTCTTGATTAATTGCTGCCACAGGCAGCTTTTTAACAACAGCAAAACTATATCAAAACATCTGCTCGCAAACTCGCACCCAACTACTGCAGCGTAAGCCCAAGTCCCATTTCTCCAGTTGTCTCTTTAGGAACTGAATGTAAAGTGAAACTTATCTATGCTCTCTTCAAAGCAAGACACCACGGCAATAAACAGTAATTTTACAGCTGCTGGTGTATCTCAGTCAGTTAGCCTTTATGTCTGATTGTTTTACTTTGGTGGTTTAAAGAGTTAGTTTGGATTAACCAAAGTCACACAATAACATAAACAAACTGATTGAGTCAGTCGTAGAACAGCAGCTTGTAGATGTAAAATTACTGTTTTTGTCAATGGAGTCTGGCTTTGAAGAGAGAATCGATGAGTTTCACTTTCAGTTCAGTTCCCATTTTGAAAGGGGTGTCTGTTTGGAGAGTACTGAGCATAGGACTGGACAAATGAGACTTTGATTAACTGCACAAGTTATGAGAGTTTCTAAACAGATGTTTTGATTTAGTTTACTGTTGTTTAAATGGTCACCTCAGACTTCAGTTTTCTAATTGAGAATTTTCTTGGTTTATTGCATTCTTCATTGACTGAAGGCATGCAAGAAATAGGCTGCAAAGTTCACTGTAACGTGGGGTGAGTATTTGATAAACAAATGGTCATTTTGGGGATGAAGCATTCCTTTAAAAATTTGTCAGAGACAGTAAAGACCAAACTTAATTGCTGTGGCAGGAAAATTTTGTCATTTCAAGTAAACTTCACAAACATCTATTAATGTCATTTTCCTTTAATGAAACCCTACAGCGCCACAATTAAACAAAATATGGCTTATGTTCAATGGCACTGCTACTGAAGTTTTTGCTCTTTGAAATGCAGGCTGTTTCACTTCTATCTTATATCAAAACATTTGGAATACTTTTTCCCCTTTCCTGGTCCTGGCCGCTCTCACATCTAAGGAGCCTGGCTTTCCATTATTGCTTGCCCTTGATTGGAAATAGTGATGGCTAGTGCAGTGGCTGCAATAGTAATAAACCTGCTAATGTTTTGAACATCCATCACCACGCTCCTTGGAATGTTGTCGCAAGAGGAGAAGTTGCATAGCAACCCGAGAGAAGTCACATAACATCATTCAGTGGGAATGCAGTCATCTCGCAATTGTGTTAAATAGACACTTTGAAAATATTACTAAAGTTTTAATTGAAAGCTGTCTAATTATTCAGACAGGCTTCCTCATTGTATAAATATTGTGGCCTTGTGATATCATATCTCAGAACTTGCGTTTACCTCTATTGTGAAAGACAAAAACCAACAGAGAGTGCCTTTTGGTCCACATGCATGGATGTGTATATGGGCACTTACTGCACACTGCTTCACACCATGATGAACATGACTCTTACATTAATTATTGAAGATACTTGAAGGGCCTTTGCTCCCTGTAACACACACTTGACCTTTTCTTTCTTCTTTGAGGTATGACCAAACAATAGTGCTTTGAAAGATTTTTCACAGGTCTAACAGGTCTGTGCATGTGGAGGGTACTTTGTTCATTTGCTGTTGCGGTATTCAGATAATGTATTTGTTGATAATCATTGTGAAATTTTGCTTTCAAAGGATGTTTTTGATTTAGGTTTTTATTAAATCCATGTTCTTTTCCCACCACAACCTTGCTTGTGCAAATACCATTTATACTATTTTTATGCCTGGTCTCCAGTGGTGAACAAGTTTCCACGTAAAACTAAAAGCCTCAGTAAAACTGAGCTGTGGCCACACAAAAACAACTTAACAGAGGATTTTGTGTTGTACTCATGCACAGACAAGAACGCTGTTCATATTGCTGCCAGAGAGCCTTTGTTGATGTTTGTGGATGATTTATTATCTCAGAGACATATTGTCTCTGCAAAGGGGATGGCCTACCTTTGCAAGCTTCCAGAGTCTTGTAAGGCTAATGTGAACTCCCAAAGCTGTGCATTCACATTTGCCCTGCCATTGCATATTGGGTACTTTATGAACTCATTACTTTTGTGGATATAGTTAGAGCTATCTTAATGAACAAAATCAGCTCCAATTGCAACTCAATGATGTGGTAATGATAGACTTAATTTATTTACAGATCCGAATCAGACTCAATGTTATCAGACATAATGCATTACAAGAATTTAAATTTCCTTTACTTATTGGGTTTGGCAAGCTGATAACCCCAGCTTTGTGTGACCACTTATCCCTGATCGCCATCTTTTGTTTTGTTGTGCAAAACCAGGGACTCCCAGTCAGCATTAGGTAAATGACAATGTACAAGTACAGCTGTGCCTCTTTCACACTGCAGGAACTCACTCTGTCTCCTAAGTTATCTTAAAAACATTAATGCTTTCCAGATGGTTATTCAGCTCAAAATGCATTTCTTCCTTTTCAGTGTCATTATAAACAAACAGAAAATAACACGCACAAACACAGAATGCAACAAATCACTATCACCAGGCAAAACCATTTGTATTTGACAATTCTGGAAAAACCCTGGACATGTTTTTTAATGTCCAATACCAATGCGTTTAAAATTCCCCTCCAGGCATATGAGTATAGCAAATTAACTCAGGTTAGGGTAAAGTTAGAGTTAGGCAACTAAAACACTTATTATCCATTTGAGATTAGGGGTAGACTATGTTTACAGTTATCAAAACTTGCAAATGGCAAAAGCAGATTTGTGACACAATGCAAACTCTTCAGCCAGTCTTCAGCCAGCAGTCATACACACTACACAGCACACACACCCACATCCTTAATTTTGGCCCTTGCCACATTAAGGGTGCACTACTTACTAAATTGCCACTGGGCATTGGCACTGGATGACAGCTGTGAGGTGCAAAATCATCCAACAGAGAATTTGAAGGTATGTCATGCCATGTGGGAAGTAAATATGCAAATCCTAGTATAGCAATAACATGCCCTACTCCCTATGATTGGCTAGTGCTTATTGCGTTCTTTGGTTGGTTTGGTTGAATTTAGGCAAGAGGAGTGGGATTGATTAGGGTTAGGGTAAGAAAGTCAAGGTAACCCAATCAGAGGCAGAGTAAGGCAAAGCAGGCCATTTCTTCACTATCCCAGGAAACACAAATTAGCCTGTTGGAAAGGGGTGCCTTCTTGTGAAGTACGTACTGTTTAGTGTATGCATTCAGTCCAAAAACAAGAAAGTATACAAAATTTGGGTGTGTGAGAAGAGGTAGGGGATCAAGTCAAATCATTCTGCATTGTTTATCCTGATTAGTTTCTCAAAATAATATTGCCTGATCACTTTAGCTTGCAAGGCAAACGCACGTTCCACAAAAAATGCAGCCCCTGTCCAAAAATTTGACACTACATGACATCAACTTAACATTCTTCAAGTTAGCATAAATCCTAGAATATCTGGCTGAAAATAGCTATGATGTATAATATTGATATTCACAATTTGATCTGATATGATACGAGTACTCTAATGCCACAAAAAGTTATATTTTTGTCTTTCAGTATATATTGTATAGTGACATTTTTACATGTTATGTTTCAGGCTATTTCCAATTGTGGTTTCCATCCTAGCTGATGTTAACCCACTTACTCGGCTTCATCTTTCCAATAGACCTTATGAATCCCAACATACAATGTAGCCGCCCAAGCCTTTGTTGATTTGTAGCCTAGTCATTCAAGTGAGCCCATACATCAACCCTATTCTGGGATTTCCTTCCCAGCTCAAGTGCCAGCTGTACTGATATTGACAGCGCAGATGGATGGCTCAATAGAGGCCAATACGCACAAAGAAAGGCAATCATTACAAAGAAACAGAGGATTCCCTATGTGGTGTAGGACACTGATTCTGTGGACAGATGTTTGGGTTAATGGAGTCAATATAATTTTTCTTGGTAAGTGATGTCTTTATAACATGTAATTAGGGTAAGCAGTTTACATGTAACATAATACATAATACATGTGAAATTTAGATGAATCTATCAACAGATGAGGCTTAACTCTAAGAATTGCAATTTAGAAATAGAAAACTGGCCAGATGAAGTGTCTCAGATGATAAAGATGTGCTGGCCAAGAACCTCGTCAGGACGTTCTCTCCTGTGCCTTCACCATATCTTTCTCAATAAAGAAAGAAATAATTCGTGATGAGTGCAGACTGCCAATTTTCCACAAAGGAAAAAAAAACATTGAAGAGTGAGTTGGGAATGTTAATCAGAGCAAAACACGACTCTTAAAAAGGGCACAAAAGCCCACAAGGACATATGCAAATGACTAAGACCATGTTTGTCCATCCGTCATCTGTCTGGCTCTTCTGTTTCATCTCTTTAATGTTTATGTGAGTGTGTTTGCATGTATGTGGGTTTGAAAGACTGATTTGACATGCAGACGTGGTCGAGGAGTGGCCACAGTCATCAGGGAGATGTGAATCACTCATCAGCTGCCCGCTACAGAGAGAAAAAAAGGAGAAAGGAGTGGGGTACTGGAAGACGAAGAAAGGGAGGCAATTCAAGGGAAGAAGAATACAAGGGATTGGAGGAATAAAGAAAATAGGAACATAGATACATAGCGAAACATACTGATTAAAATCAGAAAAACAAGGTTGAGAGGATGCATGAAAGGAAGAGAAAATTAATAACAGAAACAGAAAAAACAACAACAACAAAAAAAAACAATTAATGGCCTTTTTTTTATTCATTGTCATTTTTATTTCGTTTGCTGAGTTTCAAACCAAGAGAAATACTGACTTTTTGACTGCCCCACAATGTCTCTCCCTCTATCACATGCATGGACACACACTCTGCATTGCCAATTCATGCTGAGACCTCTCCTGCTTTTGCTTTATGCAACAAACCCTGTTGCTTGAGTCAAAAGTACATCATCTCTTGAGGTCTTGACATACTGCTTCAGAAGGTTAAGACTTACTTATTGGTTGTACAGAGATGATTGGGAATACCTGGCCAGAGACTGTGAAAGCACATCATCACATTTTTGTATTGGAGTGAAAAGATTGACTGAATGGCAAAAAACCCATTACCTTGAGTGCCACAGTGACGGAAATATTAAATGAGCCAAGCTATTTCTTGGTTCAGCAATCACACACACAAGAAACACAGAGAATATATGATGATGTTTCCAATGAGGTTATTTTACTTGACTCTCAATAAAAACTCATTGTGATATTGGCTATAATAATGCCATTTGATGCAGTCTGAGGTACAGACAAATTCGAATGCTTTGCGCCTTAATGGTGTGCTTTATGTACTTTGCACAAAAGCTCAGCCTGCAGTCTTCTCTGCAGTGGATCTTTACTCAGTCTTTATTTGTTAATCTTTCTATTTGATTAACTTTCCTTTGATTTCAAATGAGAGATCATCACCTTTAAACAATCAATGACAAGGTCAAGATACATGAAGGAAAGTGTGAAAGGAACGGTGAAAGAAAGGGAGAACTAAGTGGGAAGAAAGACATGGAGAGGTGGGGTGGCAATATCAGGATGGCAGTAAAGTGAAAAAAGAGATGGCTGGTCACTCAGGTTAGAGCAGCGGTAATCTCCTCCTTTTTTATCATCAGGGTACAGCAACTTTATTCTCAAAGCTGATTCCACTCCCCGCTTCTTAAGACTATAAAACTACCTCACAAAATCTAATACAAAGCAGATTTACTCCTTTAGGAGCTTTACAATGATGCCATCGTTAATTAACTATACATGCTGCATCCCAGAGATGTACTGTAACGATCCATTGGGGGCATTATTAAGTTTTACACCTATGTGCATATACAGAGGTTCCTGAAGTGCTCCGTAGAACACAGCAGCTCATTACTGAATGTGCCTCATAGTTCTAACAAGGTGTCGTGTTGAGACTGAGAGACATCGTTCAATATGTCTGCCTTGTCAACAAGCCCTGGATAATTGTTCTACAACTAGTAGCAGAGTAGATAGTTTTTTCTATTGGTTAGTTTTTCAATTGCTGGAATCAAGCGGGTAGGATATAATGGCAATTTAGTGGACCAGTGTACTTCATTAAATATGCTTTTCAGATGGTGGAACACTTTTGTACATGCCAACTGGGGCATTAGCATCCGATAATTTTCGTAACATGCTGTGATTGGGCAGGGATGGAGGTAAGAATGCAAGCCGGGTTAAAACCTCTCTTTGTTTGTAAGCCCTCTTTATTCTCTTACAGAGTGATATAATCCAGAGAGTAAAAGAAAGAATGCATAAAAAGACAAACGGGGCAGATTTAAAGATGCTATGTTTGATGGTTTTAAGATTTATGATTTTTGAAATCACTTAATTTTTAAAAAAACATTCTCGTTATTGCCTCGTTAGCCTGTTTTATGTTCATTCTGACTGTTTTATGTGAAGCACCTAGTGCTTATATTGTCCTTATTGTAAAGCATGTTGTGCTGCATTTCTTGCATGAGATGTGCTATATATATATGTATATATGAAGTTAATTACTATCATTAAACATGTCAATGTGATAGATGTGACATGCGTCACAGTGGAATGACAGGTTGGAAGAAATGACAACAAATGACAAACAAGGCGTTCAAAGAATCCAAGCTGTACTGACATCATGCCAGCTTGCAACACCTTCTCTATAACCTTTAATAATAATAATAATGATAATAATAATAATAATAAAATTATTATTATCATTATTATTATTATTATTATTATATAAGCATAAAGTGGGCCAAACTAAATACTTAATTTTTATGCTGAGGCTGTATGTTCATATTTCTTGTACTCTGACAAAAATAAATTTAAAAGGATTTAAAAGGATGTTTAACATTATAATTGACAGCTTTGTGTGTCATTGGTGTGCTCGTGATGAATGGCACAGCTCACAGTTGGTTCACACAGGTTCATGGGCGTCAATGACACATTTTGCTACTATGAAGACTCTGACTCCAAGTGATGCCACCAGCGCAGGATGGCAGCAGCCATATGATTTTTTGCACAGTGGGAGGAAATGGAGACACATCCAGTCTATGGATAAGGCAGATGGTTTATTATATTGGCATTATTTATTACAAACCCTTAGCGTGCTGCTGGTTGTTTACAGTTTAAATTTGTATGTTGTTATTGGCACTTAACATGTGCAGTATCTTGTGAATTGTATTTATGTAATGTGCTGGTGTAATATTAAGTTTATTGAGTCATTATTTTATGGAGTTTGTTTCTTATTGAGGAAACCATGCCCAAGGAAACTACCATGTGTTCTCCTCATTGCAAATATAAAACATCCGTTTGGGTATTTTTGTCTCAGGTTATGCCTGTGCAGACAGCTTTGCACCCTTCAGTCACTTTTTGGTTTTCCTGAGCCTGGCCAATTGAGTCTAGATCAAACCCTTAACTGAGCCCCACAGATATTGATCAAACAGTGAAAAAAATCACAAAGTATCCTGCCATCAATGTAATTTCTTTTCGTCCCTGCTTTATAGAGCTACCAAGCATGGGGATAGAGGAGAGGCTTATTTAAGTGGAAGTGATTAAACCTGATTGATGAGACTGTGAGGAATCGGGTGAAAGCTGCGCTACGCTTGTGGCACTCTTGCTGTTCTTGATTCAATTACCACAGCGCATAGGATGTGAGAGGAGATAATCAGTAAAGATTTAGCTGAATCACATTTCCTTCCACTGCTGCTTCATCAAAAGAGCCCTCATAGTTTTACTGACACCAGTGCCGGTGGCCCCTATGATGGGAGTTGTATCCAAAAGATAGAAAGTTGGATTTTTAGAATCATAGGTCTCAACAAGCTCAGAGAAATATGTATTAGGATTGGCAGGATGGAAGATTTCCTCATGTAAAGAATATTTTTTAATGTTTATAAAGGTCTGAGAGTCATTGCTAAGTCTCCAATTTAAACATTTTCTCACGGAATTTGCTTGGAACTGTCAAACTAATTGATTATTTTGGCATTTACATAGCTATAACATAAAAAAGAGAATACTGCTTCCAAATTCAAATTTATCCCTATTTATGTTAATTGACTTGTTCACTTACAAGATTAGGAGCTGTGAAGCTAAACAAAAAATGCTGTGTGACACTGTGAAGCTGTCAATCACTGCAATCAACAAGTCTCCCACAGAACTTCACATAATCACCATTTCAAGACTGTTGTACATCCTCTTACACACTAATTGTTAGTGTGACATTGTGCTTCCTTGTAACGATTTCATCATTGAAATACAATTTGTTTTTTTACAAAAGTGTGAAAACGTTTTTCAGTGTTTAAATGTGTGCACCATTCCCTTTTGTCTAGCTCTGTCTCCTCCTGTTTCTAGGCTCTGTGTGTGTGTGTGTCTGTGTGTGCATGTGTGTGTGTGTGTGTGTATGCGTGCGTGTGTGTGTGTGTGTATGTGTGTGTGTGTGTGTGTGTGTGTGTGTGTTTCTGTGTGTTTTTTCCCCCTCAATTTAGACCTGCATTTTTTTCTGTGAAGTCTGAAAATAGAGCTGGTCTGTTATTACTACTGCTAGTCAGTTAGTTATTACTTTTTTTTTTTAAATATAACATTTATGCTATCAATCTAGAATGCAAAGCTTTCACTACACTGATTGTAGCCCTGACACCTGAATGACTGAATTAAATACAGGTGTGACTGCCTGCAAGTTCTGTGTGATAGTTTTGGTCACAAGACAGAAAGATGGAGCAGAGGCTACATTTGTGGTTCATTGGAGCATGAAATTCATATGGAAAGGAGGGTGGTCATAGCAGTTTTTCCACAACTGGAGTCAATGAAGACAGTTAGGCCAAAGCAGAGTGCAGAAGCTACCTCTACAGCACCTGCTTTGCTCCCTGCTGTGTTGTGTGACATTAACACTTGACAGAGTCTTGTGTACACCCTGTTACCCCAAGGAGTTGAACAACACCTAAGATGAGGTAAGTGCAAAGTTGAAATTATATGTAAATGTGTGTAAGTTTTTTACGTGCAAAAAAATACAATACAAAATTGGTTGCTGCTTGCATACAACCTTAGAGAAGGGTAATTGGTTATTTTATATAAAAATTTTGAATTTCAGGGCCAAGTCAACTCAAGTCAAATGGCCAAGTCCAAGAAAAGTCATTACTGCTCCCTGTTTAAGTCACAGTAAGGTTGGAAATGCCGCTTTAATTTTCAACTTGTAAAATAGCACCACTCCGTCAGTGCTTTCAGTGTAAGAGCACGGCACCTAAAGGCACCTTTCCCGTGTGCATGGAATACCGCAAGCCGGGGTCAGCTAAGAATGCAGCTGGACAGAACTTGTCGCAGTGTTATCATATGCCAGCAGATGGCCGGACGGCACCTGGCACGTCTGCCTGATATGCACATAGGTGGCGTCGCTTGACAGCGCAGTGGGACAGAACCTCTCGCATGGACAGTGTCAGGTTTAAACGCTGCCAGCAACAACATAATACAACAAGCACGATGGGCAGACAGGAGGGGTAGTTTGGATAGTTTGAACAAACTTTGACGCATAAGTCCACGTTTGGCTCACATTTGAATCTGTTTTCTACACCTTACCATGTGCCTCCTTCCCCTGAACGGAACCTTCCATGACTTTGTTGGCTAAATGTAACCATCTGTGCCAGCATGTGCTTTTGTTGACGTCCCGGCATTAGTTGCCATGTGCTGTTGTTGCCTAAAAATAAGCACATGCAGTGTCATCCCACCATATGCATTTGCTGACATTAAGGTAGCAGCATCCCTGAACATAAATTTTGGTAAAGAAAACTTCCCAATTTGTAACACAACATCCAGTCCATTTAAACAGTCTGCTGAGATGTTTAGTTCTCAAATATCCCTTTTGTTTTCAACACAATTTCCAGAAGAAGAAAAAGATTCATTAGTTGATTTGGGTCAATTTCTTAGTTATTCCCTCTTGTGAGCAGGCATGCAAATTAGTAAGCAAAGTGAGTCCTGTTCTACATGGAAGACTGGGTGGATCAGAGGTTCATTTCAAACATCGACAAACATCTGTGTGCTCCGTATGATGCCTCAGGCTTTTAACTTCCCCCGTCTCTACCTTCCATGCTGATTCTCTGTCTATTCACACACACATACACACACACACACACACACACACACAAATTGTTACAACCTTTCACCACCCTCTGTGTTTACTTGAGGTGTAATGGTATGGACTGCTGTTGAGAAGCATTAAAGTATAATAGCAGTAATAACCTTTCTTATCCCACAGAGGCCCGTGCAGGCAACAGACAGGATCCTCTTTGAAGACAAGAGATAGAGGCTTATAGAAAAAAACTTGCATGCATAAAAAATGACATTTTATAGGCTTACCATTGATGTTAATGCAAATGTATTTTAATCCATGTATTTTTCATGTGGCAATATGTGTTGAGTGCATACCAAGTGTAACCTACTTGGCCATAATATTAACTTGTGAACATAATCAAGCTCTTACCACAGGGGGTCAATGCTCACTGATGCAAATTTAATTCTGTTTATGTTGTGAAGATAATAAGCAGTCACTTAAAAATAACCCATTTTTTTAATTACATGGACACAAATTGGGTTGGATGAAGCAGATTTTACGTGTTTGTTGTGTAAAGTGTCTCACTGATTTGCGAGCAGTACAGTCGCAACCTATTCGCTGTCTCCTTATTGAATAAAATGACTGTCATCTGGTGTGGATATTGGGGGAATTAAAACAGTCTACATACATTTGTGGGTCATTGCACTTCCTTTTAGCTATGAATATCTCCCCACAACAAAAATGCTCACTGAAGAACAGCTGATCTTCAGCTGCTCAAGTGGATCTCACGATCTCATGGGGTGGTGTCTCCATTTTCAGAGTGTGGTTTAATTTAGAAAATAACAAAGCTTTGGTGAGAGTGTCAGAGTCGGGATTGAGATGTTTTAACCTTTTTAAATGGAGGCATGTGATATAAAACAATTTGAAAAGTTGAAAAGGATTTTAAAAAAGTTGAAAAGTTGAAAAGGGTTTTAAAATTCTTTACAGAGAGAAAAAACTTCTTGTCACATTGTTGAAACCTTTTGAAAAAATCAACTGAAATTTCAAAATCCTCACTGATTTTAATTTTAATTTTAATAAATGTAGCTACTGATGCTAATTCAGAAGCTCAACTCTTGTCACTTCTCTGTGGTTTGAAAAGAAGCCAAGATCAGCAAATGCTAGCAAAAGTCTGGTGATTTAATGAATCAGGTAAATAAATAACACATTTCACACAGTAATTGATTACTTTCAGCAACATGTTAGACAAGTTATTAATATCAGTCATCAACTGACTGCATTTAACAACGACAAATGTGAAAACCCATTAGGTGTTCACTCTCTTTGAACTCCTGAAGCCAAATGTCATATCCTCTGGATAAAGATATTAAAGATGATTAGATGTATTTGGCAATGATTATACAACACGGGAATGTGGTTGAGGATGATTAGATCACAAACATGCTGTGACTAATGGGTTTCCTTTTGACCTGCTGATGTCCCCCTTGTAATGTTCTAATGCTGCACCTGCACTGCCAAGGACATGCAAGTGTGACTGCAAGTAGTAAAGACAGATATAGCGAGAATAAATCGGTGTCATTCAACAAATATTATCCAATTCATCAAACGGTGTGGTTGATGCTGATCAGCAGAAAATAGGCTTTTAAGGTTGTACGATCCTATCTGAATCTATCATTCAGTCTGGCAGACCTCAGTGCAGCTTCTTGACTGAAAGGGAGTTGCCGTCCTAAGTCGGAAATGCCTACATCTGTTTGAGATGTTAGGTTTAAATGGTTAAAATTTGAATGTAAAACAACAAAAAGCTGACAGCCAGCACTGTGATGCTGTACTTGGGCATAGCACTGATTTAAGCTTAATATTTCTGAAAAACTACATGGATTTCACATATGTAAACACCCATGTGGTCACATGTGAAATATGTGGAAAACTATTGCTTTGCACATGAGTTCATGTGGTTTTGGAACACTTTCATGCTGCGTTTGTTTGAAGCCATGTAAATTCCCAAACTTGTGTCCACATTTGCTCACATGTGATCAGAGTCTGGACCAAAGTGTAGGACTAACAGACCAGCGTTACGATGCTTCGAGCATGACTAAAAATATGTCCCATAGATCTCAGAAAGTTTAAATAAATCTAAACTGGAATGGTAGACTTATTTTTTCGTGTTACCTGTTGATTATGTTGAAATTAGTTAAGTCTAGTTCTAGTAATTTGAAGAAAAATAGTTGGGTCGGAACTGATTATTTACATATTTAAAGATGGTTAGCATTGTTCCTGTACTGACATTGAAACAAGATTTAAGTCCAGTGGTTTAGATGTCCTTTAGGTATTTTTTCATAAGTTGAAGGTGAAAAAGACAGACATAGCTAATTAAGATATTATAGCATTAGCTCTACTTTGCTGAGCAAAATTGAATCCTATCAGAATTGAAATTCTGTTAAAAGCTCTTTGTTTTGCCAAGTTTTCAGTCACTCGCCTATTGAACTGACACAGAATTGTGTTTACTTAGCTTTATGACACTGTCTAAAAGTACAAAAATAAAACAGCACTTTTCAGAGGAAAAGAAAAACAGTGCTTTGACACACATATGGTGACCGGTGCTTTTATAAAACTTTATGAGTTTGTAACTCAGCAGTTCATCCTGAGGTTTCTTTAAACAAAGACAACAATAGCATCTGTTCAAAACCCCTTCATTAATCCTGCCGACCAGGCATGAAAAATGAAGACAGATCACAGGGAGCGGGAGTCCTATTTTGGGGATAATTTATATGTTCTGTGTTTGCTTCTCAGGCAATCTATCCAGTTTATTAAGGCGCTAAAGGAAACTAATCGCTGGTCTGCACTCTCTCTCTGTGGACTGCCTCTTAGATTTTGTGAATCAAGTTGAACTTTAGATGTGATGTGAATCCTTTACACAGGGCATTACGTTAATTAAGACAAGCTTGTATGCTGATCTGACTCCTTACAGCCTTTCTTGATCTTAATTAAGGCTTGAGAGGGAGAGGGCCGTATACATGTAATCACTGAAGGCATTACATGAAAAATGACTATTTCAAACTGGATTTGGACATAAAACACAAAATTAACACACAGAGATATAGGTCTATAGCAACCCATTGTCATTAAAAACTCATCAAATAGCTCTGTTAGTGCTTCTGGCATAAGTGTGCGACACCAAAAGGCACCTCTAACAAACCAGGACTTTGATGCGTGAGTCTGGTGTTTGCTTCCCGTTTGAATGTGTTTGTTTTCTACAGTTTACTATGGGCCTCCTTCCCCTAATCCTAACCATCTGTGACTTTGTCGCCAAAACTTAACAATCTGTGCTATTGTTGTATGTGCTATTGTTGCCTGAACATAACTACGTGCCATGTCATCCTGCCATGCGCATTTGTTGACATCACAGTAGCAGCATCCCAGAGCATTAACACCAGACACAGAAGGATACCTAACTTGTAAAATGTAGACACAGAAGTCCACTGACAGAGCTACAACATGAGACAAGTCGGGATGAGAACATGTTGTCTATACAGCTCTATACAATGGGGCCCAGTGGCAACATCTAAGATGGTTTCCCCTCCCTTCTCCCATATAGTCTGACCTGTTGAAGGTCATCATTTGAGCCTAATTGGTCTGTTTGTCGCCATGGGGTTTCTGTTTGCTTTCTTTTGGTCAGACTGAGTTCTCTTCAGCCCAGACTGGTGCACTGGGGACCACAAAAACCCAATAGGAACCCCCTGGGAAATTAGAGCCGTGCTTGGATGTTCTCGGTCTGACTTTATCTTTGTCTTTATGTAGTTTTGCTCTCCTGGTCCCCATAGTCCATCTTGCTGACTTTCTTTCTCTCTTGACTTTTTTTTCTTTAGGCATCTACTCGAGTGAAATGCATGACATTTTAAACAACCCTGTTTTCATTCTTGCACTGAAATAAGAGACCTTAGTGACAGCTGTAGCATAACATTAAAGTATATCTTGGTAAATCGTAACTTTGTTGCAGGTTTAATACCTTGTAATAAAGGATAGTAGGGTTGCATTATCAGAAAAAAGAGCTTCCTACAGAAAATCAAATTTTGCTCACACTTCTGTAGTAGCTGCACTAACCATTTAACAACAAGGGCTCCTATGTTTGCTTTGATGGAAACACTGACAATTTATTTCCTATCTATTCTAGGAATACAATTACAAATGTTACTTTTTGTGACCATACCCTAGCCCACCAAAAAGATTATGATTGTCACTGACCATAACCCAAACAAGTTGAGAGTCTAAAGCATAGACTTTATTAGAATAATGGATGTAGCCACCGTGATGTCACTTATTGGTTTTTTTGCTCCCATTTTTAGACCTCCATGTTAGTATTTTGGCCATTAGCATATTGTATTTTTTGGAGCCATAAGTAATTCAAGGTGACCGTGTGTGGAGCTGCAAAGGAGGAAGATGTGGATCACAGTCTGTGGTGATGCCTCACAAACAGTCTGTCACTAGAAGAAGCACATTTATTGTGTGTAAGTTTAAGCTTTAATAAAACGTAAATGGGTGAGTTTTACAAAAGACACTGCCCTCAACCGTTGTCATGATTGGGGAAATTAGCTGTAGAGACAAAAACCAGGCTGTAAATGTATTTTTTTCTGCTGAAAGGTTGGGCTGTTTAACATGGGGATTGACATGCCTTTGGTGCCAGCCTCAAGTGGCCATTTGAGGAACTGCAGTTTTTGTCACTTGCACGTCAGCTTGACTTTTCACCCCATAGGTCTGCCACTTAGTCTAAGCCACACTAACAACTCTATGAGGCTGAAATGCTCATTTTAAATAAAATAAATCTGTAAGATGAGTCAAAATATGGACAAACTGGAATTTTTAACCTCTTAATGATGCTTTATGATGAACTGGGGAATACCAACATTCACAAAGGCCACAAATGTCTGAACCAAATTGTCTGATGATCCACCCAACAGTTGTTGAGATATTCCACTTTGAAACACCTATTGATGGTGCAAGAGGAGAGGTCATGGGATTACCATAATCAGCAGACTTTAACCAATTGAAACAATGTCTGTATAAAGCTCATGGCAATCCATCCAATGTTTGTTGAGATATTTCACTCTGAACCAAAGTAATGGATTAATTAAGATTGCCATTCCTAAAGCCAATCTACTGGTATGGCTAAAGACACAAAAAAAACTTCCAACAGGGAACAAAGGCTTCTATGAATGTCTTAAAAACTGTACATTTAGTTAATAATAACATTTACAATGGCTCTGTCCAATTCAAATGTCCAAGTAAGCGGTGACAGTGAACCAGCGAGCACAGTGAGGGGCCTTGAAACTGAAGCAGCTTACTTGAATTCAAAAATGATTTATTTTATGATTTACATATGTGTTTTTCCTTCTGTGACATGTCACATATATTTTGTGAGAGATCCATATGTATGCATGAGGGTTAGTTCCTCACCTATCTATAGCAATCACCTCTATGAAGCAAGGCAATGCAGGATCATATGAGTTGTTTCCAGCCGCAGGGGATGGAGGATTTATTATATTAGGAGAGACTGAATAATACAATCATTTACAATATATTAGAACAATGACTCCAAGCATAGAGCTCAGTAAAAACATATTTAAGTCCTTGGGTGGTCAGGCTAGAGATCAGACTTTCCTTGTACAGTCACTGAAACTCAATCATTACAATGATAGCTGCTCACAGATATTACTTGCAGTTTGACCATGCTTTAGCAACTCTACAGAGGAGAATGTGGAAGTGAGAATGTGTGTAGATGAGAAGCATATCCAGGGAAACTGCATTTGGCAGCTAAATGTGCTTTATTGCATATTTAAGTCCTGGTGTAACTCGATAAGAGTTCTGAATACATCCTGAAGGCAGTGACGCTACAGCCATAATCCCACATCAGCTAATGGAAAGACAATGTTTGTAAGAGACCAGAGAGGATTTCCTCCTCCCTTTCTGTCTACACCTCAACCATTTGCATAAAGGCCCTCCCATTCAGACACATAACCTTATCCTAATTCCCTCACTGCTTTTATTTGATGTGTAGACCTTCTGTCTTCTACAGAAAGGTTCATTAAGTCCCTTCATCACTTTCTTGTCTCCTTTTCTTTTCTCTCTGCTCCTGTCTCTTTCAGTCCTTAGTCATATTGCATATTGAATCTATACTCAGTTACAGTTTTAAGAGTGACATCTATGAGTAGGAAGGATAGCACCATACTTTTCAAGGACAAGGAAGGGTTCATCTAACATACTCTCATTCCAAGGTGTCACATATTGCTGCTTTGCAGTGGACTTCTACATATTATGCTCTAGGTATCTTCTGCGTCTGTCATTCCAGGATAGTGCTACTGTGATGTCAACAAATGTACATGTTGGGATGACGTGGTACGTGGTTATGTTTTGACAACACAAGCAATTTGCTACCAATGCACGGACCAACAAAAACACGTGCTGGCACAGATGGTTAGTTTTAGGCAAAAGAACTCATGGTTACGTGTAAAAAAAACCAAACAAACAAAAAACCCCAAAAACATTACTGTCAGACAAGAGGCAAACACTGGTCTTCCACTTGAATAGTGACAGGAAATTGTGGACAACAAAAACACACTTTTGTGAAAGATTCTGAAGGGTGAAAATAAATTTTGTTCCTTAGTTTATGTAATCAGTCGATCTAGAAGCTTGGTGGGTCTTTCCCGCATGAAAGTCCGGGGTTGGTTCGACCCATCTCCTGCCCCTCCTGCCCGTCCTATAGCAACCTTCATGCTTCTTACATAACATTGTTACCAGAGGCATTTCTGGTAACAATGCCATCCATATTACGTGGATACGGTGGGTGCCGTTCAGCAGCCCACCACTATAAAATAACACCATGAACAGTTCTGTTTGGCCCCTTTCTCAGATGACGCTATCCAGCAGCGTATTATGCTAAGGCAAAAGATAGGCGTTTGCGTCTGTGATAGATTGATTTTTGTTAAGAAACTGATAATTGATCATTTCTCAAGGCAGCAAAATCACTAAAATCAGTTTTAAAACACTTTATAAAATCAGTCATTAAAGAACGGTCATCTAAAACAGTAAAAAGGAGAAGTCATTTATAAATGGATGCTGTAACTATAAAACTCTTCCATGATTATTAATTTTCAAATTCATTGTGGATGAGATTAAAATTGTGAAAGCTGTTAAAATTTGAAGTGCTACGAAAGAGCTTAAAATAGTTAAAAACAAGGTTAAAACGGTTATAAGTATACCTGTCAGATGAGTGTATCTGGGATCTACCTGTTAAGCCTTTAGAGATTGATCGTGATTGATTAGTTATGCCTGCAGAGGTCGGAAGGGGGAGCTCTCGGCCACGATGCGTCATTCTCAATGAAGCTGCCAGAGAGGAAACATTGTGTCCGAGCATCTTTATTGATATCTCCCCTTTTCAGGTATGAAATGAGCGTTTATGCTCTGTGAGTCGTTCTGTGTGTGCTTTATGAGCATGATGACTGCATTGTGAGCATGTTCAAGGTATTATTTTTATGTTTGAACGCCCAAATGGCATATTGTTAAAACAGTTAGCTGAACTCCGTCCTCCTAGTGGACAGCACGGAGCAGCACCGTGTTAAGCATGCATGAGACGCACATGGCGTGCATTTGGCTTGTGTTAATGTTTTATATAGCATGATGCTGTTTATGTGTTTGTGTGTTTTAATAGTTAATACAGCATTTATGAGCTTCACAGAGTGACTGTTTCAGAAACAAGGAATTTGACAAAGACGTGATACAAATGTTTAAGATATATTTTGTTTATTTACAATTCATTTAATTTGCAATAATTTAAGTTGATGTTTATTATTTTAAAAGACAGTTTCACAGTCATTTATCTGTGGTGTTTAAGTTAACCTGTTAAAAGGAAAGTATGAAATTTTAAAGTGCTTACCTGTTAAAAGAAAATGTGAAAATATACTTGCCTGTTAAGGCCAGAAGAAATGTGGAACGTGGACTGGGAAAATGCATATTTTGTGACATTATAATATTCATGTTTAAAGAAACATTTGTACTTTTGTAAATACTTTTGAAACAAAGTCACATTCTCAATGAAGCTGCCAGAGAGGAAACATTGTGTCCGAGCATCTTTATTGATATCTCCCCTTTTCAGGGTGTAACACGTCTACAAACTTTACAAACTTTACAAACTATAACTTTGGAATGAGAATAGGCTAGTACATCCATGTGATACTACCACAGAAGGCAGAATTAGTCTGGTAAGAAATGCTTTATAAGATTGACAGGAGATCACAGACAACAGAAACACACTTTTGTGAAAGATTCTCTTGAAGGGTGAAAACAAAATTTGTTGCTACGTTTATGCAATCAGAGTAGACCCAGAGGCTTGCTGCTATGTCAAAGCATGAATAGGTAGGGTTGAAGGCGAAAGCTAAATGGGGCCCAAACACTGTTGCTCTCTGGAAAATATCCTGCTCTCCTCTATGTATGTAAAGCTATTTTATGTCTGTGCTATACACTGATGGGGATGCTGTTTCTGTTAGGGAAACATTTCATTTTTAAAAGCATTTGTCTCAATATGCAATAACTATAAAACTCATTCACCCATGCTAGAAATATATTCTCATAAAACCACTATCTAATAATGTGTGGTATACAGCTCTCCTCACAAATCCATATCTGTGATGTTCCTCAATTCATCTGCTCATTCTCTGTCCAAGAACAAGTCTGAAGAAGTAATTTCCATAAATCATCCAGGATATTTCCACTCCAGTCTAATGGTGCTTCCCGGTCACCATGGCCCGATTAACATGCAGGAACCTGGGTGGCTATTTGGCGAGCACTGCAACATGTTACTGGCTTGCATCACAGACAACAGACGGGAGAAACATGAAAGTTACGGCGAGTCTCAGTGGGCTGAATCCCCCAAGCTAATTTCTATTCCATACAACCCTATTTTGAGCAGAAGTACACGCAATCAATTTGTCATTGTCACCTTCGACCACCTGGTGTATGACCTCTCTCATTATTCTGGTAAGGTCCTTGTTGGGAGATGGTGCTCAGAAGCAAGAAGTAGGTCAAGGGAAGGATAAGGACGAATGGCTGGGTGGATTTGCACGTTTCCATTCATCCACCCTATGAAGTCAACCTGCCTTTGCATTGTATATTGTTAACTTGAAGCATTTTCTTAATATATAGGCCTTATGACTTTGAAAGAGACATCTACAGGGAAAGGAAGCTATACTGAGCTGAAGTGCCCCCACATTTTCCAGCTGTAATAGCCCAGCCTGTTCTGTAGTCGTCAAATACAGCTCGTTCTGCAGTGCTTTCAGCGTAAGATCTCGATGCCAAAAGCCACCTTTCACGTCCATATGACAGTGTTGCCAGCGTTATTATACGCCAGTGGCTGGATGAACGGCACTTGCCACGGCAACATGATACATAGACAGGGGTCATCACTTTAGAATGTGGCTGAATAGAAGTTGTTGCATTGTCATGATATAGAGCAAGACAATGTCAGGTTGAAATGCTGCTGGTAACGACTTAATATAAGGAATGCAAGGGTGTTTATGAGGTGGGAGGGGTGGTGTGTAGGTTCAACAAAATCTGCACTTTCATGTGTGAGTGCAGTGTATGTGTCCCATCTGAATGTGATGGGGTTTTTTTCTACATCTTACCATGTGCCTCAGTCCCCTCATCCTAACCATCTGTGCTAGCATGTGCATTTGTTGAGGTCCTGGTGTTGGCTGCCATGTGCCATTGTCTAAACATAATCAGGTGCAGCGTAATCCCACCATGTGCTTGTGTCAACATCACGATAGCTGCATCTCGTAATGTAAATAAGAGACGCATAAGGATACTTAGAGTGCTACTTAAAGTAATATGCAGACAAGGAAGTCCACTAGATGTGGAAGTCCTTTGTAAAGCAGCAGTATGTGACCACTTGAACAGCCGTGACCCAGTTCCTTTATACTGGAATTTGTTTCACCAGTTCAAGTTTAGGTTATTTTATTGTGATGTACACAACAATTGCAATGAATCAGTGTCCACAATAACATTTTTAGATGTATAAGCCTGTTTTCATCCAATTTTCAAGAGCAGGCAGTCAAACTTGAGTTCTCTTACCATCAACCAAGATCAAACTATACATATTTTATTATCTGTCAACACTTCATTCAACATGAGGCTGTGACTGTAGGCTTTGTGGGGACGTTATTTAGCTGTCACAGAAAAAAAACATCATGTGCTGGCAAGACCTGGCGTGTCCCAGAACAATTTCCATGATTGACATTGTGGCTGGTCCAGGCGTTTAAAATTCTGGGAGGTGACCATCAAGGAAACTTGCAATATCTCATTCTCAAAGTGACAGGTTAAAAAAAGAAGAGGTGTGGTGGTGGCTGTTGCCTGTTTGAGATTGGATAGGGGACGAGGTTCACTCTTACTGTGCCAGCTGCAGCATCTGTTCTGGTGTCTCTAAACAGTTTTAAGCATGCCCACAAACAAATACACAGGGCAGAGAGAGGGGAAGTTGTGGTTTGACACAACGGCACATGCCGTCTCTCTTAAGCCATTTTGGTCAGTGTGTTTTTAGGGAATTAGTATTTTTAAGGTCCTAAAGTGAAGATGCTGAGGAAGATTGTCAATGAAGAGATAGAATTAGCAAACAAAGTTTTCAGCACCCACAAATATCACACTTTTACTGGGCTACGTCAGAAAACAGCGGTCCAGTCGGAAAAGTGTATGTAAATTATTTGCTTAGTACATCACACACACAGAAAGACAGCTTCATGAGAGCCTGCTACCTCTTATTTGCCAATATGAAACAGCTTCCATTTCGACCAAAAATGAATTGGTTTGGAGCACGGATAATTGGCTTCCAGCTGGAACCAAACAATTAGGTTTTCTTCGACATGAAGTGCAAACCATGACGACATCAGTGGAAACAGACATGTTAGTAGTTGGTGCATGCTTGTATAAAAGACATAGCTGTCATAACAGAGCAAAAGCTTGCAGGTATTCATGTAATCCGCCATGTATTAAAGGGAGAACAAGCACACTTTCACTAGCAAGGACCACACCTCAACAGGAATTGATTTTGACAATTTATTGACGTGAATGTAAATTTGGTATAAACACTGATTTTCAATATTGGAATGGATGGTTGAGTGCGGTGTGGGGAAGCTTCGGTGGGAATCCGCTGTGGCTCCCTGGCACGACAGACCCCCTAGGACCCTACGGAGAGAAGGAAGAAAAGATCGAGGGGGTGCAGAATAACGAGAACGAAAGGGGGAGATCGGGTTAGGAGGATATTTAAGCCAGAAGAGGCGCGGTTGAGGTGCAGTAGAGGTGTGGTCCTGCTCCTGAAACTCTGCTATAAGCTTCACTAAAAGTCATGCAGCAAGGGAGGTGGATGGGTCTCACAAACAACCGACTGTTGTGTAGGCGTCTGGAGTTCACTTCCCACGTGGATGTGTTTTTTTTGTTTTACACCTAACCATATGCCTACTTTGCCTAAACCTAACCACCAGTTTTTGCGTATTCCCAACCATCCTACATAAGCTTCTAGATAAGCTATTATGGTGGTTCATCCCACCCTGTGCATCTTTTGGCATCACAGTAATGGGCTGCGTCATCCTACTGTGACATAATTCCCACCATGTGCATTTGTTGACATCACCATAACAGAATGCTGGAGTGTAAACACCACATGTAGAATGAGACCTTCAACATCATAAGTGGACGCAGAAGGTGGCTGACAGAGCAGCACCATGTCACAAGTTGGATGAGAATATGTTGGATATAAATTGAAATAGATCATGCTGGTGATTGTTTTTTTTTCAGAGGGGAAAGAGATTTATCCTGAACGTGATTCATCATTTTTCACTCTCATTCTGACTAAAAATATGCCCCCCAAAATTCTGTATCAATCCAACTGTCTTCGGCATCGTGAGAAACTGAAACAAGCCAACAGTAGGGGGTGGATCAGCGTGACTTTAAACGATTTTTGTATGTAGGCCTCAGTGAAGCAATTTTGAGGAGTATGGATAAAGAAGATCAATTGAATAAAGAAAGGAGAGAGAATGGGCAAAAGTGAGTAGTGCAAAATAAAGTGTGGGTGTTTATTATGCTTATCGTTATACTAACTTCCTTTCAGTTTAAGACATGCAGTTCTAGAGAGGGAAAGACCATTCAAATCTGTCTACTGACTAAAAAACAGATGTGAGGGAGCACGGCTAGAGATTTGAATGTGCAGTATGATGTTTCAGGCAAGTTAGTAGTAATCTGTGGACTGCTACCCGTGTGGTCTCTGAATGTTTCATCTATCTCTGAGGTGCAACCTCTGACCACATGTCTTGTCCCTGAGGTTCAGCCAGGGTGAGCTTCATTAGCTGAACGCGTAACAGGGATGATGAATGGGCTGCATTTGCTCTGCTCCACATAGACAGACACACAAGAACACATGCTGGTACACACATATATACACACACACACACACACACACACACACACACGCCTGCACACACGTGCACACACACATACACACTCAGCCCAGCCACAGTCAAAAAGACAAAGGGAGCGTCTCTGGATACGTGCAGGAGCCAGACATAAAATTGAACTTGGCATAAAGGCAAAAGCCAGTAAAGCCTTTTTTTTTTTTTAAAATTTCTGTTATGTTTTGTTTTTGTTTGGTTGTTTTTTTAATGCAGTGTGATCTACATTCTATTATATTTTTTTTTATTGTTATTATATATATTTTAAAGTTTTGTCATATTTATTTTGTTCATTTCATTGAGAAATATAGTAGGAAGGGCCCAGAATTGATTCATGGGGCACACCCAAGGAACAGTTCATTTGTCAAATAGGACCCCATCCGTTTCAATGTTTTTACACACTGCAACTTATGAAAATAAAACAAATGAAACACTTCATTTTTGCAGGATGTTCTTGTTATCGTATAAGCTTCAGGACATTGAGCTCTCTTTGTGTCCAAATTCACAGCAACACACACATAAATGCACAGGATTCTTGTAAAATATGTCATGTATACTCCCATATGTGGTGTGTGAATCGTGAAGTCCCTCTGTCCAAACTTTCACATTTTAACTAACCTTAATGCTCTGTCAGTCACTGTAAATGGCTTACTGGGGACCAAAGTTGTAGACCTAGTCAGGCTTAAGGATAAATACTTCAGCTGGAATGCTTAGCACCAACAATAACATAAATCTACTTTCACCATAAGTTGAAGCTCCAGTAAGCATTCATTCAGTTTATGAAAATGAAAATATCCTAAAAGAATGCTAACAAATGTGTGTGTGTGTGTGTGTGTGTGTGTGTGTGTATGTGAGTGTTTTTTAGGCATGTTTATTCATTGGAGCATGTTGTATGTAGCCAGTGTGGGTGTGCGTATTTAATCTGTTGTAGCCTCACTATGGAGTGCACATAATCATGTATAACAGCAGTGCTGTGTTAGGACTGGATTTAGGCTCCACAACACGGTATAATAACACTTATAGGCTCTCAGTCTTATGATTGTGTGTGTGAGTGTGTGTGTGTCTGTGTGCGTGTGGTGAGATATATTGTCCTGGGTTGCGTGCTGCCACTGGGATCAGCTGTCAGATCAAAACTGTGGAGGATCACCAGTGGCCCATTTGGACCTAAGGTCTCTATGAAAAACATGCAGAGAGAGCTTTACATAAAGATAAAAGCATAATTCATATGGTTCATAAAGGGCAAATTACAGTACATGCAATTGTTGCAATAGCAAGTATTCAAAATGACTGTTCCTACTTGCTTGCTGTAATCATGCAAAATCCTCAAATTACCTTAACCAAAATGTATATTTCTTGGCAGTGTTATAGTTCAAACTGTTCAATTATTGTGCTGATGCAATTAATGTGAAATTGAAAGCAATGTTGCTCAGTGCTCACAGACTCTGTAGACCCACTCTGCCGTAAAACTGGCTACCAGAATGTCATCAGACGTACACTGCACAGTATAGTGACTAGCAAAAAAAAAAAAATCATTGCTGACCGCTGGATTTGAAGCAATCTGAGTCAACTGAGGGGTCTCCAACTGATGATTCAACCCCCGGACTCTCAAGGGGCAGCCCTAGAGCATTGTTAAAAATAAATAAATAAAGCTAGTGATATATTTATTGCAAGAAACTTCTGGTATGTCGACTGATACAGTGGGGTTTTGACTATGTAAAGAGGTCTCTGTTTTGTACAGTATAAAATGACATACGATGAGATCCATATGTCATTACAGTGCTATTTTAAATTGGTCTGTGCATTGATGATGATTCACAATGCCACATCTGAAGTTATGATATATAAACAAAATAGACAAATTTGCTTGCATAGGATCATTAGGGTGCAGCTGAGACACACTTAATCTAGATAATGAGGCAACTGGCTTTCTTTTTGTCCAAGCAGTCACCCCAGGAGGTACATAAACACATCGCCAATTAGTGTAATGTATGAAGAAAGTGGTGCACACTTGCTAGCATTTCCAGGACAGACTCTCTGCAAGAAAGTTAGAGTACTCCAATGACATAAAACATGTGTAGGAGATAAATGGCCATTACAATCAGCAGAGGGGCTTGTAGGTGTGGATCAAAAGAAGCATCTTGCAGGCCCGTCTCTGTACTCAGTCATGTTATTTCGAGATAAATTAGTTGTTTTTATCAAAATGTTACATTTCATTAGAAAAGAGTGAAATATGTGATAGCCCATCACTTACCTACCATGGAGGATTAGAGTGATGTTATGGAAAAAATAAAGGTTTTGCGAATTAAATCATAACATTAGGAGAAGTCGTAATTTTGAGAATACATTTGTAACATTACAAGATTAAACTCCTGCAGCACATGTTCGAACTGTATAACTGTAGCATAGTGTTTATTCTATATTTATTTTTTATTTTAGACTACTATTATTTCTGTATACTTTGCACGATGCTGCTTTTTGTAATTTGGTTACATGCCAAATTGCATTTTGTTGTCTCACAACCTGTAATATACTGACAGATACATTAACTTATTTGTATTAGTAACACTAACTTCCTATAAATAACCATGGAATAAAATTAATAAATACATAAATAAACTGAATGAAAAGCCAGCAAAAAAAAAAAAAAAATTAGAAGAAAGGTAGATATATTTGACAATGTCCAAAGAAGACTCAATAGCATTGCGTGTACATTACTATTTTGATGTGCATAGACTTGCTCTATCTTTCTAAATGTGCAGCAGATTTGAAGATGATATAAGCATTAAAAAGACAAAGTTGCAGCACCTCTAAACAAGTTGCTTTAGAGCTAGCGTCCACATCTGCTTCGTCATGTGGTGTTAACAGTATTTGTTTACACTACTGAGATATTCAGCAATCCTCAATGGAGGAACTCTCTGCAGTATTCCTAGCTATATGTTGACTTAACACTCCCCTTCATCCTTGAAAGCATTGGGAAACTTTCACCTTCTCATTTCCTCTCATTGTTCATCTTTGTTTTCTACTAACTTTTGAAGACATTGTGACTTCTTCTTCTTTTAATCACCCCTCTAACACCATTCTCCTCTTCCCCACAGGTTTCTCTCCTCTACTTCTCCTCCAGGATCTTTGAGGAGAGAAATATGCTTTGCAAATCACAGGTGTGGTGCTGGTTGATGTAGAGTGACCTGTGGTCCTCTTTCATACATCATAAAAGCCTGCAAGGTGTCTTCCCCAGTCCGACTGGGCTTTTTATCATCTAACGTCATTTCTCTGGTGCATTTTTCTTCGCTCCTCTTGTCCCCATGGGGACCTTGTTTTAAAATAGCACAGTGAAGCTTAAGGGGTTTCCATATTATCAGTTGTGGGCTTGTTTCATTGCTGATTTTTAATGCTTTTAATTTACAGTAGCGATTTGTTATGATATTGTTATGCCATGACATTCTATGAAATCCACATAATCATTTAGTGCTATTCATAAGAGGGATGTTGTGCATGTGATTAATTACTGTAGGACACAGTACAAGGATATACAACATTATTATTATTATTATTATTATTATTATTATTATTATTATTATTATTATTATTATCATTATTATTATTATTATTATTATCCTGTTGCTTTACTGCTATGAAACATGGGACTGGTAGTTTGCGTTGTCTTATCAGGAGTCTCTGGAATTTCCCAAGGGCATGGAGTGGCTGTGGTGTGACATCTCAATTATCTGTGCCTCTCAGTTTACCAGAGGGTTACAGGTGTGTCTCTTTCATTAGTTTCACATGTCACTATCGCACTATGGTGTTATTGCTTTAAATCACCAATCCTCTAGACACTATTTCACCTCATTGGCTGTCTTTTTTCTTCTCAGGACTGTCTGCAGTGAGGAGGAACCACTTTTTGTCCAAATCTAAAGTCTCCATGTAATATTACTCAAGAATTACATTGAATTGACCAATAACAAACTTGCATTAGGTAGCATATTGTATGTAAGTACAGTTTATATATATATATAGAAAATTTTAAAAATAGTTATGAAGCGCTTCACACACACATACACACACTTGAAATAAATGAGTGAATTAATAAACTAATCAAGTATTAATACATTGCAATATAGAACACAGTAAAATGAGCCAAAGACCAAAACAAACAAATAAAAACATGATACATGGAGTTGCTCTATAGGACATCAAAAGGTGTGTTTTTAGTAGACCCATAAAACAGTCCATAAAACTGATTATATAGGATTGTGGTAAAAACGAAAAAAATATTGCATGGGAAAAATGTGAAAACATTTTTGCAACGATAAAGTAATGTGAGGTGGCCACATTGGTGGGTATTGTAACTTCTTGGTTCATCACATAATACACGCAGAGCACTACCCTATACACATTGTAAAGTCATGGCTATAAAACAGTGAATGCATTTGACTGAGCATCACAAACTTTTAAAAATGTCCCAGACTTTAATCAGTTCTGTCCAATTACATTTAAAAAGTCAAGAGGATCCATATTGTTAAATTAGTTGTTGATATTCATGTGTGCGAGGAGCCAATCAGATGGCTCACCAGCAGAAATCTCTCAACTAGTTTGGATGGCAATGGGCTCCAGTTGACATGTTCTATGGGCATAAAAGTGTGAAAGTGTGAAGAAGCCCATGGAGGCTTTTTTGGCATGTGCACTCAGTTGTCCAGGTTTTGAATTCCACTTTGTACATTTATTATTTATTCATTCATTTGGTTTGTATTGTATATTAGTGATCTAACCCTGTTCCTCATTCCTCCATTAGCTCCTTGGTATAAATGCTGCATCACTTCCAGTAGCTCTCTGCCAGATTATCTCTGTTGAGTGTTAACTTTCCAGCATTTTATATCTGCATTGGGGCTTTTTTGATCTAGATTTTGACCCTGCCTGTTTTTGTTAGTCTGCCTCAGTCTGACCCCTTGTTAACTGTTGATTTGGGGTCTTTTTGCATCTTTGTACTTTTATTTTGCTCAGTAGACTCCTTTCTTTGTTCACTGCTCCTCTGAGTTGTTCTCTTTGGTATATCTGTGAACTGTGACAATAGTTGGTTTCACTGGAATGAGTAAGAGGACATCTTCAAACACAATACCCAATTGTCCTTAATATCTCCATGATTTTTACCTTAAAAGTCTTCTGATCAGTTCCAACATAGTTACCTAATGGATGGTAAGACTCTTTCATGCAGTTATTTTATAAAGTTTTTTGGGGCTTATCCTCTTATCAAGTAAGTAGACAAGCACTATACCAAAAAACTGCTGACTGATGCCTTTGTCTGTCCCTCGAGAGTCTCCCCATCAGCACACAAGCATACAGCCATTTCTGTTTCCTCAGGCTATTACAATAGTAATAATTTACACAATATTTGTGCTACTTTAGCCAGAAAAAACACCTGAAACAGTCACCAGAATAGATTGTAGAAATAATCAGCAGGGCATTTTAGTTGAAAATGAATTTTTGGACATACATTCCTTTTTAAAAGAATATTGGTCATTTGGTGTATTTTGCCTTAGGTTAACAGTTAAGTTGAGCATAATGACGGGACAAGATGAGCACTATGGGGGAAACATGTTACACAACTTAAAACCTTTTTTATTTTGGTCTGTTTCTGTCCTTTCTCGTGGGCCCTCCTGCATGCAGGGGTAGACAATCTGTCTTTCCATTCTGCCTCTGCTGAGAACCATATCATATCTCATGGTTAAATGGTGACAATAAAACCCAACAAACAGTGCTGCTGTGTCATAGTTCTTTAGACCTTTTGACCAGTTGATTTCCTCAGCCCATCTTTTGAATTTTCTTCCAACTTGTGTTGCCTTTCCGCTGCTTTTACTGAGACAATCAGTTTTCTCTGCAACCCTTTCCTGGTTGCCCCTAAGTTCCTCCATGGCAACATGATCCTGTTTTGTGTGGTGTTATGTGTTTAATAAACTTGGACTGAACAGGATGTGTAGTAGATGTAATTAAAATGGAGTGAGCTGGGCTCTGGCCCAGCACTATCAAATATTCAGGCGAAATTAACCTTTTCAAATGTATGATCACATCAATTTTGGGAATATTTGTCTATGTATACAAGGGCCAGTTACTCTTGCCTACAGGCCTTTCTCCTTACTAAAAATAAAGAAAAGGTGAATATCCCAAAAACACATGGAACTGTCATAAGCCACTTCAGTGGCCCAGTGGTTAGTACTGTTGCTATCCAGCAAAACAATTTCAGGTTTGATTCTCTTTGCAGTGTGAAGTTTGCATGGATTTACTTTATGCATAGCATGCAGAAAATATAATATTACACTCTGGGATAGAACAATGTAACAATCATCAAGCAAGTTTGCCCAGGTTTCAAAGGGTTAAATCAACAATACCAAAACTGTAGCACATCAGCAGTGTAGAGTTAGGATTTCAGTTTGAGTTACACACATGTCCGTACATATCTTATTACTTTGTCTTCCCACTTGCTGATCAATGTGTGGAAATCCCTGCAGAACTCTGTGACCAGAGAGATGTAGCCTTCCAGACCACGTAGTAACACTGCTGCTGGTAGTGCTAACATGGCATCAAGCTTCCTCCTCTAACAGCGCCAACAGCTACCCTATCCTGTGTTGTGCCGCTGCTCCATAAAGACAAAAAGAAGACTCAAGTATGCTGGTGATCATGCTGCTTCTTGTGCAAACAAAGAAATAATCAGACATTTGGGTCGCAGGACTTTTCATCTGGGTGGCTACTGCTACAGCCACAGCTTTGAAATACCCTCCAGCGAAGAAGAGTGCTGGCTAGATAGTGTCACTTTCCATTACCACCATGCCTGCCTTCCTAAAATTAGAGAGGATGCCTCTGTAAACATTGTATGGGACCTTTGAATGACTGCCAGAAGGAGCTTCAATATAAATACCAGGATTGGAGGTTGGTAGTTGAAAGAGGATATGATAAATCAAGTGAAGAGGAGACAATAAATGCTGCAGTTGTCTCTCTGACCTCACATGGTCACAAAGAGTCATTGGGTTCAGATCCCAGACAGTAATGAGATCAGCTTCAACTGAACTGACTCCACACCCGTTTTTACATGCACTTGGTGCTGTTACCTTCCATCTTTCTGTGATTACTTTAGAGAATGGCAGATAAGTGAAAAGACAAAAAAAGCTCACTAGACCTCACTAACCTCTTTTGTTCAAATTCACAAGTCCAAGCGTGGCTTTTAAATACCTCATGACAGAGCTGTTACAACAGCCTGACATTGTACGACTGACTGACCAACCAATATTGTATTTGCTATGCCTGCGAGTAATGGAAAGTGCAACAAAGCGCATGGCCAGAGAGAGAAAGACAGTCACAGAGATAGAGAGAGAGAGAGAGAAAGAGAGAGAGAGACGGGGAAATAACTGTTAACTGTGCAGCCAATATCTCTGTCCCTGTCCCTTTTTTCTACTCTGCTTTGTGCAGGCGTTGTGTGCTAGTGGTAATCGATGTTTGGCACTAGTTATTTGTGGAGTCACATCCTGAGTGCTGGCATAGGGAGACTCCAAGGTCAACATGCAGTGCACACAGGGTTACACCACAGCTGCTCATGCACACAAGCAGATGCACACACCATAACAGGATCACTCAGGTTGTAATCTGATTGGCTGATTGCCCGCCTAAAGTGATGGACCATCATGGTGTCTCCGCTATCCATAACGGCACAGAGCAGAGATGCATTGTATCTGGATTTGGCTGCTCTGACAGAGATGTGTGTTGACATTTATTTAGTGGGAGGGAGGGGGGGGAGTCGCTGGGAACACAATACACACTGCAGGCACACACATGCACCAGGAGAAAGTGTGGTGGCGACTGTGGTGAGGAATGCACAGCAATTTACTCACAGGTGTTTTCAGGTCGCTCAGCAAAGGTTAAATATAATTTTATATTTTTTCCTCCTTCTTTGTTTTTCCAAATTTCATCTTGATTAATCTCTGCAGCTTGTAAAGTAAAGAAAGAAAGAAAGAAAAATAAAAACAAACAAGAAAATAACCCCCAAAACGTGCAGAAAACGATTGAAAATAAGTATTAATTCATTTTTCCTCTAATATAATTTTAAAATATTAAATTATTGTAAAAGTTAGAATAAAATATAAAACATAATTTTAAAAAAAATATTTTTTCTAACCCCTCTCCATGTTTTTCCCTACTAATTTTGAGGTCCTTCCCATGTAACCTTTTGCTAATTTCCTGAAATTTGTGGAACATTTCTTGTCAAGTTGGTCACTGCCTTTTTACCCATGTGGTTTATTTTTGTTTTGTTTTTGGTTTTTTTTTAAGAAATGAAACCAATTTTCTCAGGTTTCAGAGGGTTAACTGTATAACTAATAAGTCCACATGAGTTACTTTAAAGTCAGAGGTTCACACTTGATGCGTTATTTGTTTCCACTTGGCCTCCCCTGTCACACATGAGCAGGAGCTTGTTTGGTTCGACAGCGGTTACCTTTCGCCCTGGCAGTCATCCACAGAAACACATCAAAACCATTCAAGGGAAACAGCCCACTGGGTTTACGACAACTCTTCTTTTTTCTTTCTTTTTTTTTTTTTACTTCTTTGAGATATGCTTCTGCAAATGCAGACTATTTTAGTCTCCTGTAATCCCAATGTGCATCATTAATTCTCAAGATATTCAGTTGTAAGACTTTTAACACTAGTTGTCTGACACATTTCATCTTTCCAAATTCAAAACTACAAATGTGTTGACAGCTGAGGCAGAGAGATGCTGCAGGATAATGACACATAATATACATTTGCTTTGTCTGTTTACACTTCTATGTAGTTAATGTTGTTTTACATTATATTTAATGATTAAAAATACTTTTAAGTGGAGGATCTGAAAGAGGGATAATTTACTTGCCAATAAAATGATTGCAGGTATGGCTGCACTTTTTTCCAAGACAGCTTGTGAGGATTATTCTCTCCAAACCAATCTTGCATTTGAATTTGACATAAAATGTTGTGATACTAATTAAAATACACTGGTTTGCAGCTTTTGTTTTGATAACAGGAAACAGGTGGATTCAAAATAACAGGTGGAAATTTGAATGTTGACTGTAAAAGATTCCATCCTGATGCCAAAATGCTGTCAATTAAATTTGTAAGGAGATCAGAGACTTTCCTTTGCCCAGAACTAGTTTTATTCATGGTTTTACTTTATAGATGTACACAAAATTAATTTAAAAATAAAATAAAACAAACATATACATATGTTTTAAATCTCTGAATACCACTCCTCCTCATCCCAAATACTAGATAGATAGACAGACAGATAGATAGATAGATAGATAGATAGATAGATAGATAGATAGATAGATAGATAGATAGATAGATAGATAGATAGATAGATAATAAGCGTGCAACAGCTAAAATGCCAAACTTGAGGCCTAATGGGTGACATCACAGTAGCTATATCCATTATTCATACAGTCTATGATTCAAATGCTACCTGAATCATGTAGGCCAGAGATAATATGCAACCACGTCAGGGTACAGAAATATGTAGAGGTATACGATAGACCATACAGGTAGCATAATCAAAATTCATTTTATTATTGCCTTTTACCCTAAAGGCTTAAAGCTGTTCTATGTAATGCCAAATAAACAGAAAACTAGCCTGGAAAACAATAATTGGTCTTCGTAAATACTACCCTTTTTTTAGTCCAGTCCTAATTTACATGAGAAAAAAAGTAACACCTGCACTCTTAACTTCAAGCCACACAAGTTCAATAAAGACAGCGTTTCAATCCTACGTGGATATTCATTAGGTCAAACCTGAAACCACACCTTTATTAATAGATAATGCAAGCAAATAGGTTGGCGAGCTCTATGGTGGCAGATGTTAACCATGTGAACCACTCAGAAAGGTAAACAACTGACAATAAACAATTCATTAAATTACATAATGGTAAAAACATAGAGGAAGTTCATGGGGAAAGAAAAACAGTGATGTTGAGACCATATTATGAAACACATGTTTGATGTTTTGTGTGGCATGGGGTTAGTGAGCAGGCATTACTTTTTTCCTCATGTACGCTGTTTTTTTGACAGTTTTGCATCTATGTGATGTATGTATAACGACCCTCTTTCAACAGTCCTCATTTACAAACATTTCTTTATTTGAATTTGTGAATCCTGTATGTCAGATACTCAGTCACTACACACTATTTGGTCATGTATGCTTCCACAGCAACAAGTGAGACAGACTTGAGGACTGTGCATCAGCAGCTTGCAGTCTCTGCTCTTGCAGATGTTACATAATGACAGTGAACACACCACAGTGCATATGTCTGGCTCAGTCCACAGGGTGGACATTTGGATACTTCACTCCCTGCCCTTGTGTGTGTCCCGCCTGTGTTACCTACCCCGCCCTGATTAGTTTCACCTCTCCCTCATTACCCTTCCTCCCTTGTGTATTTAGCCTGTGTGATTCCCTTTGTTCGTGCCAGTTTGTCTTCGCTGTTTTAGTAAGCATTTTAACCTCAGTTTCTTATGTGTCTCCTAGTGATATTTGACCACATTTCTGCGATTTCACCTGCCCATCATTTTCAGAAATCTCAATCTTTTGGACTGTCACTTGTGTAATGAACTGTTTTAGTCAAGACTTTAACTTAGCCCTTTGTGAGTCATGCATTTGATTTCTTTCTGCTGGTTGCCAGAGCTGCACAGTAGAGCCAAAACACAAACTTCCCCATCTGGCTTACACTGAGCAGACACATAATTATCATTCTCTATATCAGCTCTTAACTGTTGTGTTACAGCATATCTATGGTAATGATCCCCAATGTAGGTTTGGTAATCACATAATCTTGTGATGTTTATTTTTGCAATAAAAATTTATTTAAAGTTCATCTTTTGGAAGATGCCAAGTCAATTGTTTATTTGTACAAATACAGGAGAATGAGACAGAATTTTGCAGTAATTCTCCTCTCATAATCTTAGAAAGCCCTGTTAGAGTACAGAGGCTTTAATTGTGGATTATTACCGTAAAAAAAAAGAACAAAAAAACAATTCTTCATATGTAAAAGTGTCTGTGTGTGTCTATGTGTGTGTTTTTGTGTGAATGAACAATGGGTTTCGTGGCCTAAGGGCTTTAAGTGTGAACAACCATTTTGAAAAGCAAAACTGAATCTATTAGATTTTAGGTGCTGTAGGTGTAGATAAGCACGTTTAGAATTTGTATCGGGATTAAATTTAAGGGCCATATACGTGCAAAATGGTTTGTTAGGAGAAAATCACTTTACTGCAATGTGAATCCTGTGCTGTGTTCTTATCCTTTCAGATTGCCATTTTAAAATGAGAACTCTTCTGCTGCACATAGTATACGACAATCATTGTAAGACACAGATGGAAAGTGCACAAGAGGAACAAACAAACAAAGAGACAGATAATTAGTGATGAAGATTAAGTGTTACAAAATAATTACTGCAGATGCTGCACACCAACCCCTGTGGAGATGGGAGAGTATGTGCAACGAAGGCCTAGGAGTTTTATGTTCTGACTGAAATCTGCAGCATGTGGTCTTATCGATTTACACAACTTCATCCTGAGCAGAGGAATTAATCTGTGAAATAGCCTGATGAGGTATTTGACAAAATATCCACAGTTCATACTCTAAAAATCTGCATTTGTTGGGGAGCATGCATCCAGAATCCATTTATCATTTGACATGCATAGTAAATTGGTATATTGTATCACAGCCATAACTGTCCGTTTAACAATGGGGGAGGGGGGCTTTTCAGTCTACAACTTCTGCGACTCAATCCTCCAAGGGGGTGCGGGGGGAAATTAAACAGCTAAAATGACCATTTTAGAGCATTCTGAAACAAAAAATTTAGATAAGGGACTCCTAAAGTTTTGATAACTAAGTATCATTTAGTGGAGAGCAAAGCAGATGCTGAGAGCATCAAACGTGATGCCATCCCGTTCATCTCAAACTGATGCTAATGGTGTCTCAGTGCGTCAGTATCTGACGCTGAGGGCCCCTGCACAAGTGACGGCATTCGATGAGTTGTGAGTGACACCGGGTTGGTTGATTTATAATTACATCTAAATAATTTTCAATAACTGGGCATGATTACCTGTCATAGCAGTGCAAAAAAACAATCTTTTTTTTTTTTTATCAATATATTAGTGGGTACATTTTGAGAATATCTGAATATTGGAGAGATGTGTCCCCTCAAATATAATTTAGTACAGTAGTAATGAACCTCTTGAAACCTGAGCAAAAAACAGCTTGATTTATTTCAAAAACTGGGAGAGAGGGCAATAAGCAACTTATAAACTGGCAAGAATTTTTTTACTAAAGAAAATATAAAAAAAATTCTAAATATTGAAAAATTCTACAAGAAAAAATACGAATGCTTTAAAATGATAATTATTCTTTAACATAATTCTGAATATGTAATTTTGATCATTATAAGTATCATTTTTAAATTTTTTATTGCTTTTTTTAAAAATAATTTTTAAATCTACTAATTTCTTACAATTTGTGGCACATTTCTTATCAAGTTGTTTATTGCCTTTTTCCCTTTACTTTGATTTTTTTGAAAGCAGCACAAGAAAATGGACATTACTCCACATTTGAAAGGGTTAAATTATGAGTGCTTTATATATTAGAGGACTGAGGCAGGACTGAAGACCATCTTTCACTCTACTTTCTGCTGCTCATATCCAACCAAATAACATTACTTCACCTTGCCCCTTGCCTGTCACCATGCAAGGGGCATATACTATACTACTATTCTCATTTGTTATTTACACTTATTTTCAACCCTAGATCTTACATAACAAGTTAATCAAAACTCTTATTTTAGGGGACAAAAAGTGCATTTAAACGAAAGTGTTTGAGTTTGGATATGCAAATGTCTGATTACACATTTTTTCAGTGAGATTACTGTGAGCCTGAGTGTCTCTAAGTGTCCAGATGTGTGTGTGTGTGTGTGTGTAGTGGCAGTTTACGGAGCAGGGAAAAGGTCTCAGGACCAGTGAGAGAGTTCAAGAAGGCGGAGAGGCCTTGGGCTCTGCCACAGCAGCATAGGCATCATCATCACAGATCAGAGGAGCTATATTTAGGTTGAGTTTGATTTTCCCTTTCAGGTCTCGGCCTTCTGCAGCCACGGTTGTGTTTTAAAATCCAGACCAAAGGAAAACATCTCCTTCTCATCAACTGAATATATCTTACTCTTTTTCATAGCCTTTTTGTCCTTCATTGTTTATTTCTGCTTCTCTTGGTCTCCATTTAAACTGTCAAACCTTATTTTCCTCGCATCCTGCTGTATAAAAATCTGTCTTTGTTGTCCAAACAACAGCAGCAGCAACAGGACCCGTGCTGTGACAACTTCCATTCTGTTTTGGTGCCTTCCGATACCCCTTTCTGATGTTGTCAAGATATACAGAATACTGACATTAATATTTTAAGGAGTGCTGTGATGGGATGTTCTTAGATGGTCTTGGCTTCACTGTGTGCTTTTGTGTCTGGCTGACAGAGGCTATTACAGGTGCTGCTGACAGGTAATAGTGATGGGGATATTTTTCAGGCTGGCTCAGCAGTAAGTTCAGGACCTTGTGTAGGTACAACTAATTCTTAGATGACCTCCCAAAAACAGGAAATGACTGAGGTGAAAAAATATATATATTTAAAGTGACTGACAGAATCAGTTCAAAAATAACCCCAAGACTGGGGACATAAAAGTAAGAAGATGAGAGACTCAGACTTAATTAAGATTTAAAATTCTGTTCTCTTGCATTTACTGTCTTTCTAAAGATGCTTTCTATTTGGAGAGACTGAAAATACAAAGTGTAAAATATACATCGAAAAACAACCCTAGACTGAGCACATGCATCATTTATGATGTCTCCTATATACAGCTATTCTCTGAAGAATCCCTTATAGACTTTAATGTTTAACATAGATGTTGAGTGTCAAATACTCAAGAGACTTCAATCACACTCTGTCAGCCTGTCATGAATTTTACATGTGCAAATCCCTCGAGTGGTTGTAAATACTGAGGTGGCAATTTGGCCTCTGGTCAGCTTTTGCATCTGCTCTCATACAGTAAATGCTTGAGTGCTTGGTCTCTTAAAGATCCTTTTTTAAAATCACATTGTGCAGCCATTTCAGCGTAAAACATAAAAGATAATTACAGTTATTTCTAAACCCTGTTTCATAAGTGTTTGGTGTTATTATAGTTAGTTTTGTTCAAGTATTTTGCATTTACTGTAGAAAAACAGCATGGCGGCAAATGACTAGGTGCTCTGCTCTTATACATATAAAGTCAGCTTTAAAAAACAACCAAATCTGAATCATTCTTTACTTTTAAGCTTCCAGTTATACTCATTCTGCTTCAAGTTGTTCAACTATTCACTCCATTGTAATTGTAAAAATACAATAACAACCTGTTAGCTTTATACACAAGATGTGATAACATGAAAGGCTATAAGGGGAGATGTAAAAAATGAAAGGAAAAGAAAAGGACATATAAAGAAAGAACGGAAATGAGGATGGACTAAGACATTAAGAGTAGGAATGAGAGTAAAGACAACCGCCGCCCAGGGACATGTCTAGGGAGGGGCTTAGACAAAAATGTCTGACTTTAGTTTGTAGGTGTGATTCAGTTTTAAGTCAGTAATATGCCAGAGTAGTGTCTAGCCTTAATTATTTTAAATACAAATGAATTGATACAACTGTTAAAAAGTTTGTTCACTAAGGCTTATTTATTTTACTTTTTTGGCACTTTAGACCTGTTGTTGTACTATTTACTTTTGGAGGAACATTTTTTTCACTAAAGTATTGAAGCTTTATTTTATATTTGTGGGGTGTCACTGTGTTGTTATTGGTAGGTCTATTCATCTTTTAAAATAAATTATAAACAGTAATGTAAAATAGTGCAATGTTAGTTATTAAAGTAGGTATAGGTAGTGGAGACAAAAATGGTAAATTAAAGCTATGCCAGTGCATGTGCCCACAGCAGCCACTTCTGCGGAAGTCAGTGCCCCACTTAGGCCTCCCGAGTTAAAAAAAGGTGTGGACACGCCACTGCCACTGTCTGCTGGTATGAAGAGTAAATTCATTTTACATGGTGTGTTCATGTGCAACTTTCTGGCCGAGACACAAGCGACATGAAGCAACGCAACAGCTGGCTTTTGTCAATACTAGTTTGTTGTTGCAGATTTTGTGTATCTGTGCCTAAACAAATAGACATAGACAGACAGAAATGCAAACACACATTGTCATCCCTGGAGCCATGCTGCTAACATAAAAAAAACATTCACTGAAACTATATTTATCACCCCACTGCTAGGCCCTTATTTTCTATATTTTAGGAGCTATTATTGGTTACTTTTTCTGAAGAAGCTGTTTAATTATCATACTAACACACAGAGAAGGAGTGAGAGTTTATGTTTGTGCAGTGCAGTATTTATTTTCATGCATGCTTTCCCTGCATGTGCCCTCTTGTACGTGCCGGTGAGCTGCCTAAACTGCAGAGGCATCTCAAACCACAGACATCCTGAAAACAAACAAATCCATCAGAGATGCCTCGCTGGCTCCACAGTCTCCTCTGCTTCCTTATGTAACGTAGGTCTTGTCACAGGGAGTCAGCTTCAGGGGCTCAAGCTCCCACAGCAGCAACATGGGTCTTGTTAATACTGACCCAGTTTAATGGGTAGGCAACAGGGATGATGACTGGATGGTGCGATGATGTTTGCCGGGCCTGCTGACTGACTTGCTATTACTGGATGGCTGAATGTCTGACTAAAAAAAAAACAACCTGTGTGACTGGTTAACAGCTGGTTAAAGAACAAGTATTTAAATTATGTCTTACTTTCAGAATTCAATCAATTTCTGGTCAAAACAACACATTGCATGACTGCCTATAAAGATGGACAACATAACAGCTCCCCCAAATTGCCCCCTGGTGTCAGACTGCAGTATAGGTCATAAAGCCCGCCCCTGCAGTAAATGGACATTGGCCAAACTAAAAACTCAAAGTACATGCCAAATAATTTTTTCCCAAAGAGGGTTTCTGTCATTGAAGGTACTTCTCATCCCCCTGATGTTTGTTCAAGTGTTTGTTTTTATGATATTTTTATGATATGATATAGGTTTTAATGAGTTATTAAATTACACAAAAGGGTTTTTTTAATCTCAGATATTTTAACTTTACTTCAGCATAGCAGGGGGTAAGTGGGAGCGTGTCATCTATCTTTATAAACAGTCTGTGGTTACAGCAGGGAAAATGCAGAGAGACTATTTCGAAATGCTTTATCCTTTGTTGTCATGGACCTGAAAATAAAGTAATGGAAACAGGGTTTTCAGGAAAATGCCATCATCACTTATATCCCTTGTTTCTTGTGTGAAGTTGCAAGTTTTGTATAGCCTGGTAAGACTGCAATAACTTTACCTATTGCTGTGTTTACTCTACTAACATTAGAGAAAGCGCTTGTTGCTTCCGGAGGCCAGATTTTACATCATCAACTGTAACACAGTCCCTGATTGGCTGCTCACACTGTCAACTACAGTACTGATCCCTGACTGGCCCAGATTGGATTTTAATTTCTAGAAAACGTTTGGTACAGCAGAGAGTCCAGACTGATACAGAGTGTGAAACAGAATGTTGAACCCACGTTACCAGTATGGTGTTATCAGGCAAGGTTTTATACGCCATAGCAGGAGATTTTCTAATAGTTTTTATGTAACTCATGCACCATGAAAAATAAATGAAAAGCCCAAAATATGTTGTTTTTTTTTAATTGTTTCCATCCCCTGAAGGTATGCATTGTGATTCCTCTAGCATGGAGGCAAAAGTAATTAACCATTTCATTGTGATTTTAACGATTTTCTGGCTGCACTATAATGGCATTTAGTGATTGATTAAGAATTGATGTGCCATTTGCAGAGTGAATGGTTGGCTGCCCAGCTGATATGCAAATTAATGGCATACTGTGTTGTGTTATATATTTTCTGCATGAATAGTAAATGGGATTACCTTCTTACTGGCTAATTAACTGAATGACTCCCTGACTACAGTACATAGCTCAATGGAATCTGACTTGCTGGCTGGTTGTCAAATGTCTGGTTGAGCAGATAACGGATAAAACACAAATGCCCATCATTGGTGTCTAAGCCTTCTTTCGGTGGCAGACCAGCTGGCTGGCTGATTTGCAGGTTGAAGCGACACACAAACGTCACTCCTTGTCAACAGCGTTGTCAGCACATGTAAGATGTATGACTTAGTCCACCTGGTAATTATGGAGAGTCACTTGTTTAGTGAAATGAGGTGACATGACAGCTGCCACAACACTGCTTGGTGGAGACGGAGAGGGAGCAGGGGAAGGACCGCGGGTGGGAAATTAACAGAGTGGAAAGGACTTAAAGGGAGTAAAGCAGGGGTGAGAAGAAGAGATGAGGGAAAGGCTGGAGCAGTGAGGAGGGGAGGAGAGTGACAGAGCGAGATGGAACCTGGAAATAGGTGTGTATGTGTATGTATGTGTGTGTGAGAGAGAGCAAGAGAGAGGGAGAGAGCAATGTTCATGATGAGGCACTGAGGAAGTTGTCTCTCTCACTTTCTCTTAGCAAATTCATCAACAGATTGACTGCATCAAAATAGTGTTGTTATACAGCTTCTGACATAACTGCATCCTTGACATGTCCACACACACACATACGTTTGCATGCACACACATGCACACACACAAGATGAGATGCAGCATTTGCACTGCACCCTGGCTCCTCAATGATTCATACATTTCACACAAACCATACATGGAAAGACCCTTTGCACTATCTAGCCTACATTACGTAAATGGTAAAGATGTAAATTATATATTCAATGCTGTCTTTTATCGAGACTTAAATAAACATAAGCAGTGCAAGTAGTAGACTCACAGCTCCATGCAAACTGACCTTTGGTCTGTTTTGACCAAAGACTTGTTACTGTGCTTTGTCTCTGAGGTACGATGTGGGATGATGAATTTTACAGACTTCTTTTATTATGTCTGAATTTGAGGCTGGAAAGAACAATTTATTTTCCTCTCTTGGAAACTATAAGAGCTCTTCTGCAATACTCAGCCACTCAGCTGGCTGAAGTAGAAGGCAGCATAGAGAGTTTCAGGTATAAAATGTAAAGCTTATATGTATAAAAAGAAAAGGAGCAGTAGATTTCTGCAGAATGGTGCAGTTCCTGCAGTAACTATTTATTCTAATAGTCCAGTGTTATTGCACAGTGATAATGCTTGCGTTTTGTGGAAAACTGTCAATAATGTTTGGGTCACAGTTAAAGGGGAACTTGATTTTACCCATCAAAGTGTGTTTACAGGTCTTAAAAGGGCATACTGCATAATGTGAAGAGGGAAATGTGTGAAGTCTGATAAATTGCCTCAGTTTATTTCACTTGAGTCAATGTCAGTTGGGGCTGAAAACTATTTATTTGGATATTAAAAATAATCTTTCGTTGTGGAGTTTATCATCGCTGCTGGCTGCCAGCTGCTGGAAGCCAAATCACCAGAAGAAAATATTTGCATTGTATGTTTCTGTTAACCACAAATGCATATGTTACAGTTGTACATTTCATGCATATCAAATGTAACACATGTAACAAATTCACAGTTTGCAAAAACATACAATGCAGACAGTTTTTGTGGTGATTGGGTTGCAGCTGGAGGCTACATCAACAGCTGCTACTGTAGCATACCATATATATATATATATATATATATATATATATATATATATATATATATATATATATAGGTCTGTCAGTCCAGTTGATAATTTCCCTTTTTTTCCCTTCTTTAATTTTTAAACTGTCCAATTATAGAAGTGCAATGCTAAATTGGTGGAGTACTTAGCACTAGGTCAGGGACTTATGCTCTAGGTCAGGGACAGTGACAGGAATTGGCATTTGAACTCTATTGAAAAATTGCAAATGTATTTAATAAAATATTAATTAACAGTGTGGCCAAATGTATTTTTTTACTGGCTGTCACCTGACATAGATCTTGTTTGTCCTGTTATCAGTGTTATACACACACACACACACACACACACACACACACACACACACACACACATAATGCTGTGAAGCATGCTTGTGCAGTAGTTGGTCAGTTCCATGGAAATATCTGATTTGGTTTTGAGAGTGATGGTGCAGTCTGTTATAAATAGTTCTCCCTAAAAGCTAAAAAACACTATCTGCTATTGATTAGCTGTCAGCACATGTTAAAGCTCACTGTCACTGGTCACACAGTCTGCCCTGGTAGGCTGAGCCATACACACACACACACACACACACGACAGAGAGATACAGAGAGAGAGTCATGCAAAATGCATCCACAAGCTCTCCCCTCCTCTGTTTTCCCTGATGCTCTGTCACACACATAATTACAGACAGTACATGTGTACACATACTTACATGTAAATGCCTATCCCATGCAGATACATAAATAAATACATGCATGAACACACAAATCACAGGCAAACTCTCTCTCCATACACACATATGTGTGCGCACACACCGCAGTAATTTAGCATTTGCTCTGCTTGCTCTGACTTGAAAGATTCGTGTATTCATCACATCCTCTCTGAATGCCCAATCATTGGTTTACTGAAACTCCAGTGACCACGTGGTATCATTATTTAAACACACTACACCTACAACTTTTGAAGTGTGCCCACTGGTCATCTTTACCTACTTTCTGATGAGAGCAATGGTGGAAAAAACGTTAATCACAGGCAACTTGTATGATCAAAATTATTAGAGTAGTCTTTTGAAAAATCCAATATTAGTAGGCTGCTGCCCCCGCAACCCAACTCTGAATAAGCAGAAGAAAATGGATGGATGGATGGATGGACATTAGTAGCCGTCCTTATTTATGTCTGGAAAGCTTTGCTCAAATGTTGTGTAAACAAAGCACTGCTTCATAATAATGCCAGTTGCCTTCAATTACCAGCAGATACATCCTGAAACACCTCTGTGGCGTCATGGACGGTTTAGAATGATGTTTGCCCTGTTGTTTCTTTTGTGGTGATGGTCTTGCCAGCCACTTTAAGGTATGTGACAACTGGAAACCAGACCGTTGCTTATGTAATAAGGTTTCTGCTCATATGTGCTCAGCTGGGTCTTGCCAAATACTCCTTTGGAGCTTCGCAGTGCAGGTCCATGAGAGTGATTGTATTGGACAGCTTCCAGGTGTTCATGTGTGTGTGAAAGTGTGGTGTGTTGCGCCCTGTTACAGTGGCAGTTTCGGTAGAGGGGCGAATTACTGAATTGGAGAAATAAACTGGATTTTTTTTCAGGATGCAGGGACATTTATAGTGTAACAAAATACAATACTGGCAGCATCTGAGGAAATGCATCTGGCTGAAAGGACAGAGATGGCCCCAGATTCTCGGCAAGGGAAATTTATTTTTGTTGCACTTTTCATATCAAAAAGCATTCCAAAATTCTTCACAGATTATACTGTAAAAGCACAACTAAACACGAAATAAAACACAATCAAAGAAAGCGAGCAAAAGCACTCAATATATAAATAATAAAGGAACACAGAGTAAAAGAAAAAAGAATGAAAGCAGCACAAGGAACAATCAAAGGCAAAGACAATAAAAGCAATTAAACTAACAAACAAATTAATTTGATTTAAAAGATAATTTAGGCACACTATGAGTAAACATATGTTGCTTTAGAGCTAGGAGATGTAAAGCTAACTTAATTGCTTGTCACCAAGACTTGGAAATTAGGATGCAGAATAACAGAGTGTATATGTTATATAATGAGGTTAACATGGGTGTCACATTGTTGTCCATGTGAATTTTGGCATCATCAGTGTCAACACCAGAATCAGCACCTTGGACAGTGGCCATTATATCACTGGCCAATAAGAACTGGGGTATCTTGACTCTTCGATAGTTTCCTTGATCTGATATATAAAATGTCTCTGAGAGGTGTTAATGTATGTAATCTTCTCTATGATGCCACCAAAGTTTAAATCAGGAGAGACAGATGAATAAAGTATATATAATTAATAGTATATATTTTAACACAGACTATGAGTATACAGATGAACAGATTATGTGGTGATTAAGATTTAACATGAAAGCATTCAGTGCTTTTACTCCAGAGGGAGATTTTGCAATCCTGGAGCATCTAAGCAGCAGAAACATGAATCCTGTTTGGAGTCTAGACACCGGTAGTGATGGTGGCTGATGACTCTGAGGCTGTGATGGAGAGGATGAAAGGTGCGCATAATTGCAGAGATGGTGTGACGCTGTGCTACTGGTTGACTGTGATCAGCTGACAGAACAGCTGATGTCTCCACTTACAACCCCAAACAATGATGGCAGGACATTATGAGTAAGCTTTCATGCCAGAAATAAATTATAGACCTAAGCATGTTAAAGTATAGTCTTCCTGAATGAACTTTCTCTGGAGCTCTATTACTTGAAATCCTGAAATGTTCATTTTAAGTGTTAATTTTCTTCTCTGCTGTAATAGCATTGTGATTTATTTCATACCTGGGAGTTACATAACAGCCTTTGCTGTAGATGGTTATAGTCTATGAACTGTTTGGGGACAAAATGTGTGTGTGTGTGTGTGTGTGTGTGTGTGTGTGTGTGTGTGTGTGTGTGTGTGTGTGTGTGTGTGTGTGTGTGTGTGTGTGTGTGTGTGTGTGTGTGTGTGTGTCTGTGGTTAACCACTCCGGAATAAAAAGTACAGAGCTCATCAAGAGGCATAGTTCTCACAGGCAAATGCAACAAAGCATGAAATACACTAGGGAACCCAAAAACACACAAAAACAGCACACAGAGTAGATGAAAGCACAAAAAACGATTAAGAATAAAATACACTGGAGCATGAAAAATTATAACAGTGTAGAATATAATAACAGCAAAGTCATTATAAGCCTGTTGAAATTAAATGACAAACATATTTTAGAAAGTCTATAAGTACTGCGAACAATACAGAGCATCATAACATAAAGCTTTGCAGAGACTCAATGAAGTGTCTGATCCTATTCAAAAGAATGGGTAAAAATGGATATGTAAAGAGCAATTCTTATCCATATCCATATCAATTGATATTGAAACAAGAATGACCTTTTTGTCCCAAAGCAAGTTTCAAAGGCAGTTGATGTACAAAACACAGATTACATGCTGCCTGAGAGAAGTCATGTTTACTGCAGCAGCCTCATGTACATGTATACACATACTGTAAATATACGCCTTTGTAACTTTGTTAACAAGGTTGAGGTGATTCTGAAAGGTAACTAAGAAAAATCTACACATAACTTGTGTTTTTGTAAATGTCCATGCCCCCCCAAAAAACTCAAAATTATATAAAATTTAAAAAAAGACTAATATTTATCAAAATAGTGTGCAATTAATTTTCTGTCAGTTGGCTCATTTATCATTCAACTAATTGTTTTGGCTGTACCTCTATATACTGTTTGGTAACAAAAGCATCTCATTTTATTTATTCTTCTTATGATTCTTAATTCAAAAAAATATTAATTTGTAAGGTAACTAGTAACAAAGTGGTCGGATAAATGCAGTGGATTAAAAAGTACAATATTTTACTTCAGGATGGAGTGGAGTAAAAATACAAAGTGTCATGAAAAGAAAATACTTAAGTAAAGTACAGGCACCCTAAATTTGTACTTAAGTACAGTATTTGAGTAAATGTACTTAGTTACATTCCACCACTGCCCACTCAGAGGGGGGCGTTATATTGGCAAAACCAAAACTGCACTGCATTTGCCAAGAAAGGGATGAGTCACTTTTTTCTGCTGTCTGTGCTGATGGATTTTGGAAAGGGTTATCTTACCATTACAGTGATTTATGTCTCCAGCTGAAATAAACAAAGTCTTTGTGTATAAATGTTCATTGCAGTGAAAAATTGTCCATTATTTGTGTTCTTTTAACATCTCTTCCAGAACATCTGATGCCCCTCTGATTAGAACAGTTTACGCAGGACACAGGTGGCTCGAGAGCTGGGGTGGTCTGTCTGGAGAATCAGGAGCAAATAACACACTTGTATTTTGGGCTGAAGGTCAAGCGCACACTCACAAGCATGCAAGATCAAGCCTGGGGTAAGGAGTATTTGGAAATATATCACATAGTTTTTTAAATCCCTGTTCCACTTAGAGACACCAGATGGATGGTGTTTGTTACATTGGACAGCAGCTGAATAAGTGACTAGATTTATGCTGAATGCATCACCAGCGGTGGCTTTGTGAAAATTCATTTGTATGGCACCTTTCTAAAATAATTGCTACAAAGTGCTTCCCAAGTCAATAAAAACAAAAGAGATGATGCAGACGCATTTACACAGCAGAGCAGCACATAGGAATCAATAAAAGGCCTGTCTGTAAAAAGAAAAGGTTTTCAGATGCAGTTTAAACATTGCTGACCAAACAAGAATATTTCTCTGTGTGCTTACTTTCATAATATCTCAGAAGCTCATACATCTGAACCGGAATGCTCTCTTTATTAGTATTTCCACTGCTAAACCTCCTCCGTCAGTCAGGTTTATTATTGTGCTCTGCTATGTTTCAGGCATTTTGATTGTAACACTTCTTCACATGAAATGTTAAAAAGACTAAACTTAAGATTTTATAATTTAATAAATGAAGTAGATTCTGAAAACAATCAATAAAAAAGTGAAAATTATGTAGGACAGAAACATTACAGTAGCTGTTTGTGGGTTAAAAAACAATATCTTATGCATGCAGCCTTGGAAACAAGTCCACAGTTATTTTCAAAATATGTTAATATTTAGCTTGTAATATACAGTATGCCTCTCTTTGTCCATTCTAATTATGAGTTTTTGTCATGACTGATAGGAATTTTCAGCAATTTCTTTATTTTTTGGAATATTGAAGGAGTGTTTTCCTCAAGTTTCTATCAACCAGCCCTCTTCAGCAGTTTCTGCTTTCACCTATAACACTGTAAAATAAAAACTGTTGTATTGTGATAGAGGGCAAACACAAGTTGGCTATCAAGTTTATTGGGGTAAGAAAATAATCTTTACTGTTGGGGAGTTTGAACAATATTCCTAATAAAGACAGGTAAACTTACTTTCATGACATGAACTCATGAGTCAACACTGACTCTGAGAAATAAGATAGAAATAAATTTTAAAAATACTTGTTTTGCATTTATCATTACCATGACAAAGAAAAAATCTGTCAAGTTGAAAAAATGTTTCACCCAGCATGAACTTGCACCTTTCATTTGTTTCCTCTAAAATGTTCACCAATTTAATTCTTTTTTCTGGTTATGTTTAGACAAACACAACACTCAGTTTAAGTATGAAAACAACCTGGTCTTAGTTAAAACTGAAAAATTCAACAGTGACTGTGCAGTACTAAAACATATCTCATCATTCAATGAAAAAAAAAAACGTTTCCAGGTAAAGTGATGCAAGGAGAAATTACATGCAGTATTTCACAGCTTTAGTTGATATTTACACAACAGTTGAGAAATAATATTGAAGTTCTTTCCCTTAAGGCTATTTTGACAAAAATAAAAAAGTTTAATTAAGACACCAAATATATTATTTACATTTGAAATATATTTTATTTCCCTTTGAGAGGAAGAATCAATGATTAAAACATCCATTTAGCCATTGTCCCCACAGCTTTGTGAAATTTTTGCTTTGTTTTCCTTATTATTCCCTATCATTAGTCAGTCTGGTTGAATTGTTGTACAGTGTTTTGTCCTTCAGGTAAAAAATATAACCTTTTTCGTGGCAAACCCTTAATGCATCATAACCACTATTTGTAAAGAGAACTTTTTTACAACCTAAAAGCACCAAAGACCATTGAAAAAATGTAGAGCAGTCCTCTCACTCATCTGACTGTACCTCTTGTAGGAGATGGCCAATAAGTTTTACACCATGTATGATGCAAACACATTAGAATCTGACATACAGTGCAGTGCAACAAGAGTTCAGTACATTCACAGTGGATTATACAAATTATTTTTAAAAATACAGAGTGGAGGAATATGAAACTTTGATAGAAATAAGTTAAAATGTTGGAAGATTTTGATTTATCTAACACTGTTAATCTTTAATCTTTAATGTTACAAAAATGAAGAGAGTGGAACATAGGACAGAGAGTTTTTTTTATGATACAACAAATCACAGTCGTGAACCTCTTCGCCTCTGACAGGTGATGTCATAATGCTGTCATGCGAGCGGAGGCTTTGAGACATCACAGTGATCTGCCCTCCAGGCCGACCCAGGACGGCGGCCTCTGGATGGAGATCTGGGTGACATGTTTTCTCTCGGACTGTCTCGGTCTGTTGCTGCATCAGTACTACAAAACCTCAGGGTCAATATGCTAAATATTGGCACATGTTTATGTTGACGACAAACATTTACAAATAAATCAGTGAATAAATGGTGAACAAAACTCTATGCATCATTTACATTGTTAGATAGACGTCTGTTGAAGTGTGATGTCCTTTTTTGGTGAGCAAACAAATTAGACTTTGGACCCTGTAAACAGCAAAATAGCACATTTTTAGTCAATCAAAGCTAAAAGAAAATGAAAAAGCTATGCTAAGTTAACCTTGGGTTCATTTTGTTATTTAAAGCTTTGCACGACTTCTACTTTTTTTTATTGCTGTTTAAAAGTTTTAAGTGAATGTGAGATTAAACACTTTTTAAAAAGTTATGGGCTGTAAAGATAAACACCAAAAACTGTTTATCTTCTCTTTTTAAATATCTGTCTCTCACAGTAATTACAGCTATCCTGGTAGATCTATGAATGCCACATAAATCCATATCACCATGACTTTATAATCCCCATAACTCTGATGTGCTAGTGTTGCAGGAGATATCATCAAAGTGAAGCTATTTTACATTTAAAGGGAGCACACATGGTAGAGGAGCGACTTGTCAATATCGCATCTCCAACTGCTTTCATGAGTTCAATTGCAAAGAAACACGACACCTTGCAAACATAGATATACAAAACCAGATTACACACAACCTAAATGCATAATGGTACTTCAGTGCAACACTATAAATAAACATTTTCCTCATATTTTGTATTGCACTTCAAAAATGAAGTTTCATAAATAAAACCATCCCTGGCCATGTTTATGTGGTTGTCATTTGCTTGCAGTGAACTCTCTATGTGCTGAGTGCTTTTTGGGTTTGGGCCAGGAGAAAAAGTGCAGATAAGGCCCGCATGCAATAACTTGTAACCCTGACTCCTACCTGAACCTACTGTGGAAACACACACTGCCCACACACACACATTTACCATTATACTAACAGGCCAACACAAGCCACGCTGGTCCAAATAGTCTGACTTGTGTTAGGAAAAACCCCACAAAAACACTTGAGCCCACTAATTTAGCTTTTTGATACAGTCACTGAAGTGTTTCAGCAGTTTCGAAAGTTCACACTCAAAGGTCACAGAGAGGCCGATAAAGGTTTAAATATGAGGATAACACACTTTTAGACAGTCAGAAAAAAGAGAGAAGAGAAGTTCAAATCCTGCTTACTTTTTCAGCTCCACTTTGAATTATTTTAATATTTGAGGGTAGTTATTTATTTATTTATTTATTTATTTATTTTTCAGATTTTTCTGCATTGAGTTCTTTTACTTCAAAACTTTAAGTATATGTTCTTTTTATATTTACTTACTTTTACTTAAATACCATTTTCAGTACAGGAGTTTTACTTGTAACACAGTATTTTTACAGAGTGATTTCAAATATTGGTATTAGTACTATAACTCAAGTAAAGTATCTGAATACCTCCTTCACTTAATTTGTTTAGCAGAATCAAATGTTTTTTCAAATATGTATCAGGTAAGGGCTATATGACAGGTAATATTAGTTGTGTGGACTGCCTCTCTTTTATCATTTATTTATTACTTTATTTAATTTTTTTTAAATAATTAATGAAAAAAAAGTTTGCTTAAAAGTACGTAATTAAGTTAGTAAGGAAACACAATGATATTTCCGAAAGAAATAGTTAAACATTACTGATAAAGTGAAACCTGTACTCTACTTCAACTGAAGTGCTGCACCTGCTGTGACATAAATCAAACGCACCCTTCAGCATTAAGGCGGTCCACTCAGTGAAACGCCCACCTGTGCTCACCTATGGAGCAGTTATCCCACATGAGAGGAACAGGCCCCTGTCGCTCATGTAGCATGTTTGCAAGCTACACTGACAGCAGTCTGGTCATTTTGACAGAGGACGGTTTTGTGTGGAAAATAATTGCATCTGCAAACTTTCACACGTGAGCAGGTGGCCTAAAACGCTGCATCAAGACAGAAGAGGAGTTTTTCTGTCTGGCGTGACTAATTCCCAAAAGGATTACTTTTCACTGAGACACCAGAGATGACTGCTTCACTTCACCAAATCAATGTAAGTACCTGCTTCCTGTGCCAACGCGCGCTTAATGCTTCCGGCTCTGATCAGTAGTTTATGGTCGTTAAGCAGCTCGTGGTTCAGCGTCTGATGGTTGGTTGCTCCTGTCTGCTTGCATGTTGCTGGTGTGTTCTGTTTTTGCTCAGGTAACGATCATAAATGAGTTTCCTGTAAAAGTGTCGGTTTGTTTTAGTTGTTATCTAGCATGTGCATTTGGATGCTTTGCACTATGATTTAGTTTGTGGTTAAATATGAATATTTATGTTTGTACTAATTTGCATGTTTCCCTTAGGGTTTTCTTCATGGGGTTTTCTTTTAGCAAACGAGCTCTGCAGTAGAGGGAATATTGTGTTGATTTGCAAGCATGACTGCTGTCTTGCTCAAAGCTCATTCCCAATTATTCTTTTATAAAAAGTTAATGTTTTTGGCTGACATACTGTTATTGTTCTCTGTCTGTCTTTATGTTGTTTTATCTCTCTTTGTCATCCAGTGAGGGACAGCAGGCCCACTAATAGTTTTCATGGTTCTGCAGTTTTTCTGACAAAAAATATATAGAGAAAATGGACCAAAGGTTTCAGTTTTTCCAGTCAAAGCAACCTCTCAATGTACAGATTCACTGTCCTATTCTTCATATCATCTCTGCTTACCTGCCATAATGGTTGTATGATTTATGTATGTAGATGTATTTGTGCACTTTTTGGGGTTGTTTATTATCCTAAAATAATCTCTGTTCTGTTTAGGTGGGTGATAGCTTTTTGGGAAATGAAGATAAAGTATCAGTGATTTTATTACCAGCCTAGACAACAACACAGTGGCTGGTATTGTTCTCACCTTGTGAGTCTCTCTCTGTGCATCATTGTATGGGTGTTTATATGTCTGTCTGTTGACAGATTTTAGGAAACGTGATAATGTTGCAACTGTGCAAGGTGCAGTTATTAAACCTTACAGCTGAGTGGGGGACATTAAAATGAAGGCCGAATTAGAAGACAGGTGTGGTCCAGGCAACAGGGCCAGAAGTAGAGAGGTAGGAAGTATGTACGCACCTGCCTGTCATTTCATTTAAGTGATGGATTGTTGTTTTCAGGGCAGAAGTCATCCCATTGCAAGATGGGCTCTAGTTTTGATAAATGTTGATACATACACAGTAGATCAGAAGTGTAGAGGGGGTTATATATACCTTCACAGTATACTCTCTCATTAGCCAAAGAAGCCATTGGAATATATGGGAGAGCATACCCACTTCCTCCATGATAACCTATCCATCTACCTTTTAGTATACCTACCTCATCAAATACCACTGCAGTAGATCAGTGACTCTACCCCTGAGTAGATACTTAGGCATATGAGCACTTCTTGCGGGCGCATCACTACCTTTCAGTTATGTCAGCCATATTGAAAATAATAACAAACACTACAAAAAGAAAAAGCAGATTTATTTTTTGCAAATATATAACTGTGAGGAGCATTGCTGAACATCAGCGGTCGGAGTGTGCTTCCATGCAATCAATCATACTGTAAAGTGAACTCATGTTTTATTTCATTTATCAATTTCTACCAACAGTCAAGTTCAATTTTGTACAGCATTTTTCAAAACCACGAGATACACTCCGCTTCATATTTCCACCGATGCTGAATGACTCTCCAACCTTCAACGTCTTGATGATTTTCTATTTTATTTATCTTCAGAGTGTGTTCAGGCTGTTTGATATATGACCTTCACATAAATATATAAACTCAACATAATATGGTCGTTTCAGAGGCTGTAGGTTGGTGCTATTGAAGTGAATCGCATTTTACAGAGAGGTGCTTGTGTTATGTAGCATAACCTTCTCATTAATATAAATTTAGCGGACAAAAATAATAGTCTGTCAGTACACCACAAACTGCAGCCTCCAAATGAACGTAAAACCATCTAAAAATATAGGATTTATTGCAGGACTCCAAGAATACTGTACAGAATTATGAAAGCTCTCGCAATTATGTGTGTGTGTGTGTGTGTGTATGTGTATTGAATGATTTGTGTGATTCATAACACCCCCTCCTCACCTTGTCGTACCCCATGCTGGCTTCTCGCTTCGCTCAGTTATGGCAGACAGCCCACCTCTCCCTGCTCAGAAATCAGTTTCAGCACGCCTGATGAGTGATACAGAGCTATGCAAAATGATATGAGTTTTGTAAGTTTTGAGTTAAAAGGTGGCATATTTTAAGGCCATATAAGCTGTGGTGTTGAAGAAACATATACGGTAATAATATGGCATCTGTACATTTCTGCATGTATATAAGCGTTACACTGGGTTGGATGTGTACATTGAGTGCTCGCACACCTTTTCTCACAATCAGGTTTGCTGGCTGTCATGTGCAATGAGAGCGAGTGATGTCGGTCCACGGGCGCTAGTAGCCATGAGCTCGCTGACAATCCATGTGCGCCAGTGCTGTGTGCCCGTGTCTGCTGTCTTTGCCGATCTGCCATCAACATGTTACATGAAGTAAAATGTCAGATGTGAACGGCTCCAGCAAGGACATTGTGACACATTTCTGTTTCAGTGGTCACAGTGAGCTGCGAATGCATGAATGTTGTGTAATGAAAAATTGCACTTCAGCCTCACACACTATTGTACACTGTAAATCTGAGTTTCACCACATTTTAGCTGCTGTATTGGAAAGAATTAACCTTTGTGTTGCGCTTACTTTACTCTAACATACCATGTGCCTTGTGTCTGCTAGGGGTGGGAATCACCAGAGGCCCAACAATGTGATATTATCAGGATACAACAGAATTGTGATTTCAAACATTTTGTGATATGTTTAGTATTGTGATAAAATATATTGCAATGTATTGAAATGTTTTACCGTTTTTTAAAAACTGAATTATGATCCCAACAAAAAAACTGGTCACCACTTGTTTTATCTAACAAGATAAAGTTATAAAGATAGTTAATTTTCACTTAAATATTTTTTTCTTGAAGCAAAATATATGTAGTGGACTGAAAAAGCAATTAAATGTAATATCTTCTAGTCTACCAAATATTTATTTTGAATAATATTAATATGTTTTTTGTTATTTAAAAAAAAGTAAAATACAAGCAGCAATACTGTATTGCCACACAAAAGATCTCACTACTATGCCATATTGATTTTATCCACCTATCAATAATGTCTGCCTCCATTTACACTTCCTTGCTTGATATTCCTTTGGGTATGTCATCTTGCTGGCTAAGTTGCTTTCATCTTTTTCTTTCCCCTTCTTTCATTAAGAACAAAGTGACCAGTTTGGCCTCATTCCTCTTCCAATTAGAAGTGATCGGTTGCACTGCATGTTGAAACAGCTCAAAAATCAGGACAGAGATAGATGCAGTTATGAAATGGTTTAGCTGATGCCAGCAAAATGCAAATGTTTGCATCAACCAACCAAATTTGGCAGAAACAGGTAATGGTAATATTGATAGTGAATGGTGAATTGTTACAGAAAATAATGATTCTGGGAATTGTGGGATCCAACCCTGGAGGCATGCAGAAGAAATGCTGAATGCATTTGATGGGCAGTTGGAGAAATGTAACCTAAACACATTGGCTTAACTTAATAAAAGCTGATGGTAGGAAACCTCAGTGAGTTCTGCACTGTACACCTTTTAGCAGTCACTTATTTGCCAAGAGATCTAGTGATGCTTTCTGTAGTGATATAATTCAGTTGATGCAGGTTGTGTCCTGAATTCTTTATCCATATGCAGGATCACCTTTCCTTCTTCCTTCCAAGGCAGCAATGACTGTACTTTTGGGGGAAAAGTGTTGTTATGCAAGCATGCCCTCCAAATAGCAAAGCTGTAGGTATTTCCGATTTAATGCACTGGTGCTTAGGCATTTCTCTCCATTGTCAATACTGAGGTGAGAGCTGACATTGTCGATACTATCATCTTGCACATTTCTGATTTGAATTCAACTTTAAGCTGCTATTGTCATTTTGGCTGACGTTATTAAGTTTGTTTTAAACAAGATCATGCAGTCCAGCAGAGCATTTAATTAATCCCTCTGTCTGTTGCCAGTGCTGTTGAATTTGGACAAAACATCAGTCTTGTTTTTTTTTTTAGCAATTCAAACACAGAGGGCAAGAATTCAGTTAATTAAAGTTCTGTCAAGTTTTTCATGGCAGCACTTTTCAATAACAAGCCTTTTAACACTGTGAACCCATTGATTTTCCTCTTTTGTTTCCTTCAGATCAAACATTGTATGAGAATATCACACTGTGATGTGCTTGTTCCAACTCAACATGCCATGCAATGCCATTACATGAAGCAGATATATTCTAGGTGGCTCTGCATCATTTTATATAGTTTTTCAGGTAAAAGAGCCCAGCATATTTGGTTTCTCTGGAAATGTCTGGGTCTCATGCATAGACTGTATAACATAACAGACATAGTTACTGTAACGTCACCCACTGGTTTGTGGACTGGTGTTTTATAACCTCAAGTAAAATTGAAATTTTGTCCATTGCCATCTTGTTTTTTTGGAGCCAGAGGTGACCATTAGAGGTTGGCGCTGTGAAGGAGCCAGGTGTGGATCAAACTCCCAGATTGTAGCGACCCCTTGAGGACAGCCTGTAACTCAAGCGGCCCAGCCCTAAAATATGTGTATCTTTAAGCCTTAATAAAATACACAGGTATTGCTATAAGGACCGAAACCGCTTTTTGTGCCAGGCTGTAAACATGTTCATTTCTGCTGTGAAGTTGGGCATTTTAACATGGGTGTCTATGTCGATTGACTCGCTCTTGAAGCCAGCCTCAAGCGGCCATTAGAGGACTTGTTTTTGGCACTTCTGTGTTGGCTTCATTTTCCAGCCCCGGAGGTTGCCTCCTGGTCTCAACAAGAGTTTCAAGTAATTATTGCAGGCCAAACATTTGGCTGTGCAACATGAATTGTGAAGATGGACCCTCTTGTGGTGTCTGTCAGAGTTGAGGAGGTTAACACCCTGAGGCAAGAGACACAGGAATCCTGTTACTTATTTATGTCATGCCTCTTAAAAAAGGTGCTGAATGTTGCCCACAAACACAGATATATAAAGCTTGAATTTTTAGATCACAATATTCAAGTCATTTAATGCTGCCATTAAGGCACACACAACATAAACACAGATCATGCATTAGGTCGGGAGAAGGATGAGATGATAACAGCCTTTGTGCACCAAGGTGTTTTATTGAAAGATTTATCCTTTAATCTGGATCTACAGCCCATAGTATCGTCAGTGAGCGGGTGAAGCCTCAGGCTCTCTGAGCACATACCATCACCTATCCAGTGGCGCATGGAGCTTATGTAGGTTTGTTATTAGGAACGGCACTGGCCGAGAGCTGAGGGCTAAGATTAAGGGACATATCTAAAGAGCACATAATGTAAAAGTATAATTCTAATGGAAAATATTAATGATTTATCTGTTTTGATCATTTTAAATATCTGAAATCAAGGATAATGGATTATTTTGAAACAAAACGCTAGTGTCGCAGTGCGGCTCTCCTTTACCACAGCTGGCCTCACTTTTGTAAGTAGGGAAGTAATATTATCACCATGTCTATCTATTGTGTCAGAGTTGTGTTGACAAATGGACAAAAGCTGACAAACATAATGTATTGTGCAGTTTTTTTTTTCTTTCACAGGCTGTTTGGCATTGGTTTCCTTCAGTTTGTGATTGAGCACTTGATTACCAACGCAGCATCACCATTAGCTGCAGCCCCGGAGCCTGCTGTACCAAAACAATGCTGCTGGCTACATGTAACACTGTTGGGTCAGAAAGAGCAGTCTATTCAACCGAGGAGGACAGAGTGCAGCTTTTATACTGAAGCACAGAGACAACATAGTATAGTGCTATCGGAGATGATAAATAGAAATGCTTCAGTCACTTTTGTCTGATTTTAGCATACACTAGTATCTTTTGTCATGTTTGTTACCCCTTTCACTGTTGGTGTGTTGCACAAGAGTGCACCACAGTAGTTGACAACTGTGTAAGACCACACTAAGTCTGATTTTAAAGCATATTCTTTCCTCTACATTTTGGTCTTTTATCCATTATTTTAAGCCATTAATCTGGTCTCCCTGGATACATCTCAAACTGATAGTTTCATGTTTTAGAGTGAATGGAGTGACAAAGCCATAAATAATGATTAGTTAGATACTGTTTATTTACCTCCTTCTGGATGACTTTTTTCTTAAAGATCTATATAGAGGAACATGAGTGTTTTTTTTAAAGTTGAGATCAGTGGATACCATTTGTTGTCTTGCTCTTTCTTCTTTTCTCATGATCTTCATCTCTTAATGGTCTAGTTTAATCTGGCTCCATAATTCAGAATCCATATTCAGAAGTTTAGCATTCAGTCCTTTCTCACTGTCTCTCTCTCATCTCAGGGACCAAGCAGAGCAAAAATTAGATCAGATATTTTCTTTCAGTTAACAAATGACCAGATGTAATTGAATTTACTATATTAAAATCCAAACTAAAACATAAAAAATCATATCTTAAGTCTCTCAAATCCTATCTCTTCTCAGTATTTGAAGATAGGGCTGTACAATATGGGGAGAATTGAATATCACAATAATTTTTTACTTAATACCTCAATGTTGATATTACGACAATATTGTAGGGTTGACAACTAGTGTTTGCACATGGTGCAATATATGAATATCATAGCCACATTCCTACTGACACCCACTTGCCACAAATTTCCCACATATTTGAGATTCAGTCTAATGGGTGCAGCAGGGTTGTGGGTTATTGCCTGCAGTACAGTTGTTGAAAAATGAACCAGAGGACTGAAACATTTGACTTACATACATGATGGTCCACGTGCTGACATGTGTCTCTCCCTCCTCACGCCCATGCAGGAATGGAAACCCTTTTAGCCTAAATGGGTCATGGCCACGTTATTGTACATTATGCGTCATAACCTACACATTTATGCTTATAATGTATATAAAGTATGTCACTAAATCTATTTCCTGATGTTATCACAAATAATTCAACACAAGGCTCCAAGTGCAACAAAATGTATTTGTTTAATGAGCAAATTTCATAACAGCTGGCCACGTCCGCCCAGTTCTGTGTATATGCATGCGTTTGTGCATAATATCTCACTGCATAACACTGCATGACTGGCAGGCAGTGCCGCCTCCATGGAGCAATGCTGAATTCAGCATTCTTAGCTCCCTCTGTGCTTTTTAAATATGTCAAGTCCATTATGAACGTATCCCAAGCTGCTTGCGAAAACTGTGTCAGACTAACAGACTGACAGTCTGCATTTATCTGTCTCTCGTGCAAACAAAGCACGCATTACCCATAATCATCTCAAGGCTTTGTGCATTTAAACACTGAACAGCACTTTGCAGAGTAACAACAGACAATTATGTTATATCAACCTCTATCTCATTTTCATGTAAATTTTATTTTTAGTGGGTGATCACCAACCAGAAACTAAACAAAGCAGCTTGCATATACTGCTCATTTATTCTGGCAGTTATAATGCAAGAAATTAATATACTGAATGATTTCTATCACTAAAAATTTGAGGTTAATTTAGGTGTTTAGAATTTATTTACTCAGGGTAGTTCCTCCATTTCTGCTGTTCATTTCCACTGTGAGAAAATAATACCATGGCATTATGTTTTCCATTTTTTCCCATTCTCATGAACACAGTATCTGAAACCACCTTAAGGGAATTTCTTAAAGTTTGGCACAAACATGCACTTGTAGTCAGTGATGGGCTGATTAGATTTTGGTGGTCAAAGGTCAAGGTCACTGTGACCTTGTATCCATCTCATTCTTGTAATCATGACATCTCAAGAACACCTTGGGGGAACTGATTTAAATTTAGCACAAAGTTCCACTTGGACTCAACAATGAATTGATTAGATTTTTGTAGTCATAGGTCAAGGGCACTGTGACATTGTGTCGATCTTATTCTCCTGAATAAGAATATGTGACATTTAATTCACCAATTAAATATGTGACATTTGGTCATAACGAATTGGCGACTGGTTGTAAACTATAAGTGCAACTTGACTGGTTCGCAGAGGCATACAACCACAAGGTGGTATATCTAGTAATGAATCATTTATTTATGATATAATAAACGATGGCTGTGGCTCAGCAGTTAGAGTGTAAAGCTCTGCAGTCAGTTTACCAATTTATATCAGCATACCCACATAACATGCTCATAGTATGATCAGAATTGGTGGTGCTTACTCACATTTACTGTCATGTTTCATGCTAATGGTGGCCTTAAAGTCAAACTGATTTTTAGCCAGCATCATACTTACACTACAGTTTAATTGAATACTTGTAGTATGTAAATTAAGGGATTGAACCAAACTTAAAACAAGCTCTCTCATTCATACACTCGTTAAATGTTTGGTCAGAGTAAAACACAGCAGAAGTTTTTTTCTGTTCCACAATATGACGGCACATATTTCATAAAGCTCTCCACGGGACACTGTAAATGTAAGTGGGTAATTTCAGACAATGTCTGACCCAATTTAAAGTGTGATTATCCTTGTATTTAAGGTGTCAGGAGCTGTGGGAGCTTTAAAAAACTCAGCATAATGCACTTTCTGGTCTTACTCTTTACTCCATCCCCTGTGATGCTGTTGAACCCGAGTAAAGACGGACAAAACAGACTTGGTAGAAAATACTGTAAAACCAAAACATAAGAGCAGAATCTTACAGCCTACCGCTTGATGTTTCCAGTACAGCTACATCTTAATATTCTGACATTATAGGGTTGACTGTTAGTAAATAATTTACACAAACATATTTTTGATAGATAATAATCAGTAATGTGGATATCATGACCAAATAGGTAAAGACAAATGATAGACAAGCTAGAACAGCCTGGGAAGTTCAAAAATGATATTACTGTAATGTAGCCTTTAAAACCAGGAAAAGACAACACTCACAATATAACTATATTTGAGATCAAAGACGATATCTCGTCTCACATAGTGCTATTGATATAATATTGATAAATTAGCCAGCCCTAATTGAAGATAGTCTTTAAGAGTTAGTAAACGTCATCTGGTTTTCTTGTGTTACATTCAATGACTAACACTCTACAGCAAGACACAGCAATTAAAATAAATACCCTACTAAATATACCCTCTTTCAGGAAGTAAATAAAGCAATGCCACAGGGGGAATAAAGGTTTTCAGCTCACTGCAAACCCTCCACTCTCAGGCTGAAAAAGAAACACTGTAATCCCATTTTACCCAAAATGGGCTGCAGTCTAGAGGACCTTAAAAAGCACATTTTGCTTTTTTTTGCAAAGACTGGCAGAGTCAATAAAAGTGTTTCTACCACCCAACCATCCATCATTTTCCATCCATTCAGGGTTGCAGAAGTCTGCAGCACAGAAGCAAGCCATGTATTCATTTTAAAATATTGTCACTGTTATTCACGAAAAGAGCATCTAGATATTATGGAGGACAAAGATGGATTTGAAGCACATTTGTAGATTGAAAAGAAGGACAATGGTGGTAACACGGTGTGTAATCAGCAAAGTATGCACACATAAAGCTACTGGCTTATAAAACAAAAACAAACAAAAGACAGCTTACCTCACTTTGATTTTTGTGAATAAGCTATTTTAAACCTTAACCCTTTGAAACCTAAGCAAGCGGGCTTGATTTCTTTCAAAAACATTGTACGTAGGCAGTGAGTAACGAAAGAAGAAATTACCCTAAAAATTAGCAAGAAATGTGTAAAAAGTGCAAGAAAATAACCTAAAAAAATATTAATTTATTATTTTAATTGTTTAAAAACCATAATCATGTTGGAACATAATTTTAAATATGCAGTTATGATAATTATAAATCTATTTTTCCCTACCTTTTTTCTTTTTTTCCTAGACATATTTCCCTTTTTAAAAATATAGCTCTTGTAAATTTGTGAAGCAAGTTGAGTATCATGCATTAAATACTTGTAAAAAAGAGTCTGAAAGCAGCACAAAAAAGTAATGTCACTCCAGGTGTTGAATAGTTAGCTGACAGACAATATTCATATGTACAAATTTGAACTTTAAGCCAAGTGCAGCAGCACCACTCCAGTGGATTGTTGTGATGGTCGACCTCATTACATGGAGGTGAATCCCACAATGTTGGAGCAATAATAATCACTGTACAGCAATAACTTCTCCGCGCTGCTTGTGGGTCATTATCGCTGGTGTCCACTTAGAGAATTGGGACACTGATTAATCAACAGGATAAAGGTGCCTTTTCTTACTCTCTCTCTCTTGCTTATTTCTTATCCCTTTCCTCTCCTCATGGTCATTAGCTCACAACAGATCTGTAATTGGACCCAAAGAGGCTCAAGAGGAAAACCCTTTTTCGGGCCTCTATGACATTGTGAACTGAATTTCAGCCCTTGGCTTTTCTCTCTCCCTCATCGAATTCATTTCTGGCATTATGCCATTAACTGTAGATTCATATATATTTTTCAGTCACCTTAGGCTGCCAGTTGGAGTTGCCAGTGTGTAAAATTGCCACAGTGGCTTTACACAAGACATAAACTTTGCACAGGACACCTCATTAATCCTTCTCCTCTCTATCCCACTCACCTTCGCTGTCAATGTTATTGCTCTGCACCTTGCCAGTCTTTGTGTCTGAATGGAGCAGCATTTTCTTATGTTGCCAATCTTGCTGTGTCTCCCTCGCTCATACGCAACTCAAATAGGCTGTTCCTTCTTTGACAGTAAGTTATCGGTTTGTATGACAGGAAGAAGCTGTACTAACAAGCTGTTCAATAGAGTACAGAACTGTGTCAATTCTGTTCTATAAATGAGATAGGGCAGATGTTTGCTACTTTACTGTATAAAAAAGTGAAAGAAAGAAACAAAATGTAGGCAAATTAACTAGATTTTATGTTTTCGGTATCACCCTAAATGCCTTAACAATAAGCCATCTAGGCATCTTATGTAACAAACATGGGTTTCAAAATTGTAGTGATTGAAAATTAAGCTTACTGGGGCGTTTGTTTTTAGAAGCAGAAGCAATGCACTTACATAGGCTATTGTGTTTTTGTATTTTTATGTCACAGAAAATGAGCTGTTTTCTTTTAACAACTACAACATGATGCAAGTTTCTTATCATGCATAAGCCACAGCTACCATTGTTGCTTCTTATTTCTGAATATTTTACACTTGTTTTCTACATGGCTGTACTGTATCAAAATAAAGGGAAATGGAGCTTTATAAATACCTGTGGGACATTTAGTTTAAAATGCAGATTAGTGGGTTTGATTTGCAGGTACTTTCATCCGGATAAAAAGCTTTTCAGAAAACAAGGTTTTTATCTGCATAGTTTTATTCATCTCAGGGTGGCCGAAGTATTAGGACAGATTCAAATTCTGTGAAGCAGTCACTTTTTTAAAGAACAAATTTACATTTAACATACCCAACATTTTTAAGACAAAATGTGATGTGGCATCATCAGTGACTGTTGTACAAATGTTTCGCAGGGATCAGTTAAAGCCGCAGTTGATTTTTGGCCACAAGAGGTTAGAAATAAAAAGCTGTAAGAGCTATAAGATGAACAGCTTGTATAAACGACAGTCCCTCCAGGATTTTGCAATGTTGCAGTCACATCAGTTGAAGCATATTCAGCCAATCCCCATGCATTCTTCACAGTTAAGCATTTTTTTTCGATCACTGCAACTTTACAGCAAATTTGACAATTTGAAAAAGACAAAAATCTCTCTTCATTGTAGAACTATGCTCAGCATATTGATTTGCTCCTTCTCTTGTTGCTCCTCTCATAGTCTCTCTGATTTCTGTGGGATTGTGAGCTCTCTGCCTGGGACAGAGTCACACGCACATATAGTGACAGGGCTAACTGTTAGCATTACGAATGTTACTCAACAGTAATGGGTTAAACAACAGAGTTGAGCCCCCATCAAAAATAGATTCTAATACTTTGGGAACTAAATGCCCATTATAGGGAATAATGCCATTTAAAAAAAATCCTAGAAACATAGCAACATGTATCTTATTTTAGGCCCTAACTATCTCAAAAACAGCCCATAAAATCATGGTGAGACATGGAGCAACATTAGGAAAAAAGAATGATTAATGCAGGGTTTTGCAAACAAACTTTCATTATAAGTAATTTACAGTGCTTCTTGAAGTTGTTTGTCATCAAGTGGTCATGAACAGGAGAACAGGAAATCACAATCATTTCACCACGGATCCATCAGTGGAAAAGAACAGTGCTGAGATGGAAGATATTTTTTGGCCTGACAGACCTGTATTAGTTTCCCTTCCTCTCAAATTACTATACATTTCTGTGAGACGCAGCAGTCTAACACACACAGACATAACACACACACACATGCACGCACACATGCACACACCTCTGTTACTCTGCCTCCTTCAACACACACCTTCCCTTGCAGGGACACTTCACCCTCTCTGGGAGATGAACAACGCACCCCTCTTCATTTTTGTGACGCAGATATAACAGTGGGGCACCTGTAAACCTGTGGAGATGAAAGAGGCAGTTTTGTAATTAAAAGAATCGAGAGGGGTCTTTTTTTCTTTCTTCTTACAGTCAATCTTTCAAGGCGGTAAGCATAATTGCCATGACTGATAGGGTGTGGGCGGGGAATTGATCTGGGGAGCCGGTGCGGTCCCATTATTCTGCTCCACTTCTCTGTATATCTCTCTCTCTCTCTCTCTCTGGCTCTATTTTTATATATTTTTCCTATCCCTGGAGATATCTGCTTGTCTATCCCCCCTCACTACAGTTACATGCATCCTTCCGTTTGTGTTCATAACATTCGCACGATTAGTCATTTGCTTCGCTTGTGTTAAAGCCGGTTGACAGTGTTTTAGCCGTTTTGACTCACCTAATTTTTCTTGTGACGTGTGCAACTACAGCTACAAATAACCTACAACTAAATTATGAAGACAGCTGTTTGTAGTATTTGTCTCTTAAACCACATCTGCACTTTGTACAAGACATTTTTCAAGTTGTTGTGTTGTAGTCACTGCACATTTCTCATGACAGTGTTGCAACAACAATACATACCGAAGAATCATTACAAGAGATGCATATTATTCAGGGATTATACTTACAAGGTGGAACAAAAAATGTTTTTAAAAACATCTTTATTAACAAAACTGATGTACAACCATGAAAATCACATTTTGAATGATCTTTATATATATATTCTACATATGTGCAGAAATATCGGAGCAAGATTTTGGTATGTGAAGAGCTGTGGTTGCTGTTTGTAGTCTGAGAAGTGTTTCCCAATCAATTTTAAATGGCAGGGAAACGGTCTGTGGAGAGGTGGTACATATTGGCTGAAATGCATTCTCTGAACTCAGAACCAATTTTCTATTATCTGACATTGATTTAGTTTTACAGCAAAATAACATGTAAGATTTTGTGTGATTTTTGGCAACCTAGTGTGTTTCAAACCCCCTTTTTACTTCTGCTTTTAAAGAATCCTGTTAATAAGAAAATTGTGTGTGTGCACGTTACAATGAGGTGGTAATATGTTAGTTGGCAGGACTCTGACCAGACAATGGTCTTAACAGAATAGCTGTGTTTACTTGGATTGTCACCATAATATTTGCATGTAGATACAATATTACATGTAAATTGGTTTTGGGCCATCCCAGAACCAGTGCAGCTGTCCAGTGTTTGCACTGACGGGAGAATTTTATTTAGATCATACTTAGTTCAACCCTATGATCAATTTCTTTCTCTTTCCACCTGACTGACTCTTTTACTTCCACTGTCTCGACCAGTGACATATTCTCTGTTCATCTTCTGTCCACTGTCTTTACTAAAATCAGAACTTGAGTCTCCATCCATAGTCTGTCATCTGTCATTTGTCCCTTGCCTAACTCATATCTTTCTGTATTGACCTCATAGTCTCTCCTGTCAGTGGTCTTCCACTCTGTCATAATGCTTTGACCTTCTGTGCCTCCTGCAGGCAAGCCTGCACATGCCCGCCTGCTCTTTGGCCGCCGGATTACCCTGCATGCTGCATGAGCACAAGTGTGGGCAGCTGAAGGAGGGCTGCACATATGTCTCGTCCGTCAAACTTCTCCTTCCATCCCTTCTACACTAATTTTGTTCATCCACTTTGGCTGGTAGAATAAAAATGTCTGAGTTTTACAGCTATCTGACTCATAAGACATAACTTACTAAATTGATTTCATGTAGGGGGAACTGGGAAAGTACCTGAGGTTGATTCTGTATTTCTAAGAAAGTAAATCAGCTTCAAATGTAAGAGTGCATACATTGTTTTGAAGCTGAAAATCGAATTGTAGCCAGTGAAAATGTAAATGAATCCTTGTTTTAAACTTGTAAAACTGTGTGGGTGGCGTGTGTGACTCTTGTATCATTCTGTGTCCCCCCTATAAATTCTGAGGATTTTGTGGGTCTGTGAAGACATAGCACAGGCAGAACTCTCGATGAGTTTTCTTTAGCAGCAGTTTGTGACTTGAAGGTCGGATTGATCTGTTGATCCATTCAGAGCTGATCAGATGTGACCGATGGATGTCAGGACTAACCTGAGACTAACGTCCATGTCACCTGGTCTGTAACCAGCCCCTTACACCCCTTACCATCCTTAAAAACTAAGAAAAGAAAACAGGATATTACAATATCTGAAATCTAAGACAGATCTCTCATCTCATATCATCATACGGACATAATATTACTGTATTGCAGTCTAATTTCAGTGCTCCTAATGAACGGTCCAGCTTTAAAATTATCAACATCTTTTTGTGGTGGCAGATGTTGATGTAATCATGGTGGTTCGCCCCAAATAGTGGTGTGGGAAACCCTGGGCTAATACACTTTACTTGAATGCATGCATAAGTATCCATTTGCCTACATTAAGCCATGTTGGAAAACAGTCTTTTTGCCAAGGAAAGTCCATTAGTGTCGAAATCTCACACCGTTATTGACCTTTGAAAGACGACCAAATTTAAGTCTGGGTGGAAAATTGTGAAGGTCAGATTCTTGTTCTTTGCATAATTTTAGAACAAATCAAATTTTTGGAAAACTATACTGTGTGTATCAGTTTTCTTCATCATTTCGCTTCCTCTATTAATAACTGAGTATAGCTGAATAGTTCTCCTTACAGGGGTTACAAAAGTGCTGCCAGCAGTGTGAACAGGGTGAACAACTACAAGGATGATGTAACTGAATTTAGCTACAGTAACACCATCTAAAGGGGCCCTCATTGCTGTCATGGCAGCATTAGCTAACACACTAACACATACTACATGGAGACATATGTACACGCACCCACACATGCATGCACAAAGGGTTTACAGAAATAAAAATAATCACATGTACACCCTGTTTACTTCACACATATTTTTTTTTCTTTATGGAGACAGTTGCTCTTCATCTTTCTCTACCGTCTCTAATCCTGCTGACTTCTTCTCTCGTGTATTTGAAGGTAATTCAGTGCTTAATACTCTGGCACTTTTTGACAAATAAGAAGGAAAGCTAGAGCCAAGGAAGTGTTGGTTAAATTTTTAACTTACTGGAGGTTTTAAACACACACACACACACGCACGCACGCACGCACGCACGCACGCACACACACACACACACACACACACACACACACACACACACACACACACACACACACACACACACACACAGAAGCCATATGAGCCCATCTTGACAGACATGCACCTATTTCCAGAGTTTAATTATTTGAGGGCTGATGGGGAATACAGGAAATCACAGGATTCCAAGGATTCAGGCTTTCAAGACGTTTCCTGACAAACAAAACAACAAAGTGGCAGAATTTTAATGATTCTTCAGCAGCCACTGTCTTTCTGAGTTGTCTAAATTCAAAACAGCTTGAACAGTAAACATATACAGCTTTTTCCTTTTTTGTCAAATGCGTCACAGGCTTAAAAAAAAAAAGGAATTTACTTTAAAAATAACACCGTCACTTAGCATCAGCTTCAATCCAGCAACCTAGCGACCTTAAAGTAATCTGTACATTATGAAAGACCCTCTGGGGAGTGACAGAGCAGAGAAACTAAATTCTGCATGCTGTAGGAATAGCAGTGTTGTGCTCTGAGATGAGCAACATGTTCCTTGGGAAAAGAAAAGAAGAAAAAACAGTCACAGACTTGTAAGTTAGCAGCTCAGAATTTTATTCAGAATCTTAAATCAGGATAAACATTTCACACATACAAGGACATGTATTTTATTGACAAACTTCTTCACGCAACTCCACATATGACGTGACCGGAAATGTGAAACATTTTTGTGAAGGGAAGATAGTTAGGTGTCTACATCAAGGCGAACAATTGCATGATAACTTTGAAGACAATGCTGTTCAGTTTAAATAAGGGATTCTGGAATAATAAAGTCTGCTGTATCACATGTTAATTCATCTACATAGTTGAGCACTTATTAATTAAAATAGCATATCTATCAGATGAAGAGGTCAGACCTGAGGCTATATAATAATGTGTTGATTTTGATTGTAGCTTTTGACAGGAGCCCCTGCCTGCAGTGTCCTTTCGCCTCAAATGACCTCTCAGCACACCTATGCTGCCTTCCTCTAATGGAGATAATGACCATAACTTTGATTGCTTGGTTATGATTGATTAATGCTTAGGGGTCTGTGGAAGTATCAGTCCTGCCATCACTCGCTGCATTTAGGGCGTGGCCTCCATCACATAGAGGTGAACTAATTGGCTGTTAGACTCTGGTGACAATGTCCCATTCACTCGTTTGAAAAGGTGCACTGTGTGACTGAAGCAGGGTTGATAGCTCTAGTAAGCTGCTCTGCAACATAACTGGTGGTGGATCCATCCTGGTCACTGGGAAATTGCACGTACAAGGCTCATTTTGGTGTCATGGACCTGCGTCTTTTTTGTTCTTTTAGAGTCTTCTACAGATAGTGATTTCACGTTATTTGTTTGCATATGTGTGCAGACTAATGTGTCAGAATCCATTTCTGTGGTTTATTTCATAGACTTTTCATATGTCGTATTTGCATTATGTTTTGTCTCTGTGAATTGCATGATTGACAGGCACTGACAGGCTGGTGATTGCATGAATATCTCAGTAGGCCCCGACCACTGCAAAATATGGAACTTTGATGACACTTTAATCATGCTACTTAGACATTTGGGAGTATGTTGCTGAAGATGGTTGAGATTTCATCACCATAAATTACATTGCTGCCAAAATAGTTATGCATAGTAGACACCTTTCTGCTTCTCTGTGTTGAGCTTACAACACATGATTCTTGCCATAACTCAAGAATTCATACCCCAGTTATGACAAAGTTTCTCACAAATGTCTAAATGGTTATATAATGATGTTGAAGTGATGACATTTTATATCATTGAACTGCACTTTGACATTATGATAATTTGCACAAATACCTTTCTGGCCAATATTTAGTATCATATCTTAGGAAAAGAAGCATTTGGTCAAATGCTGAATTGGTGACACTAGTCTTTGGTGCCCACCTTAACACTGTGGTTAATGTAGAGATCTTCTGTGCTGCTCAAGTTTTCTTTTTGTATCTGGAGAATAAACAACCCAGGTGCATAATACACCTGCGGAAAGGTGCTGACTTAGTTCTATTCATACACTCCAGTCTGTGTATGAGGAAGACCAATTTTGCTCACATGAGAAAGATAAGAAAAGTGTGTTATCCCTAGATATTAATTTTGTCTTCGCAAGCACATATTTTAAGTCATCCCAGCTGCTTGGATGTTTTGTGGAATATAATTAATTACATATAATTAGTTTATTATGTCACTTAACTTGCAAAAATCAACAACCACAGCACCCTCTCCCTTTTAAAAAACCCCCAAAAAGACACCAAGGCTCAGCAGACCCCAATGACTGCTTTTAAGCTGACCAGCTGAATCCAGGGGCCCTGTATTCAACGCGAAATTCAGTTTAGCAAGATGTCTCTGCAGGGGTGAACTACGACTTTCCATCCCTTGATTGTTGTGGTGACTCACTGTTAACTGGGAAAGATCACCATGGTAACATCTGCTGCAAAGCTAACCTTATTTGATGTGGTATAAATGTAACCTACCAGTCGCCAGTTACTATTTTCTAATACACTGAAAATCTTTCATTAAGTATGCAGAAGCCTTTTATAGTGCATTGCAGTGTCTCTGTAGATGTACATTAATTAAAACTCAGTCAAACAGCAAAGTATTTTACTTTTACTGTTAATGGCAGTGATATGCATTTTAAGACAGTTCCCCCCTCAGTAATGTTCTTGAGCTCCAGCAGCAGAAACAGAAATACATTTTTCTGTTTTTTGTTTTGCTAATTTGTACTCTTTGTGACTGTTAAACACTATATAGTAATCCATATACAATTCACAAATAACATAGTTCATGTAGGTTGAGGTTACAGATGATTTTGTACTACAATTTCTACTGCATGTCTGCCTTTTATATTCTATTTGTGAGCTTACACTCTAGATGTTTTACTCCAGTGAGTCAGATAACATTTTCTGCTACAGCGAGATTCTTTCCCCTTGTGGATAAGCGTCAACGTCTTATCTATTATAAGGTCACTTTTGATTCATTGATGTTGAAAAGTCCCTTTTTGTTGCAGAGATAAACTCCTTTGTGTCAACATAAAATGGGTTATCAGAACCAGGTGATGAACAATTCTGTGTTAATTAGGTCAGGTGATAAATTCTCTGAGGCCAGAAACCCCACTAAATAGGTAGTCCTAGATCAACAATGCCAGGAAAATAATCAAATAGATTTTGGTGGCTGGTGCAAGTAATTCCAGGTTCACAGGGCCACATGATATGCAATCCTGGGTAAACAAAACCAGATGACACATAAAATCTTGGGTTAACAAAGCCAGATCAAACTTTGGGTTAAAGGAACAAGGTTACACATAGATGTACATGTAATCCTGGGTTAACAAAACCAGAGGATCCATCAAATCTGGGGTTAATAGAGCCAGGTTATACATAGATCTACCGGTAATCCTGGGTTAGCAAAACCAGATGATACCTAATCCTGGGTTGACAAAACGACGTGATACATAGCCTTAGGTTTACCATACCAGATGATACGGAATCTTGAGTTAATAAAACCACATGATACATAATCCTGGGTTTACAAAGACAGATGATACATAATACTGGGTTAACAAAACTAGATAATACACAACCCCTAGATAAAAAAATCAGATGATACAAAATCCTGGGTTAACAGATCCAGGTGATGCATACATGTAATCCTTCATTAATAGAGCTAAATAATAAAAAATAACACAGATGATACATAATTCTGGGTTAAAAGAGCCAGGTGGTACCTAATGTGGGATTAATTGAGTTGATGATAAATAATCCTGGTTTAAAAAAATGTATTATGCATAATCCGGGGGGCGACAGAGCCTAGTGTTACACAATCCTAGATTAAGATAACGTTGTGAAACATAAGTCTGGGTTAACAAAGCCAGATGTTCAAAAATCCGAGGTTGACAAAGCTATACGATAAATAATCCTGGTTTAGGATTAAAAGGCCAGTCTCTGAGAATATTTCCTAAAAGATGTTGGACTTGGTACAGGAGATAGATAGCTTTAGTTTTTCTTTCTGTTGCTTAATGGACTTTTTGTCTTTAGGCCAATACCAGCAAATTTGTTAGATTAGTTAATATTTTATATTCATCAAGGTGACACAGTCATTGTGCTTGGACAGAATTTGTGATGACATGCTGCAGTGTTTTTGCAGGTGTGTGTGTGTGTGTTGGCATCAGCGTGCAATTTCTGTTCATCTATTTTTGCATTGTAGCACTTGTTTTTTTATCGTTTTATGTTACCTTCTCTGTGTTCAACTCATTGTGAAATGATCTATAGGACTGTTATTCTTCAATCATCACATTTATTTTCGCTCTGACCTTTCAAAAGGCAAGTTTCCCTTTATTCTGCTGGCACTCACTCCAACCTAGTGTGCTCCCTTGAAGCTGCACATTATAAGTCATTAAGTGCATTCAAGTATTTGTGCAATTCACCCTAGTGCCCCCTTAAAAGTACAAAAGGAGGGTGACAGATGTTAGGTTTAACTGCATGTGTCTATTATATAAGTATTTGCACCATAATGAGTGTGTCTGATTTTCTGTGCCCACACATGCAGATCTGTCAGTTGATACCTGCGCTCAGTATAATGCAGTGAATGTGCGCTCACTTTTCAGCTGACGGGGCATGACATTGTGTTCTTCCTTTTTTGCTACTCTGTCCTTGTCTCTGAAAAGGTATTATCACCATCCACTCTATCTCCCTTATCATCTCCTGCAAGGGGCAACTTTTTGGCTGCCGTGGCTCTCTGGTGGTTAGAAGTACCAGCTCCCTTATCCAGAGGTCATGCTTACAATTACAGCCCTGCATCACCAAGTATTTGGTGAACCGGCCCTGAAAAATGCAGAAGCCCTATCTTTACTGTGCTTGGTTACATAAATGTAGTCACTCTGTTGCACTGTATACTTAAACCTTTGGCTTGAATAAACTAAATACAGTTTTCCTCTCCAGCTGAGTTGGCCCATACCTAATGTTTTGTGCAGCATTTTCTTGTTAACTTGAAAATCTGCCAATATCATTTTGGTGTGTATCTGCATTTGCACAGATGGTGATGATTACAAGTGAAAAGAATTTTGTTCTTATCTTCCTCTTAAGCTGTTTTAACTATTTCTCTCCTCCACAGGGAGGTCAGTAAATTGGTCAGTTTCTCCCACAGCGTCTGCACCTGCAGATATTTTAGTGAGTGAGTTGGCACACAATAAAGTACGTGTTTGTTCTCCATGTCCGTATAAATGTAGCAGTTTACCCTCAAATTTTCTTTACTTAATAGTATGACAGCATTATATCATCAAGTTGGAATATTGCCATTATCAAGATTTGAAATTTTCTTATCATAATAAAAATTATACTTGTATTATCATGAACAATATGACATGGCACACCCCTAGTAAGATGTGCCTACATAGGCGGGTTCACAGCATGCATACGCAAACACAAACAAACAAAGACAGAGACAAATACAGGGATGCTTAAATGGGTTGTGGGTGGGTGAAATAATACATTGTTAATTGCATTCTCAAATAAGTGAACATAGCAGAGGAAATAGCAGAGCTGTTGTCTGACTCCTCATTATGAGACACTATGTGTATTTACACATGAGGAGCAGCGTAACTTCATTGGTCATTTTAGAAGCTAAAAGTCAAGTTCTGTTTCCTCTGTCAAAAATATAACTACAGCTTTGAGTTTTGTAGCTTAAATACCCCACAGTATTTGCTTCAGTCACATTACTACTCACATTACTCTCAGCAGAAAACTGCTCACTTCCTCAATTTGCAAAATCTGCCATTTGTGTAAGCTGCAGGTACAACTGGTTTTAAAAGAAATTAGAGATGACAAACTGATTGGTTGAATTCAGGTTGTGCCTAAAACACACTTGTGATTAATTCAGGGACTAAATAGAACTCCTTTGCTCCTTGCACTTTACTATGTGCAATTTTACTCGCAAAAATAGAGTTGGACACACAAGTGCACTTGCCCCTTGCACTCTAGACTGTGTGCTACAGAAAGTTTAAGAAGGGCCCAATTTCTCACCCAAGAAAACTTAGTCTTAGCATATTGACAACCAGGAGTTTATAACTGAGGGCCTACATAGTAAGGACATGAACTGATTTTCTCACTCTGGGATAAAATAAGAACATTTATCAGATTACTTCATATGCTAGGATTAGGCTATTGCATCAGATCAATTATGACTTTAACCCTCTCACTTGTAAATATCATAAGTAGGACAGGCTGCTGTAATCGTAGTGCAGTAAAAATAACCACAGAAAAGGGTTCTGAAATAGATGGCCATCTGAAGAACCCCCTGGCCATGGGAAACAGACATGCTGCCTGGTGAAAGTACACCCTCCGAGCTCGGGCCAATCTGTCACCTTGCATATAGTGCTTCCTGTTTTGGCTCCCTATCTGTCTTTCTCTCTGTCTCTCTCTCGCTCTCTTTTGCCCACTTACTTCTCCATCCTGCCCACTACTGTACAGTCTGCAGGGTCTATTTCTGTTCAGTTCACTGAGATCCAAACAGGTTTGAGAGGCTCTATTTGTGCCCTCCAGTTGTCTACATCCAGGAAGTTCAGTAGGCAATCAGCCCCACTCCACTGCAGGCTTTTGCAGAGGTTTTTACTGCTTATTTTTATGTTTCTATTTGTATAGTATGTTTATGTTTGTCCTCATCAATCTGTCACTTTGTTGCTTATGTATTTTATGATTATGTTTACTAATGTTCAAGTTTTTCTTCATTAGCAAGAATTCTTAAATCATAATTTCAGTATGATTTGTTGGCTGGTGTTGGCACTCATCACTCTCACTCAGAGCCTGCCTCTGTTGCACTGTTAATACTTTATGGGAAACTTTATGATTAAAATTACAAGAAACTTCTTTTGTAATTTAAACTAGCTGGATATTAAAATTACACCATTTCTGTATGTTAAGTAAAGCCTCACACGTTCCATCATTACAATTACTGCACAGATTGGCTTTCTCTACATTTTGAGCCTTTTGTTGCTTGTACTTAGAAAACAGCACTGCTTTGGTGGAGAACTGAAATAGAGTCAATTACTGAGATATACTGTGTCTAAATTTGGAAGCCGGGGCTCTCCTCTTCAAGGCAGAACAGGATGAATGTGAACCTGAGGCTCCCATGGGTAAGACAACATCTGCCAGCCAAAACAAGGGGTGGGATGGGGGCCAGTGAGCTTTTCCTATGGCCACGGAAATACGGTTTTTAGGTCTGCAGAAAGTGACACAGAGCTACACTGCTGCTCACTCATCACTAAAGTTGGGAAGACACAGATGCTGTTTTTACATGAGTTTCTTTACATTCCCCCTGTTGTATAGTGCAGAGGATGCCTTGGCTCTTCCTCTGTGAACTCGTATCTTAGGTTGAATGATACCTGCAGGCTACGAAGTTCTGAGGATATTTGAGCCAGTCTTGGGAGTGTGTCTGTCCGTGTTTTAAGTACGTTGCTGATAATTCAGGGTTCCTACAGCTCCTTAAAAAGTCTTGAAAGGCATTGAATTTATAAATCTAAAAATAAGGCCTTAACTGGTACTGAATTGATCATCTTTTAAGACTCTTAAAAATGTACAGACATGGGAAATATATTTATGGGGAATATATTTTTTCTGGTGTTGTGTTGGTAACATATATTTTTTGTTAAATAATTTTGTTAAAAATAAAGTATTGAAATCTCACATGCAGATTGAGAAACACAAAATCAACAAAAACGGCCATTTCTGTTGGTAAACAAAATAGATACCTTTATGGTAATAAAATATATGTTATTTTATTCAACACATCTGATGTAGAGAATCTAACTTTGTGTATTGTCTGTTTATATTATAATAAACATTTGAGCATAATACAGTAATATACAGTACTCAAAAAGTCTTAAATCTAACTTGCCCTAAGTTGCACAATCTATATTTTGGGGATAATTTGATTGTACAGAAAAATACAGGGGACAGAAGACGGGGTGTGGATGAGCAGATACAAGTGTAAAGTAGTTAGTAGTTATTAAAACTTTTTCAAGTAAAAGCTTCCATTCTGCACAATATTTTACTTTCATAATTAGTTTTTAAATAACTCTTAATACTGTAACACGCCTGCTAATTGTCAGAGACATAGTTTTAAATCATGTGTTACTTCCTCACTGTAGTGCTGCATTAAACATCTCAAAAGTGCTGGTTTCACCTGAAAAATACTGCAGAGCCTAATTTTTTATTTTCTGTTGTGCATACACTTGAAATTGTGACATGATTAAGAACCTGAGAACAGCACACAGCGTTGCCTGTGACTGTCCTCATTTCCCTCTGTCCTACCACATTTTGCACTCCACTGAATCTGCAACACTCTCCTCTCTCTGTGTTTTTGTTTTTGAACATTTAGCCATTCCCTGATGAAGGCACAGAATTAGCTGCAGTGATAATCAGTTTTTGTTGTTCGTATGCATTTGAACATGGGTGCTTTTGGGAAATCAGTATGATAATAAAAAAACAAAAAGTTGATGTAAGGTACCACATTTGCAGCTATTTTGGTCTACGATTTAGACATGAATGCAAACACCAAAAACTAAACAAAAAATGAAAAATTTAGAAACATGTTCACAAATTTGAAAAGGATTATGTAGCAATGTTTGAAGAATTCAACAGAACAATAGAAGATTCTGGGGGACATTACAGACTGATAAAACTGGGGTGACTGTGACTCGGAGGTAGAGCGGGTCGTTTCCTAATTGTGCCATATATTGTATATATTTTATGGTAAAGGGATTTATTCTGTAGGGACGGGGAGTATGTGTGATAGAGTGACCATAGAAAACGTATCTGTTAATATGTAGATATATTTATATGCATTAGGGCTGGATATTGTCAAGAACCTCTCATTTCAATTCGATTTCAATTCTTTGGGTCACGATTCAATTTCGATTCGATTTGATTTGATTCGATTCGATTCGATTCGATTCGATATTGATCCAGTTGCTTCAATATCGATTCAGTTATGTGTGTTGATGTCAGAAATACCCAGATAATTCATCTGAATACCTTCTGATGTGTGTTCAATAAAGTGTGCATTATCTGTATTGATTTAGAACAAACTGACATCAAAACTTATTTTACCATTAAATCATTCTTCAAAATTACGAAGTAAAAGTACAGAAAAGTGCACATTTTTGCCTGAGCTGAACTTAACAAAAGTAATAAACATTTATTTGTCAACAAGATTTGTCAACAGACATTTGTGTGTGATCCACAGCTTTAGCGTGGTGTCGACTCAATTGGTTACGTAGGTTCGTCATATTATTGCAGTGTTTTAACACTGACTCACAAGACTCACACACCACTTAACTATTATTGACTTTGTGTAGCCAAACATCATCTTTTAATGTTGTGGTGCTGATTTTAACACACTGCTACCTCGCACCATGGTTGCCATTTTAATGAATAAACAACAGACGTTGTTTGGTGGTCAAGCGGGGCCTCTGAAAAATGTCAATCACACTCCGGTGGCACTCACACTGCCCCCACCTGAGTGGGGCGTCATTACAACAGAAATAATAGATTTATCAATCGATGAATCGATATTGAATTGGCAAAAAAAAATCTTGCAATGCACTGATGAATCGATTTTTTTTACCCAGCCCTAATATGCATACATTCCACTGATATCGCTTTGGTTTGTATTTTCTTCCATGTTGGAAAGCACTTTCTACTTGGAAAGTGCTTATCATCATTGAGACTCACAACAAATGAATGAGGATATTGTTGGCAGTTAGTAGGAGTTTTGTTAAACTTTGAAGAAAATATGTGAACAGAAGTGAAGGGTAATATGAGAGTGATGGTTGTTTTGTAAGATACAGTTGGGCAGAAAAAGAGAATTAAAAGACTCTACATCTCAAGATACATATACATATAGATAAAGATTTGGAGAGAACTTGTGAAAAGGGCTCTTTTCAGTTCCTCCAGTTGTAGATGAATACAGGTTGTACACAGAAGTAAACAAGGTATAATTACTGCAAGTACAAAACAAATACTCTTTTAAATGGTATTTACAAAATAGAACAATTGTTTAAAAAAAAAGTAGTTACACTTTATGCCAGTGGAGCCTTGACCTTACATGAAAAGTTTAATATTTTACTTAATACTATATTTTATTTACAGAATAAAATGGCACATACTGACCTTTATGTGTAATTGTTTACAGATACAGCCTTTGTGTCAAAGTGAACCCTTTTTCTTGGTTTTTATTGAGATACAGAGCAAGAAAGTGGATTCTCCATCAACGGTGCTCCAGGTCTTTGCTTGTGCTTATAAAAGCTTGTTCCAAGACAAGCGTCATGAATCCGTCTTTATGAAACTGACCGGACCCCTGTTGCAGTGTTTGCTCAGTTAATACTGCAGTTTGCTGTGCAAAAAGCCAGTTTATTTTCTCAGAATGAAGTATTCTTTTATTTCTTACTGCATCATTATATTTGGCCTTTGTCTGAGTCACAGCCTGTTTTTTTTTTTTCCGCTTTGCATCTGCTCACTTTTTGGCAGAGTTGCTGGAGATGAATTGCCACTTCCCACATAAAAGGTCATGGCTTTGAAAAAAACAAATGTAAGCTTTTAAAATGATGTTGAGCTAGTGAGACCATGAAGAGCATTAACTGGCAACACTTTTTATAATGGGCGAAAACAGTGTTGCATTCATATGAAAAAATATTTCACCATCCATTTTATTTAAGTGTAAATGATGGGGATATAATATAATGAGACCTGAATGCATATTTTTAAGGCATTAGACTCATGTTGTTCTTTGTCTCTTAATACCTCTTCTTGGAAAACAGATATTTAAGCTTTTTGATGCTGGAACCTGTAACTATTCAGGATGATGATGTTATTTAAGCTGCTTTACTTAAAATTCATACAGTGACAACATTATTTAAAAATCCTGTAGCGTTTGCATGATGTTATATGTCTTATCACCGACAGAATTAAAAACTGGCTTTGCAAATGTTTCATGGGGAAAGAAACACATTCAAGGATTATTTTAAAGCGATAACTCTGTCAGCACAATTTTTGTTTATCTATTGAAAAATCCACAGTGCTTATATAAGCCACAGCGCTACTAACTTTTTAACCTCCCACATCTCATTAACACTTAAGTAGGTGTTATAAAGCTAAAATAAGGCAACAATTCTAACCATCTACTATGCCTTTACATTTAAACCATCTGGCATACTTCAAACGAATTCCTGTTCTGTACTTTTGCCCATTTGGTGCATTTAGGCTGGTGTGAAATCTGTCAATCAGCCTCTGGTGTGGTTCGCTTCTGTTGTAAAAGAAAAAAACAGTTTTTGTCATGTAGATATCTGATTTTAGCATGAAGTCAGACCTTAAACTTTGCTTTGCTCTGTTTGTGATGCCCAAAGTAAACTGTGCGCTCCGGGAGTGTGGTGCAAAGTATAGCAGAATGGTATGTATATATATATATATATATCAGTAACGCTCATAATGAACAGTCCAGCTCCAGAAATATAAAATCATTATGTTGCAAGAGATGTTTTGATCAATGCAGGTCACCACAAATAAATGGATGTGTGGGAAACCTTGCTATTGTATCCATGTGTTGATCACTGGAACTGTCAAAAAGCACTAAAAGACATTTATAATTACAGTATGCAAGATGTGGTAACCATGGTCACACATATGTGCATCAACATGCAAGTGTAGAAATTTTCTCATATCAGTCAGAAGGTAAAAGGGAGTTGAAAGAGATGAGTGTTGTGCTTGTGTCTTACTCCGTGTTTTTTGGCAGTTCTTCAATAAAAAACACTATACTCCTCCAGTAATGTGGTAAGATGCTTCTCCAGTGAAAGAGTTTTCTGTCATGGTTACTCCTCTTGGTTTATAGACAGTCATTGTGAACACAAAACGAGAGCTAAAAGCAACAATAGCTACTTTCTTTGATACAAAGCAGATTAACAAGCTTCATGTTTGAAAGTAACATCATGTGATGTCTTAAATAAGAAAAAAAGAATATCAGGAATTATACATGTTTTTAAGGCACCTAGAATTCATTCAAACACATTTGGGAAATTATTAAATGACTCAAGTGGCTGATGTGGCTGTAATCAAAGGTGATGAAAATGGCGGTCACTCTGTGTCTTCACTTGATTTTCCTCCAACCATTTAAGATGCCACTGCCATCGAGGAACATCTGTATGTCAACTCAGGGGGACAGAGATTGCATGGATACCTCCCAGTAGGGCAGTGCAATTAATCAAATTTCAATTACGAATAAGATTTTGGCTTCCCTCGATTTTCAAAACAAGATAATCGAGATGAAGCGATTTTGTTTAGCATGGTGAATTTAACAGTGCTGCTCCCGTTTTTTCTTCTTTTTTTATTATACAGTAACTGTTATGTATTGCTCCATTATATTAGTTGGATTAGGTATTATTAATATGTGAATGTGAACAAACTACAGTAATGTGCAAGATGTGTTATACGTTATACTTTGTATAATAACTTTAATTATTTTTTAATTATTTTTCATTTCACCTTTATTTAAGGTTAAAGGACATCCAGTGTAAAAAATAAACATGAGATAATGTTCAATAACATGCATGATGTTCTGAAGGCCAATGAGTAATCATCAGTAATTGTTAAATAATTGTGATTTCAATATCAATCAAAATAATTGTGATTATTATTTTTGCCATAATCGAGCAGCCCTACCTCCCTAGCATAAAATGTCACAATCATTTAATGCATTTTCATCAACCGTTGCTATTTTTAGTGTAGACACCAAGATTAATCCATCAGCCCTGGTTACACAGATGCAAAAAATAGGTGTTGGCATTGGGGTTTCTACTGTATGTTTATGTACAGGAAGCTGACGGCACATAGATAATAATTGCTGTAGACTAATAGAGCCTATTGCAAGAGATAATATGGACTGGATACATGTATTGTGAAACAAGCTTAATTAACTCCTGTAACTGAGAGATGCAGTCAGATAGAAAATGACATTTGATCTTTTAATAGTGTACACCAAATGAAGCAATTACCATGTGCTTTAAGAGAATGAAATCTGAAAGAGAATAAACATCTAGGACATGCCAGGTTCATGATTGTGGTGTTGACTGCTAATGAGAGATGGTGATTAAAGTAATAACAGCAGCAGAGACCAGTGGCACGTTCTCCATTTGTGTTCCTCACATGTGCCTCCAGCACATCTGCCGGACTGAGAATACCTGAGGGATCAACAGGGACCTGTTGCCGTCTTGTAAACACAGAGCAGCATGATCAGCAAGGTGTTTTTGTAAACCCTCGAGATTTTCCAGAGGAAGCGAAAAACACCCAACAGAGAAAACACCTTAAACTGAGGTTGACTGTGCACTTAACCTTCAGCAGAAGTGGTCACACATATGGATAGGTGTTTCATACATGCAAACACATATTGATGTGGTTCTGCAAGTACTTACTGGCTGTTTAATTTGAGACCAAAGCTATTCACCAGTGAAAATGTGGATAAATGTTTAAATGACATACATTTTCTATTTCAAGAACAGGGGGTAAATCAGGCTGTATTAATACAACATCAGTTTGGGTGAGATCACACCAATCAATCACTGACATCTGAGCAATACATAGAGGCTGACTGTTCTACTTTCGGGCTAAACAAACTATATTATGTGTTAACTTTTGAGCTACCAGTTGAACGAGGCTTAGATAGCTCTTTCCTCTGTTTCAAGTCCTTATGCTAAGTTAAGATAAGTGGCTGCTGGCATACTCAGAATACAGATATGAGAGGGGTATTGATCCTCTCATCTAACTGTTGGCAAGGGGAATAAAAGGGCACTTTTCCCAAAATCTCAACTATTCCTTTTACGTTTAATTTAATTCCTTATGCTGCACATCTTCTCATCACCTGGTCTCTTTCAGATGCAAACATATTTACTGGGATCTGGCTGATGGACGATTCCACTGTCCATAGCTGATGGCTGACAGTTAGTGACCACTAAACGCACCATTGTGATTTAAAAGCTCCCGTCCACATCAACACTGGAGCCTCGATTTGCAATGCTGCTTTAGCATTCATTGCAAAGCTTAAAAAATAACAACTCTAATAGGCCTATGTCAGCTGTGCACAGATTGATTTTGCAGGTGTTACTGAAAGTGGACACCCACATTTAATGCCTCAGAACTGATCAATATGTATTTTAAGGAGTGTCAGATCAAGAGCACAAACATGAGGAATGGGTCATTCTAATCACTGTTTGTGCCTGATTTACTAAAGAAAAAAACGAGTTTAATAAAATCGAATTAAACCATTTACCAATCAGTGAAAGCATATTTTAATTTGGGCACAAACTTTATAATTAGGGATGTGAGCGTTAACAAGTTAATTGCGATGCAAATAAGGTCCATACATAATGTGTTGCCGTCCAACGTTTCTGTCTTTTAAAGGCTGTTCTGAGCTGAGTTTTAAAGCTAGAGCGATGATACCAGCATTATCTGAAACTAGCAGACCTGAGGAATCCAGTGGTACCAACCATGTCATGGTCGTAACCTCTCAGGAAAGGCTAAATAACACCCCACGGTTAGGCTAAATTTTTGCGGTGGAAAACAGCATGGCCATTTCAAGGGATACCTTGAACTTTGACCTCCAGATATCTGATGTAAATGGGTTCTATGAGTACCCGTTAGTCTCCCCTTTACAGACATGCTCACTTTATACTAGTCTCATGCAGTTTTTTGCTGTCATTTGACTCCTAATTAAGACAATCTGGTAAGGATTGCTTTACTTCGTCAACATGGACGTGAATAAAAAATGTGATTATTCGCAATTTAAAAAATGAATTGTTTGACAGCCCTACTTAGAACTGATCAATATGTATTTAAGGAGTGGTAGACAGAGAGCACAAAAATGAGGAATGGGTTCATTCCAATTACTGCTTCTAAAGAAAAAAACAAGTTATTTAATGACACTATTTACTACCCAGTGAAAGCATATTTTAATTTAGGCACAAAAATATTTTTGATTTTTAATTATTTTCTGCTTTGCGCCTGCCTTAGTAAATCAGTCTTCATTTGTTTTGCAAAGCTGAGGGAAAAAAGCATATCTATTCACGTAATTTACTTACACAAAGGAAGTTGTGCACCTCATTGCAAGTATGCATTTACAATAATGTGTGTGTGTGTGTGTGTGTGTGTGTGTGTGTGTGTGTGTGTGTGTGTATATATATACATATGATTTTTTTTTCTTGATCACATTTACTTAGTTTTACTTAAAGAACATTTTCAATGCAGAACTTTTACTTGCAACTGTATTTTCACTGTATGATATTAGTACTTAAACTCCATATTTCTTCCACCACTGTAAATATTAATGTTCTTTATTCATTTGTCCTCATATACACTGCTTCTGTCTCTAATATAGACCGGACCATCAAAATAGAAGCGGTTTCAATCTCATAAGGTAATTGAGATACTGACAGAAGGCTACTTTTGTAAAGTTCTGCACGACTTAGCTTTCAGTTTCATTGTACATCGAATCATTTTAAACACTTTAGAAACAATGTTGCTGTGAAGCTTTTTCACATAATTCACACAGCTTGAGGAAAAATCCCCTTACTGCTTTCAAGTGATCCACCAGCAGGATGTCTGTTGTCCTGGCTGCATATTCAAAAGAGAGAGCATATTTACTCGCCTGAGTGGCTTTTAAACCTTACAGATGGATAATTACTTGTGAAGCACACACTTTGAAACATCGAGCATCTTGAACTTTTCCTTCTCAGGCTCAGCTGTTGGGCCACTCTGCTGACGATGGAGCATTTCGTATGTCTCCTGTGATTTCCTCCATTCTTCTTTTTCCCTTATTGATTTTCCCAACTGGGCTGGCAGTACATCTTGTATGAGACAGTGATGAGGTGTTTCACTCTGGGTGACCTGGCCTTGATCCAACCCTGCTGTAAGGGACGAATCTCTACATTGATTATACAGTAGGTACAATGCTTAGTTTTCACTGGAGATATGTAACAATTGAGCACTTTTATTCTTACCTTTAACAGAGCAGCTTTACCTGACTATGCCAAACCTCTTCCACATACTTTAAATGATTTCTGCCCCTGTTGTAAAGTACTTCAGGTTTTTCTTGCATAGAAAGTCTCTCCCTTGACGGTGTTATGCAAATGAGTAAGGCAGTCACAGGCAGGTAAGGAACATATCTCGTCTTTTGTCTTTTGTATAAATCTACACTCATTGATGTGAAACTTGTTTAGCACCTCATGCATATTTCATATTTTTTTGTACTTACGTTGACTGGATATGGAGCCATTTTGGCAGACACAAGATTCTGTAGCAAAACTTCCATTATACAGGTCAGGATGCATACTCAATCCCCTGACAGTGGAAGCTTGACCTATTGGAGATGGCGAACAATAACACTTGATGCCTTATGCAGTCTTAGATTCAAAATGACTTTATTTGTCCCTAGGTCTGTTTGTCTTGGACATATAAGACAACCACATAAAAATACAAAGTGCAGAAACAGATGTAAAGTACAGAGCAAGTGGAAACATAAAGTGCATTCACACACAGCCCTTCATTTCACACACTCTCTCTCTCATATCCAGAGTTTATGAGATTCATTGACAGAGGAATGAAAGAGTTTTGACACACATTTACGGGTGGCTGTGGTTCAGGTTGTAGAGCGTGTCATCTTCTAATTGGAAAGTTGGTAATTGACATATCACAGTTATGTAAGATACTGGACCCCATGGCTGGGTTAGTGTGTATAAATGGTTAAATACTGAGTAGCCTCGGCCACCAGTGTATGAATTTGTGTGGGATTGAGTGAATGTGACTTGTGGTTGGTGAAAGTGCTTTGAGTGGTTAAACGACTAGAAAAGGACTATACAAGTGCAGGTCCATTTACCATTCTCCTGTATTTCTTGGACGTTATTGTGTCTCGGACGACTGTGGTTTGTGCTCTGACTACAGGATATGGGGGGGTCTGCAATAACTTTTCTAGCCTGTTTAACTAGTCTGATTTTTTTTTCTTAAATCAAAAGAAGGCATTTCTGCGCTGTGAAAAGATGTGGAGTAACAGAATTAATGTTATATTCTACATGTAAACTTTTTGCAGAATATAATATATTTAGATTTAACGCTGTTTGTAATCACGTTTTGATTGGTAGCTGTAATTTAATGATAGTTTTTTTCAGTAACTGTAACTGATTACAGTTACATTTACTTTGTAATTTAATTACATTAACTAGTTGCTCCCCAATACTGTTAAGAATGTATTTCCTTTTCTCCTGATTAAAACAGAACAAATATCTCTATAGTTACAGATTACATGTTCAGTAACCCTTTTTCTAAAAACAAATTCCATATCGAAAATATATTGTCATATATTATATATTATCAAAAATGAAAGAGCAGTAGGGGCTTTTTTTTTCTTTTTTATTAAGTAAAAGATGGACAGATGGACAGCTGGAGGACAACATAAGAGCATTTAAGTTGCAGTTATGTTGCCATTTTGTTGTTTTAATGAATATGTAATAAAAACACTAAATTTGAATGTAAAATGGCCCACACACACCCCTTATGACTTATTTTCATGTACGCCCCTGTGTGTTCAGAGGATAGAGCTGTTGTTACCCTGAGAGAGGAATGACTCATCAGGGGCCTCTGTTGTGTCTTTGTCCTTCTGTAATAACTGGAACCATCATTATTAGTCCATGTAGAGCAGAGACAAATGTGAGTGTCTCATCTTTATTAGGTTTTTAATGCATCAAGCCAAAACTCAGTCATTTGGAAGAGGGTGAAGTTGCACCTAAATGCTGATATGCTGTCAGTTTGAAAATGGACTTGGATGACCTGATCAGCACTGGGGGGGACGAAAGACCTTAAAACCTGGCGACCATAAAGAGAACCTGTCAAGTAGTCATCAGCAATAACTTACTGCAAAGTTCAGCCATATCCTCTGGAAACATTGCACGTCTTCTCAGAATAGGTGTGTAAAAATGGTGTCTATTCTCATTTACTGTAGCCTGAAGTGTAAAAAGGATCAATAAAATACAAGGAGAAAGCTGCAGATCTTATGAAACCCCATTTATAGTGTCTGTATTATACCCCACATAAAGCCTGGGGTGTGTAAACAAAATCATTACCACAGACTGTTCAGGTTAATGTATGTGTGGGGAGACATTTTTAGAAGTTCTCTTGTATAATAACACACACGAATTGTTTTCATTTTTTGCGTCGTGGAGATAGGATGTTTGATTAACAGTTAGCTTGCTGGATGCTCTGAGATAAACAAATGCTACTGCTTCATAACATTTCTGTGTTAAATAAATTGCAAAGTTCAAAGAGGATTCCTCCTGGCAATTTGACTTCATGCTGGTGCTGCTTAATTCAGCAAGAGGCAGCCTCCACTGTCTGCACACGAATGAATACTGATGGATATAATACATAGCCATGCTAAATAGCCATTTAATTGAATACCATTCTTTTATTTACAATTCTCTAAGCATCTCTGTGGATCTGCTTGAGCTAGGCAAACATTTGAAACCCAATTTGTAAAACGATATGGAGACTGAAACGTGTTATTATATCTGAGCGCATGGTATGGCCAAATGAAAGAAGTCAAACTATTCCCGTTGGAGGATTACTACTAAATTATTTGAGCTGCAGCTAATGGTTCTTTACATTATTGATCAAGCTGCAGATTGTTTTAGGCGACTGGTCAATTGATTATGATTAGTCTTCTTAAATAATCTCTATAAACAGATATCTATATGTATGCAGAATCGTTGGACAACATTGCATATTTTGGCATTGGGAACACTGGTTTCTGTTTGTAGTCACGTTTGAGCAGGTTTTGGTGCCTGCAGGTAAACAGTTAATGTGGAGTGCCGAAGAGGTGGGACACAATGGTGGAAATGCAATCTTGGAACCCACTGGCTATTGTGTGACGATGATTTAGCTTTTTATTTGTTTTTTCTATAATTTTCTGCATTCATATCTGATAGCTGAAATGCTGTCTGGAGCTGCAAGTTGCTGATCAAGCTGTAAACAATGACAGGAGCAAGAAGACAAAACCTTGGCCTGTACATATCAGCTGATATCCAGAACTATTGGCCGTTTCCCCCAAAGGCCATATTGTAGTCAGGTTCTGAGCTTGTCTATTAAATGTTGGTGAAATAACAGAATCAATAAACCCCACAGGTGAAGTCTTCAAGGTATGTACTCACAGTCACTACAGTAACAGTCCAGAAACATAAGATGCTGAATTTACTGTCATATGTGACAAAGAAACAAATGGTCAAATTTGAGATGCTTTGAGAAAAACAAAAATAACCACAAAAACAAAACACAAAAAACATATATATTTTGGTCCAAGTTGTCTTCACATTGTATTGAAAGATTAATAATGAAATCAGCTCAATGGTCCCTTATTTTAAATAGCAACTTGTGTTGACATTTCAGTAAATGACTGAGTCGGCAGGGTTCATCATGTAATCATTAGAGGTTTTTGGAGTGGCTTTGTTTTAGCTTGGTCTGTTCCATCGCAAAAAAAGGGGACAGTTTAACTTCTATATTTGATTTAATAAAATAAACTGTGAATCAATTCTGCCAACTATCAAATCCTTGTGATTTTCTATTATCCCCCCATGGCAGGCTGGGGAGAAGGCACATTTGTAGTCAGGATATCAAAGCACGAGGCATTGAAATATTTTGTTTGAAGAGGGAGAGCAATTAGAGTTAATTGCTAGTGTGAGGGCAGCCTGTGGACGGCAGATTGTTGAAAGGAGCGTCAGCTGGTAATAAACAAGTCATTAGATATTAGATCATGGGTGGCCGAAAAGCTGAGATGAGGAGAAAAGACGGTGTGATATAAGTATTGGAACCAAGAAATACAAATCTGCTTATATCTGATACATATGCATCACTTGTCAGTTGGAAATGTCCACTTAGTACATACTGAAACCAGCACCAAATGGTTTTTGACCTTGAGGGTTTAAACACCAACAGCAGCAGACTTCTGACATAAAACTGGCTTATATGGTACTTTGGGCTTACGTTTTAGCAAAAATGGGCATCCCATTGGAGTTGTCTGTCTGGCCATCTGACTGTCATGTGTCCAGATGGTGAATTAAGTTTACAAGAGAAGGGCAAAAGAGGGACTAAAGCTTAATATGTTGATAAAAAATAACTTCCAGTGCTCCATTTAGTTGGCAGCAATTTTTCCTCCATTAGTTCATTTTTCCTTGGTGCTCAATGCCGTTTGCATTGGTTTTTTTTTAAATACTGTTCCCCCAACAACCATATAAACCCGACATAAAAAATCATCGCATGATGAGTATCAATAAAATAGAATGAAACACATTTGATTTTATCTCATGAGTGCAGCAACCGTCACTAATAAGAACAGACTTGGTCTATGTTATTAGTCAAGCTGTTCAGATCACATATAAAATCAGCATAAGAGTGGTTATGCATTTCCAAATTTCCATGAACAACTGTTTCATTACAAAGAAGTGAAGGTGGATGTTTATTTTACAGCAAAAGGATGTCTGAAAATATGGCTCTGCTGTTGTAAGTGCATGTATGTTGGATATTTGAAGGGCTGAGAGTGTTAATGTAGCTACATTGGCACACACATATCAACTAGAACGCTGAGAAAATAAATGACTGGCAAACGTGCGGCAAGGTCGTCCGTGCAACTCGAGAAAGGAGATTGATTTGGGTAATATTATCATGGCTTCTTTCCTTCTGTTTCCAACAGGATACCTCTCTGCAATTAATTATAACTGAGGAAGGACACAAAATAGACAAATTGTCTGCATTCGCAACTAAATCTGCATAATGGTAGATACTTATTTTGAAAGGCATTATTCATTGTGCTCCTAAGGTTCAATTACGGAGAAAGAAATGGAAAGAAGTGAGAAAATGGAAGGTAACCTGTCCAAGTGTACTGCCAAACCAAACCTCTAATAACTTTAGACAGATTCCTGAGACTAATAGTGTTCCCTGAGTGCCTCTATGTTGGATCCTTCTCTCCTCATCCTCTGTGCTCACCTGACATGTGTCATTGTCTTGGTTGCAATGAGTTCACATAAAGATCTCATTTTCCTCACAGTACTTCATTAGCTCCGGCCTAATCTATAAAGCACAGCTGAGAGGGGAGCGGGGGGCGCTGTGTCAGCAGGCTCTGTCATGTACCTGCCACAACCACTAAGAAAAACTGGAGGTGTGTGTTTTTGTGTACTTGTGTGCCACTGTGCTGGGGCTCGCACATTTAGTCACACATGCACCTCGTATCTGCAGCGATCCAGATATTTCTTCACACATTTTGTCAGTTTGAATGTGTCTGTATTTTTGTTTATGTCTGTGTGTGAGGAGGGGGATGCAGACCAGACTGTATCTGTTCACAGTCTGACGGCATAATATGCAAATTAAATGGAGAGTGCCATATGGTTTATTTTTGAAATATTCATGAGTGCACAGCAGATAATTTTTCTCTTCAGTGGACTTTGTGTGTGTGCGTGCTTTTATCTGTCTCTATCCATAAACAAGATGATTGGCATATTTTTTTGCGGCCTTACTATGCTCTCCATTTGCAATGACATTTACAACTGAATTAATTATTTTATCCTGAATCATCTGCTTTGTCATTTTCTGAGAAATAGAACGATAGAAGCAGGTATAACCGATGTTATGAATGTTACTTATTTCATCAGCTATGTAAACAGCTTAGTAGGAATATTTTTTTTTGGAATAAAGAAAATATATATTTTGTACATGTAGTCATTATCAATATATAAAAGGGTTTATTTATAGAGATGAACCAACAAGGAATTATCACCCAGCTTTTTAGAGATTTAGCTCATTGTTCTGCTAAAAAGCCAAATATGTTCCTTTGAAGTTGGTAAAGTTACAAAAACAGAGCTAAAAAAGAGAGAATACTGAACTTACAACTTTGAGGGAATTCTAATATTGTTCTTTAACTGCTAGATTTGTAAACTTGCACCTATTTACGAACAAGTTTGCCATGTTAACTTAAAAGGTAATATGCCAATGGTGTGTTCACAACTTGTTTCTGCTGCCCCCGAGAGGACAAAAAAAAAGAACGATAGCAGGTTTATTTTATTTGGTAGCAGAAATCTCTATGTACCAATGCTGAGCATGCTCAAGTATACAGCCCCTAATATTTTGTCTCACGTTTTACCAGCAAGAAAAAAAAACACAATCAAGTTTTGGTTTTGCACCCTGTTCATTTCCTCCTGTTTGATTTGTTTTCTCCTTCAGCAGTTTTTTCACTCCTCATCATGGAGTGTCAGTCACTGTGGAGAGAGAGGAGAGAGCCAAGAGATGACAGAATACAGAAGAGATTGTTAAAGTAATGACGCTTTTTATTTAAATCCTTTTCATTTTCATAAGATCTGCTTTGCTAGTCTCTTGCCGAGAGCAGTGATACAGCAGTGGTTCAACATTCAGTATACCCAGTTAATGAAAGCTTTTACATGACTCCCTCTTAGCAAGTGGCAAAGGAGCGATGTGTGTTATCATTCTTGCAGCTTTAAGAGCATTTAAATAGAATAAACTGAGCGAGAGCTCTGTGTTAAACGTGAGCGAGAGTCAAAGAGCGCCGCCTAGAGTAACTCGAACCCAAGGAAACACACGTCACTGTGCACAGGTACTGATGTTTGATTGCCAAATGATGCCTGGGAGGTGTTCAAAAACAGCAGCGATGTCTGCTTATGTCACAGACAAACACAAAACCTCTCAGCAGAGACACACGAAACAAACCGTGGCACGGTCACACTAACGTCTGCTTGGTGATTCACACCTTATATAGCCCTTCATCCATCTCTGTTTTCCATTTACCTCATAAAGCTGAGGCATGTTCCCTTGAACCACTCTTTCTCCTCTTTCACACCTCCTGTCTTGCCACTTTCTATTAGCATTCTCTGGTCAGGGGGCCGTATGAAAGTGAGGCACACACCTGCCACAGTCAAAGTCCCAAGCCTGTCGCCTCTCCACAGCTCAGTTCAGTCGGACTCTGGCAGGCTGGATAGGTGTTTACTGGCTTTCTTTTTGGATTGATGGGTAACTGATTGGCTGACTACTTCTCCGCCCAGCTTGCCAGCTGGTTATGTAAATGCTTTGCTGACTGGCTGCATAAATGCCTTTAGGGCAAATGTCTGCCCTCAGCCTCTCCCTCTTTCGTCCTTTCTGTCCCTCTTCCTTTCTCTCCTTCGCTCCCTTCCTGCCCTCCCCGGCCGAAACTAAACAGCAGCTGCACCAGAGGTAGGAGTGTCAGAAAGTGCCACAACTGTGTTCCTCTCTGTTTTTAGGCAAGTTCCTAGAATAGAACAGCGTTCACAGCGTGTAGAGTGGAAACTAAACCCCAGAGGCTAGCCGGTTCACTGACATCCTCTATTCAGGAGCAGTGGTACTTAAGCTAGCTGCCACACACACACACACACACACACACAAACACACACACACACACACACACACACACACACACATACACACACACACACACACACACACACACACACACACACACACACACACACACACACTCACACTTGGTATCCAAACAAAAAGGATATGAAAGTGTGCATGCTTGCGTCCATAATTGAGCACAGAGACACATGCATTCACAGACTTAACATAAATATTAACACACACACTCTCACACACTTGTACGCACAGAGCAACAGATCGTGCCAGATAAGATTTCACTCTTCTTTAATATTGAAGAAAAAATACTCTTTAGAATGATTTATTGATGGCGGCTATTTTAAACTGAAATAGTAGTGATTTCCCTCCAACTGTTGTGTTGGTAAAAACCCATAATAAAACTGTACAGCCATCAAAGATTCACAGAAATATTATTTTTCCCCTAACAATTTGGTTAGAGTTTGGAGGAATGAATTAATTGTCTGTGTGGTGGGGATTTGTGTCAATCATGGCCTTCATACTCTTGGGGCTGAATATATCATATCCCAGGATTTTGTGAGAGTGGAGTGAAGAGTGATATATATATATATATATATATATATATATATATATATATATATATATATCCCCATAATTGCTATATATTCCTTTTTTAGAACAGAACTATTTTGGGGGTTGTACGCTGTTAAGACATCCCAGTATGTAACACTCTGGTCAGAAAACTTATTCATTAGAGAGTCCTCTAACTTTGGAAGCTGTGTGGAAAACAGGTTTTAAAGCCAACTGTATTAGTTTGCAGAAAAGCACAACATTTCATGGACTTGTTTTGCCAGAGGTGATATTTGGCAGTTAATAAAGCTATCTACTACATGAAAATGTGGATATATTTTCTCGTGTGTTTGGTTTGTTTACATAATCTGTGTTAAGATGCAGTTTGTAGGTGAAGGTGCAGGAGTAATTTTGGATGCCATAACTGCATACCACTTCCTGATTTCTATTGATAATTTTCTCTGGTGTCGTTGCTCCTCCTTTTCCAGAGGAGCTGATACCACCATGAAATCAACAAATGGGAGCAGGCAAGGAGAAATCTGCTGGCCCACCTAAATAAAAACTCATAGACAGCAAGGATTACAGCACAGAAAACATGAGGGGAAGCCTATTTTAGACATGACAAATGGATAAACTCTAAAACTGTAAGAATGGCCTATATCTTCAGAAACCCCTAGGTGCTCTTCAGATGTTAACAGCTCTTGTCATGTTACATTGCCCTTCGAAAGGTCACACACAGCAAATTGCCCTTGCAATGGTACGAAAATGGCCAAACGGGCTTTGCTAGACTGACAAAGCAGGCAGCCACCACCCTCAGGTCATCTTGCCTTTAATGTGACGCAGCAGTGGAGAGTTCTGCTGACTCTTAGGGATGCACGATGTGTAGGATGCTGAGTGACAAGCAGACCCTCCTGCTGTATTTGCTACTTAGAGGCTCCAATGTGGGAGATCTTCCCTCCTTCCTTTGAGTCATATACATCCATCCACGCAAGGACATCTGACCCTATAAGAGGAAATGTGGCTAATCAAACCCCCCAGGTTATTATACAACACACAACACAATTAGATGTAATGTGTGGCTCTCTTTGTTGTGTACCCTCCACACATATTCCTGCTGCCGTTTTGTGCTAGAAATTGTTTAAAGAGGACCTGTTATTCTGCTCCTCATTTACTTATTATATGTTACAATGTTGTGTGTTCACATTAAACATAGGAAAAGTTTCAAATATTGAGGTAGACATATGGAAAAGTAATCAAAATATCAGGCTTCGGACCATTCTGAATACTTTGTTTCCAATGGTTTTTTGAGACAAGCTGACATCAGCTCGTGATAAATTTCTTTATTTGGTCATCTCCTCCATGCACGTTACTTTAAGTTAGGGATGTATGATAATATCGGCACCTCATTGGTATCTGCGGATATTGGCTCTAAAATGACATATTCCAATCTTGCTTATCAATAGTTAAAATCCAGTGAAGACTGACTTTGTGTCATTTATCCAGACAAGCAATGCTCCTTGAATAGATGCCATCCATCAAATCTTCCCCCCAAGGACCATTGAGATTGAGACTCTTTTAGTATTACCACTATTTACCTCTCTTCATTGCTTTGTCAAACCACGCCAGCACCATGGGCTATGCCATTATTTCATCACAGAAAGGGATCCATCAGTCTTCTCTACCTCTGTGTGCTCATCGATTCTACCTTCATCTTTTCTTTTCTTTTTCTCGGTCGTACTTGTGTTGTCAATTTATACTGAGCCACTCAATTCCTCATTCACTAAGGCAGAAAACACTGCAGGTTATCAAGGGGAAAAAAAAGATTGTCATCTTTTTTCTTGAGATAATAGGATGTCCAGCAAAGGCTGAAAGTGTTTTTATGCTTAGATGAGATGCTGTGTATCAGGGGGCAAAGTCGTTTTATTTGTACCATTCAGATTCCATTTCAAATGCTGTGTGCCAGCAGATTTGTGCTTGACATTGACTTCACAATGGCTCCGCTGCGATTTTTTGTTTACTCTTAACACTGACAAATTGCATGAAAATATAGGTGAGAATGTGTTAATGCATTTGTTTGAGATTAGAGGTTGTGTAATGAGGGGTGGTGCATCAAGGAGTGCATATTGTATCCACTACATAAAAAAAGTCACCGTAATTCTACCTGTTTTTTTCTGCCTGCTCTTCATGTGTTTGTGTTAGCAACGTGATCTAAAAGTACTAAATTATATCCTGCAAGCTATTTTCAATGCATGAGTCAGTCATTATCCTGTATAATTCCACCACGATAAAATCCCCTTCTGCTTTGCTGACTGGCACATGCAGCCATTCGATACAGGCATACATGCAGGGACACAGGAATAGATAGAAGCGAAATGCATGTATTGAAACTCGCTTTCTTATTGTCACACACAGACACACTCCTGAAGCTCTGTGTGATAACTTGGCACAATAGTGGCACCCTGGACAGAATTCACAGCTGCAGTCCGTTGGACATGTGGTGACATTAGACAATAAACAAGTGGGTGTTGTCTGGTGCTTTTAAGTCATTGTGGATCAGAAAACGCATGCTGAATGGTACGTGTTCACAATAAACAATAAAAGACTTTTAGTGCTTTTAGTGTTGTACTATCCAGTACCACACAGTTGATTAATTAGCCAAGAGCTTTAAAGTAAAGTATGCAGTTACATTTTTTTTCAAGTACTCACATACCATACTGTATGTACGTTGAGATAGTGCTTGGTATTGGGACTCGATACCTTATGGGTAACTACTTACATAACCCAGTACCAAGTAGTATCAAAATGTCTCCAGTCAAATGATACCCTCATTAAAGGGATACTTTGCCAATTTTAGACCAGCTTTGTATCAAAACAATGTGGATAGCATATCCAAATAAAGTGTGGTAATCTTTCCTCCATCTAACCAGTGGCTACATATCACTCCTCCCCCATCAGTGAAAGTCTGCCATAAGAAGTAATTTACATCATTTGGAGGAGTTTTGCTGGCTCTCGGGGCTGTTGATCAAACTACAGGCTGTATTTCTTTATTGTCGCATTGCCTTCCAATCGCAATCAACCCTGCCACAGCCACCATATACTCAAAGAGTATACAGCTGAACAAGACTTACCCGCCCTTCTCGCTCTATGTATGTGTGATTATGAATGTGTGTGTGTGTGTGTATGTATACATACATACATATATACAAACACACGCACATTTATACCCTCTATTACACACAGCCCTTTAATGCCTTTTGCTGCTGTGATTCTCTATAGCACGCACACACACACACACACACACACACACACACACACACACACACACATGCACACTCATCACCTGTGACCCCCCGTTGATCTCATCCCTTCAGAACCTGTACTGATCCTTGTGCATGATTGTTCCTAATGAGAGAAAAAAAGAAGGAGAAACCCAGGAAGAAATCACATGAAATCCTACATATGAATCTATAAATAGCTTTTATCCCACAGCTATGTTCTCACACATCATATGGCTTCAACAGCCTGCAAATCACATGGCCTGGAACTCTGTTCAAAACCAACCTGATGGTATGTGAGTGTTATTTACTGTTGTACTGCTTCTCAGTCGGAGTCAAGGCTGTTTCTTTTTAAGGAGAAATTTTAATTGAGTCCGAGAGGTTGTGACGTGCATAAAGACTTGAGTGTTATAATTCAAATAGCTTAATTTGTATGTTTATTGCACTCCTTGCAATGTGTCAGCCAAAAGCTAATCATCTGGGAGCGAGGCAGGGGAAGAGAAGAGGAGGTGGCAGCACAATGACAACAATGTGTGTGTGTGTGTGTGTGTGTGTGTGTGTTTGTGTGTGTGTGTGTGTGTGTGTGTGTGTGTTTGTGTGTGTGTGTGTGTGTGTGTGTGTGTGTGTGTGTGTGTGTGTGTGTGTGCGCGCGCGCGTGCGTGTGTGCATGAGTGTGTGTGTAACACAGCGACAGAAAGAAAAGATGTGTGGGGGGTGGAAAAAAGAAAGTAGAGAGAGGGCACTCCAGCGGCATGTGTGGCCAGCTCCTTGATTGCACTGTAATGTCATTCTCTAACTCTGTGACATGAATTTGAAAATTGCTTTGGTGCCACTAAGTGTGTGTGTGGCGTGAAATGGTTGGAGCACATATGGCAGACTCAGTCTTTGACAACTCCATTCCTCCGTCCTCTCCTATAAAGAAGTGAAGGTTAAGTGATCGGAGGATGTCAGAGTCACAAGATAGAAGCACTCATCTTGTCTTTCATTTGCACACACGCCCTTAAAGATACTTAAGGATGCAAAATGCATTCCCTCTGCCACTTACATGCACACACTCCCTCAAACACTTGTACGGAGGCATTCTGCTGTGTAAACAGGTGTCGGAACAATATGGGAGTGTATAAATATAACTGTGGCTTCCTCTCCCTATGCAGCATCATTTCCATCTTTAAAGACACACTTAATGTCAACTCATAGTTCACCAAAATAACTCAAGATAGGCACTCGTGTCTTATTTGGCAGATAAGATGAAAGATAAGAAAACATCTTTTTGCTTAAATTTTATTTTTTTGAGACCATTGAAAAGTAAAACTTCATTCAGTCTGCCTTTGCTCTATTTTAAGGACAGGTTAAAGCAGCTTGTTTTTTGGACGGTCTCTGGTGACACGGTTAGGTTTCATTGATGCAAACTGATGCTGCTCTTGCTAAACTTTGTTGCTATAGTGACGCCTACTGGATAAAAAGGGGGACTTCATCCTCACTGTTTTAAGGACTTTCATGTCCATCACCCTATGCATTAACTGTATGGTAAAGCTTTCTGCCGGATTAAAGCTTCCAATATAACTGATGTTGGTGGCAGAGTTGTGTTTTTATATAGCAGCAGAAGAAGTTAGCATGATGATAGCCCTTCTGTTAAAAGGGCTGTCTGTCTTGGTTTATAAAATTTTAAAAAAGGTTGGGGTGAGCTTTATTTAGACAGCGCTGCATGAAGGACTTGATGACTTGATGTGAATCTGAGACTTCTGCAACAAGCTCGTGTGGTTAAAGGGATTGACAGACTGTGACTCTGATCCAATCCAAATCTCAGATGTCTTCAAACTTCTGAATCTCTCTCCACATCCCCTGTTTTTTTTACTTTTTCAGTCACCAGATACATTGCACATACTGTGTACTTGGTTCACTGGATGGGTATAAAATGGATTTTAAAATGCTCTCAAATTGTAATGAGCTCTTTACAGTCATGGATGAAATACCTGAAAGTTGCACTTGATTAAAAGTACATATTTTTTTACCAGGAAAATACTTTGGTAGAAGTTAAAATCACCTATTAGAATATCACTTGAGTAAAAGTCTTAAAGTATCTATTTATTGTACTTAAGTTCAAAAGTAATTAATTATATTAAATATAATCAGATATGGAAAGTAAAAGTACAACTAAATGCATTACATTACATGTTGGCATTAGATACTTAACATTACAGTTGTGTTAAATTACAGAGATTAGGTTTAGGAAAAGAAACATTGTGAGGTAGTACCTTAGTAAACTGTCAGTGGAGCACATATTGCTCACATTTTGTATTGAATGTATTAGTCATGTGCATTTCTCTCCACTACTGACTCCACAAACTGTATAATTATGAATGAATAGGCAGTGTTAACCACTCTGCCACAGCCACAAAGTTTTATATGAGGACTTTGATTTGATTCAGAAATTAGCATTAGTCTCTTAGCGTCCTCTCCAAGTGCATGAATGATTAGCTGAGAGGCATCAGCGGTTTCACAACAGCAGGCATCAAATTTGTATGAATGGCTTTTTTATGACGTCAGCTTAACATTGTAAGATATATAAATGGCTATATACCGCTGCTGTCAGAAGCTTCTTTGGTTTGATTTTACAAAAGCTGAGATTAATTTAAGCATGGCTGTGACTGAGAAGCATTTAATACCCTGTTAAAGTATAGATCCTTCTTGTTTATAAGCCTCATTAGTGTGTCTGTCAATGTTTTCTGTGTAAACACTGTAGAATAAGTAATTTCATAATATTTCTAAAGTGACTGGCTGCTCATAAAGAAACCAGAAGAAGGCTTTTTTAGATGAATCATCAGACCGGCAAATCAACTAACTTTCAGTATGTGTGTGTTTTACCTTTTTATTTGTGCTAATCAAAGCCACACTCTGCCCCAGTGTCAATATATCTTGCACTGCAATTAGTTGTAGTGCTTCATAGATATAAACTGGGATTCTCACAGAGAAAGGCATAAGGCCTTATGTAGACATGTGTGTCTTGTTATTGTGAATATTTTACTGGAATTTAAACATGGTTGTGCTGATGGAATCAAACATGCAACAATCATAGTCACAGTAATAACATCATTGACTTATTGAGATCAGCAGAAATTAACAGTCATGTATTTATATCTGAGTTTTATTTATTCAGAATATTTTAATACATTTTTTTCACATTCCAATTCCAATGTCTGAATATTCTTAAGAAGTAAACATCAACATAGTCTCACACCTAACTCGTCACATATCGCTGCATGTTCAGTGGACTTTTGATGTCTACATATGACACACTAGTTATCCTAGGTGCATCTGTTGTTGACGTTCTGGGACACCATGTCAATCAACGCCTGTTACTTGCATTGTGTCCTTTCAAAATACACTTATGTTTTCACGGGAAATGTACAGTTTCATTTTGTTACATGCATACAGTCTTTTTCAAAATAGAAGTACAATATTGGTAAAACACCTCACATTTACATTTATTTCCTTGTGCAACAAATGCACATGGTTGGTTGGTTTGGCTTTACATTCTTACATGAAGCGAACACTGGCTTCCCACACCTCATAATGACTTTCCATCTGTTTTAGTTACTTTGTTGTCCTGCGGTGTTTCAAACTGATGTCACCGGGCGGTGTATCATACCGCCGCAGGAGGATGGCTTTTTTTTTTTTGTCAGTGTCTGAAGCAGAAGTCACTGACCAAACAGTATTTGACAACTTCAGAGTAAGACCAGGTTGTAAAAGTGAATTGCTCTTAGAAAGGGTGCACTTGCATTATTACCCTATTATTTTGTCTTTGTATTGTTGTCATAAAATGTTCTTAAAATGGCAAGAATAATATTTATCACAATTATTTCTTAGGCAATATATCGTCCAACAAAAGAAGTTATTGTGACAGGCCTAAGCTGAAACAGACTCAAATTAAAATGCAATTAATTTACAAAGATGAGCACATTTTGACATGCTAGAAACTGCGGAGTCTGCAAAAAAAAAAAAACTGATCCAGAACTGAATATTGCACATTCCTATTGACTTTTGACAAAAATGTATTGGTTTAAACACCAGCATGCATAAACAGATCAATAGTTCTTCTCAGAATGATGCATGTTTCAATAAAAATGTCTATAATTTGTTGTTTTTACTGTTCAAGTGTGATAATTTATTATCTCTCAAACAGCAGATGATTTTTATATATGCGGACTATTCAGTTGGCTAATGCTAAATAACAGTTGAGTAAAATTTTAACATATGACACAAGAATGAAATGCAAAACAACACAATGAGAAAACAATTGGTAAAACTGCCCAAATGTTCCCCAAAATCAGTGGAGCAAAAAAAGGGCATGTTTTTACTGTGATTGTGTGTGTGTGTGTGTGTGTGTGTGTGTGTGTGTGTGTGTGTGTGTGTGTGTGTGTGTGTGTGTGTGTGTGTGTGTGTGTGTGTGTTTGTGTGTGTGTGTGTGTCCAGAGAGATCTTTAGAGGCTTTGGCCATCCTCCACTTCCACTGGCCTGCTCCAGGCAATTCCCTTACATCTGCTACAGTGTGGCTTTCAAGGGATTCTCCAAAGAACACACACACACGTACGACCCAACAACAGAATTGTTGTGCATCACATCCCAGTTCGTACATGGAAACTCACAGGGTTTCTCTTTGTTTCTGGGTGGCTTTGCCTAAGGCTTCATTAGTATCTTGAAAAAAAAAAAAAAATTCAGAAGAGCAAGTCAGCTGCAGCAGGCAATGCTAATGCTAATGCTAATTCTGTGTTCTGGAGAGCCAAAAAATATTTAGACTCCTGAGAAAATGGCCTACTGTAAAATTATTTGCATTGCATCAGTAACCATAGTGGCACAGCATTATATAATTTGGTTCTTTCTACATTTACTGTTGGTGGTTAGCTGAACTCTGTATTTTTGTGGTGGAGCTGTTATGAGGGTGAAGTTGTTTTGTGTTTGAAAGAGATTAACACAGTTAAATCAGCTCCTAAAACTCAATCCGAGCTCTCAGATATTTTTGATACTATCAGCAGTTTTTAGTCTTTAATAGTGAAGTTCAATGATATGAACATTGTCTACAGCCAATAGCTGCGCTCTATAAAGCCCTAAACGGGCCATGAACATGGGCTGAAAGTAGACAGAAAGGAGGAACTCCAAAGAGGTGCAACAATATAAAGAAGTGATGGCGGGAGCACGATCACAGTTTGCAGTTGATTGGCATTTATAAACATACACACGTGTCTACATTCAAATCCGAGTTTTAATGTCGATGAATCCAATTCAGGTTTTTAGTACCAAAGAGATTTATGCGCAAAAACTGTGTGCAGATTTACTCACATTTCATGAACGAGACCCAGTGCCACATGAGCAAAAAACTGAGCATATTAAAAACACATTTTCTGTAATGAACAGCTGAGAGTCTTTCATTAACTCATTGCTTAGTTATTTTTTCCCAGTATCTGTTGTGAGCCTGAAAACTCAAATCAGTTTCACTCACACTTCAGACCAACAAGGCTTTTGAAAGATTTGGTTTGTCCCATGATGCTATATTACAAACTACCACTAGAGGAGGTCAGAGACAAGCACATGACTTGCAGACAGAGTGGAGCTCAGTCACATGTTGTGCTTAAGTAACACACAAAACCACTAACAAGCACAATCACTGTCAGACGACCAGCAACTAACAATGACAAAAACAGGTCCCCACAGCGACAACCCTCCAAATGAAAAGAGCATTTACTTTGCTCTCCACCGCTGAAACACAACACCCCTCCAACAAGTAGCACAAACTCCATGTTTCACAAGAGACTCGGAGCCACCGCTGCCAGTCTGCACTTCATTAGGCTGATTGCTTGCCTGTGTAAGCTGCTCTCTTTGCCTGCCAGTTCTCCCTGCCTTGTTCTGATTAAAGGGGAACCTCATAAATGCGCTGCTGCCTATAAACGATTCCCTTGCTACATCAAAGTCGCACGGAAGTTGTAAGCTGCTCTTATAATTGCGACAAAGCACAGGCACCTTTTTGCAGCCGCTGAACTTGCCCTGCGGCCCTGTTAAAACTGGCACTAAACTGGAGAAGTCTGGTGGAATTTGGCTTATTCAAACCTTAGTGGTCATTAATATTCAGTTTAATGAGGCAGGAAGAACATGATGCTGATGAGGATAAGAGCAGCAGCAAATGAGTAAACTTCTAACAAGCTAAGTTGTTAGTGTGTAAGTAAGCCAATATTGAATACATGATAATGTTGCCTAATGTCGCCACAAGCAAACCAAAACAGTCTTTTTATTCCAGTGAAATAGACAGTAAATGTTACTGCTGGTGTGGTTTGGAAATAAAATGATTTGACTAAAGGTAAAATTACAGTCGTTTCAGGTTGTTAATCCCAAATTGCCATCCACCTATACTGGAGATAAGTGCTGCTGTGTTCTCACGCTGCTGTTGAAACTTGAATGCCTCTGTAATGGTCATAAATACAGTTGATTGCCTGAGAGACAACACGCTGTATTTCTGAACAAACAAAACATCATCATAAAAGTGCATCTACGCCTCAAAAAAAAATTGGACCAGTGTGGTAAATGACAGCTCAGTAATAGCGGGGACTATTTGTGAAGTGGGTTAATTTACGGGTAGCATTTATGGTTTGACAAACATTGCCCTGAACTGACCGCTGTCTGAAACAGATGGATGGGAAACAGACACGAGATTAAACCACACAAACAGAGAGCTGTTGTATCTGCAAAAAATGCACAACACAGCTGGTTTCATTGGAAAACTATAAAAATATATCACTTTTTTTGATCTTCAGTAAAAGTAGCTGCACACTTATTTAATGTTACGTGTAAAAAAAAAAAAGAATTTATTTAAAAGAAACAGTCTGAAAGGCTTTAATTGTTTTGTTCATTCAAATGATAAAACATTGGTGGAAAAAAACTTACATTAACTGCATAGCAAAATGTAGGCCCTTTCAAAGGGACATTTAGGAAGAACAATATAAATACACTTTTGGTCCGAACTTTTGTACCATATTCTCACATAAATACACAACATGAGACATTCATACATTCCAAAGAGAATAAATATGTCTATGCTCTATAAATGTGTAGAAAGAAAAGTATGAGGGAGTGATGAGAATGTTTTTATTGCTATGAGAGATAAAAGATGAAAAAAGCTGAATATGGTGAATAATTTTAGGGTTAAACCTTTCTGTGTTGAAGAGAGCACAAACCTGAATTTGTCTGTCTTTTAAAATGAATAGAAGAGCTGTTTTTCAAGAAAGTAAGCTTCTCTGATATGTTTCATTTGGCCTGAGTAAAACACTCGTCATCCATCCAAGCGTACAAAGTGTCTCGATATTAAGGCCCTTTTCAACACAAGGCACTGTATCTAATGAAGAGAAAGGCTTAAGTGAAAAGTCTGTATTATTGTGTCCGACGCAAGTCCTCGCCCAGCTTAATTACTGCAAAAGTAAACAAGTGAAGAGTATAAACAGCTGGGGAGTAACGCCCCTCCTCATATAGACAGGTCATGTAAACAGGCAGTCCAAAGGGGCAAGAAGATATTTATGTTTGGTTTTTTTTTATCCTTGCTGCAGGAAAAAATAGATTTCTTATTTGACTTGAAGTGCTCGGAAAGTTGATTCAAACACTCCTTGTGCAGTAGATATAATATAAACATTGATTTTCAAAATGATAGCCACATGTCCTCTGTGTCCATTTTGGGGAATCCTTGGGAACACGTCGCTGAAGTCAGTGATATTTCCATTTTTATGATAAGTGATACATACTGTAGCCCAGAGGGGCAGCATACAGTCCTAAAGGTGAGATGGGCAGTATGGGTCTGTGGTGGTGGTGATAGGCTGAATACGACTGTCCGTACAGTGACATGGCGCCCAACGACAGCGGTAACGTAAAGCCAGGATGTAAACCTCCCGCCGCGGCAGCTGCCACTGCTGCCGTCTTTGCGTCTGCGGCCATCTTGAGTTTCTCCAGTTCGGCTTCCTGGAGCCTCTTGGCTTTTGCCCGGCGGTTCTGGAACCAGATCTTCACCTGGGTCTCTGTCAGGGTCAAGGAGGAGGAGAACTCGGCCCGCTCTGCGATGGACAGGTACTGCTTCTGCCTGAACTTCCTCTCCAGGGCCAGAAGCTGGGACGTGGTGAAGGGAGTTCGGGGCTTTCGGTTGGTCTTGTGTTTTCTCAATGGACAACCAGGAGCGACGTGACCTGCGAGAATAGCAAAGATTTTTAAAATTGAGATTTATATGAATTCAACTGACTTTCATGGAATATGATTGATTTGTTGTGAAATTTGAACATCCTTATTGGCCACATTAAAAAGTTGACTATATTTAAACAAAAAAGAGCTGAATTAATCCAACTTTAAATTATAAGTTGGACAAAATTTTAACTTCTAGGCTACATTTTATAGGTATGCACCACATATTTGGATGTGTCAGAAGTACTTCCTCAAACATTAACCCCCCCCATAGTATGTGGGTAATTAAGAGTAGTTAGTTAACTTTGCACAGGTCTTATCTACTTCATGTCTTTCTTTGAGCAACTGTGTCCAACAGGAGACACCCTCGCGCGCAGCTTGAGATTGATAGGGTATACCAGTAAACTGGAAAAAAAAGCTGAGAAATAATGAAATTCATCCAAACTGCAAAATGTTGACTACTTGTTCAAACTTAAAAAAAATCTTAATTTTGTTGGCTGCAGGAAAGAATTAAGTAAAAAAAAAAAAAAAATCTGTAGGATCGTTTAATCGTGTTGGAGAAACTTACGCGGCTGTGTGGCAAATGTGCTGTTGGTGACCCAGGGTGCGCACTCCTCCGACTCTGATGCTTCGGATTTTACCGGCGATAAAGGCACAGCCTTCCGGCTCCCCCCGGGGGAGCTACGTGTCTCTCGGTACAGATACAGGGAATTTAAACCTGTAGGAGACACCGCCACCGAGCCTCCCTCCGGTTTACAGCGGATGGATTCTCCGCCCGTCTTCCTCCCGGACATGAGCGCCTCCACGCTGAACGGATGATGACGACGCACCGCTGGAGATATCTTCTCCTCCGCCGGCCCATCTGCCAAGTCCGCACGGTTACTGTCCTCCTCGGACGAACTGCACCCCAAGTCGTTAGAGGTCTCGTTAGAGGTCTCGTGAGAGGTCATCTCTCCTCCGGGTCTCGTCCGAAAAACAGTCGAACTCTGAGCGCAAAGGGCGGCCAGGTGAGAGCCGCTCCGGCGAGCGCTGTGTTATGGAGCTGTCAAGTAGTATGTGGGAGTTTGTAGATACATCACGTCGACACGGCTCAACTTTGACCAATCAGTGCAGCCCGAAATGTTTATGAGTGCTGCATTCAGGGACAGTCGGAAACTGGAGGTGCTTGTTTGGTTCTGAGGAGTGCAACGCAACAGACCCGACAAAAACATTTAAAAAATAAAAATAATAATAATAATAATAATGATAATTGCGACAGTATTACTATATTTTCATATATTATATTATATTATATTACTATACTTACTACTACTACTACTACTACTACTACTACTACTAATAATAATAATAATAATATCATCACTGCTGTCACTATTATCATGTATTATTATTGTTGTTGTTGTTGTTAAGTGGCCAACTCACTTCAGGTTATTCTTAGAAGGGTATGTGAAAATCCCATACTCTTTTTGCAGGTAAAACCATTTGATCCCATTTTTAATCAGTTAAAAAACAACAGAGGAAAAATTTGTAAGAACGACTGTTTTGACTTGAAGTTTCACTTCTTCTAGTTGTTTCTCATAACAGTTATTCAGTTTTGTATCATGATAAATCAAAATGTCCACAACGATGTAAAGTAAAGCTTTTCAAGTCTGTAGCTCCATTTTGTTCAGTGAAGATCAAGATTTCTTTCAGACTTGAAATGACGACCCAGTTCTTCCTCATTTTTTCTTTCTGCTTTAATAAGTGAATTCAGGAAAATAAGCCAGAAAAAAACAATAGCTGTGCCACAGCAATATCACAAGTTAAGCTCCAGTAACGGATTAGCTCTAACTCTAACCTCATGAGACTGCATGTGTAAACACGGGCCCCATGTGGATAATTATGGAGAATTATACCCAGGATGAAACACTGATCCCTTTTCTTCTTTATCTGCCTCTCTGATTTGTTTGCTGTTCCTTTTATTGGGACTTTCCATTGAAACTCACAATACTGAGCGCCATGTCAGTGAGTCCTGCATGTAAGGAAGGGGAAATTACTTCCCCAAATTATAGATTTAGTTTTTAAAGTCCAGCTGGTGTCTGAGGCGCAACTGGACGCAATCTAGATGAGACTTCCCCCTGTAGCTGACTCATTCATCTTCTCATCCTATGATTCATTCCCATTCTCCATGCACATTCAACATGAAGTTGCTCATTGTGGTCTTCGTGAAGGAACTCTTTGTGTTTTTTCCATGAACAATTTCACGTTATGTCAGATGAAAGTGCCTGACTCCTCATGAAGAACTTTACACTTTTCCAGCCGTTTATCTTAAGAAGTGCTCCTTTGATGATGGTGGAAATATTTTAAGCTGAAAGGATGTCTCACTTATCTTAAGATTTTTTCCCATGGTCATGCAAGTACTTTCTTATCTATTGCCTAATTGCTCATATTTAACACCCATGTCTTTGCTAATTGGAACCGTTCTGCTGCTGAATGATGATTAATCGCTGGTTGACATCACAAGGCCTGATCCACAGTCATAATCTGGTGAGCACAAATAAGTGGTAGAAGCTATGAGAGTTTGTTTGTGTGTTTTTCATACCCAGCCAACAGTGCTGCAGGACTATTACAGCTTCCCATTCCCACAAGAATAAATTCAGATTGTATTCCTTCAATCTCACTCATATATCATCTCACTATGTATATATATATATATATATATATATATATATATATATATATATATATATATATATATATATAATGTAGTACACACTCTTATCCCTGCATTTTTACGTGTAGCCAGCAGGCCTGAGTAGCATGTCTATGACTGTGGAGCGGAGCTCAGTTCCCAGGAGGCTGCCTCTGCTGCCTTATTAAAGTGGGGTTATTTCACAGACAATCAGAGGTTTGTGAAGGCGCCAGTGAGCGGCCAGATGAAAGGACTGACTCCTCAGGGGAGAAACTGTTGCCTTTTTTTTTCAGCCCTGTTCAGGATCCCCACCTCCATCCTCCTCCACCCTCTTCACCTCTCTCTCTTGTTCCTCTCTAGCTGTACCCGCATGCCCTGCAGGCACCTTGTCAGTCATTATCCACAGAACTCGTTCTTGGCTGAGCGTCAGTGGCATGTTTCCTCCTCTCCTCCCTCCCGTCTCCTTTCTTACACCCTTTATTGCTTGCTTTGTTTTGCTAAGTCATTTTTCTTTATCTATTGCATTTTATTTTTTCCTTCCTTTTGTCTGTTTTTTTCTACACCCTCAGCCATGTGACTTTCTTTTTTTTTTACTTTATCTCTTCCCTCATAAATGCTTTATTCCTGTCCTTCTCACATGTTTTCTTTTAAGATTATTTTTTCGCTTTTGTCTCCATTATACATAGGACAGCTTAAGCGTGAAAGGAGAAGTGAAAGGGGGTGACATGTAGCAAGGGGCTCCAGGCTGGAGTTAAGCCTGTGGCTGCTGCAGCAAGGGCAAAGCTTCTGTACATGGGGCGCCCACTCTACCAGGTGGGCTACTGGATGCCACCTTCCCACATCTTTTCTATTTATCCTCTCTCCTTGCCTCCTCTCCTCCATTCTTTTGTTTCTTTCTTCCCTGTCATATTAAATCTCAATGTCAACATAAAAACCATCTAGACAGATTGTAAAAGATTATTCAAATTCTTGGTTTTTGTCCTTATGTATTTTTCAACCCTGTTGCAAGGGGAAGACTGCCAGTCACACACAGTCTAATCACAGAAACTGCTGGCACTCATTTTATTATCTTACTTGAAAAATCTAACTGGCACCAATACGAGCTACAGCCTGTACTGTCAACGCATCTATAAACAGTGTCATGCCCAGCTTGAGTTATATTGAATCGGAGGTGATGTTTTTTTAGATGCACTTTGAATGTGTGAACGTGTGGGAGCTGATATAAATAAACGCTGGGTATGCATGTAGACGTGCAAATACAGTAATGCGACCACAGCTTTGTGTGACCGAAGAGGATTTTGCAAGAGAAGAAGAAGGAGGAAAAAAGGAAGGAAGGAAGGAGGGAGGAGGGGTAGAAATGAGAAGGGTGCTCTCCTGGGTGTAGCAAAATTACCCACACATCCCACTTCCTTTTTTCCATAATATCATTTAAGCCTGATAATAGCTAAAGCAATTTGTCTGAGCATGTTTGTGTGTGTGTGTGTGTGTGTGCGTATGCAGTGCGTGGCTGTCTGTACAGTGTGTGTGTGTGTGTGTGTGTGTGTGTGTGTGTGTGTGTGTGTGTGTGTGTGTGTGTGTGTGTGTGTGTGTGTGACAGAGAAGCTCTGGTTGTGTGAGTCGGGCACACCTCAGAGCATTGTAATTACAGCAACAGCTTTGAAGTGGTGGAATGTTTGGTTGGAATAATCAGCAGGCAGCTCTGCACTCACACACTATTTACATTCCCATTAAAACACTCATTCATGCCATCAAACCAGCAAATTTTACCATTATACTGAAACTTACATGTAAGTATAAAGTCAGGGAAGTAACATGCTAAAATGTAAAAGAATATGCAGCATTGTTACAGTTTGTAAATTAATGTAATTCTATCCTGTATTAGTTGGCAGTTCCTCTTGAAATTCGGCTTTTATTTCCCAACTTGATATTCCTTTGTTCAACTGACTTGATGAGTATAAAAAAAGAAGAGTATATTTCCAATATACACAACAGAATACCATTATATGGCAAATTTTCTGGAGAACAGTAATTATGTATTTTTTGGCAGTATGTGTAGTTTAGTTTTTTACATTTATGTCAGCTTTCAATTTTACTCCACTAAATTTCCTAAATAAAATGTATGCTTTTATTCCAATACTCCAATTTCCCTTATAGCACCTTAGTTGCCTTATACAAAATAGGGAAGGAAAGAGTAAGTGATGGACGGACACACAAATGGTAAATTGGGAGGGAAAAACTGGATTTTGTTCTTATGTTAGATAGAAATAAATCTCATAATTCTCAAAATTCTTGCCATTTGCTTTTTAATTACTAGCTAGTTCTTGTACTTGTACTATACTTTCAATACTGAAGTGCATTTAATATTGTGAAATCACTTGATATTGATTACTCAAGATACTCAAGTGCAGGAAATATCAGATACTCTTAGACTTTTACTCAAATAATATTACAAAAGGTGACATTAACTTTTACCAAAGTCTGGTGATAAATCTGTACTTTTACTCAAGTGTGGCTTTCAGGTACTTCATTCACTACTGCTTGAACTACACAATTTTGCAAAATGATAATATGTTAAGATCTTCAGTAAGACAGGTAACTTGTCAAACCTGTTGGGCATGTTATAAATAACTAACTGACACATTCACACTCAAAGTAATCACATTGTTTTCACTCACATCCAAATGATGTTAGTACTGTCACCAACCCCGCCCCTCTCTGTCTTTGAGCTCCAGGCCCTCAGAACCTCCGCCTGTAATGCACATAAATGACTACCTTGAATGCTACAATGGCGCCAGGGCCAATTAGCTGTTAACACTGGAGACAGATCCATTCAGAAGCCAGAGAATGAGGCCTCCTGTAACGTGAAAGATTGATGCCCACTTTGCTAATGACAAGAGAAGGAGGGCAATCTGTTGCTTGACTCAGCCCTGGGCTATGTTACAGGATAGTCAGCTGATGACTGTGAGCCTGCAGGGGAGGGTCCCTGAGAAGATTGGAGTTTAAGTCATTATTAGGGTGAAAATGAGGACATCAATACTCATACAGATATATGCAAATCCATTTGTTTGGAACTATTATTGGGCATTATGATGACATAAAATGTGAAATGACAGTTGTGCATCGTATGAGATTCTTCTGCACTTTGAGTTAGCTATGACCCTTTAATAGTTTTGATTGCATCCGGGTGCTGCTGGAAACATTTCCAAACAATGAGCAGAACAGCTTTATGGCAACATTTGAGTTATGTGATTTTCAATGTGAACTCAAACACAGCATTGTTTATGTAACACCTGTCATGAAAAGAAGCATGTAGCCCAAAGTGCCTCACATAGCAAAACTGAGACAAAATTAAAAAGACCTTAATAGAACAATAATAATAAACTTTGGAAAGATTAAAAATTACGATAAATTACAAATGATACATGAAGAAATGACTACATTAAATGAATTCATGAAATGACAATCACAACAATGAAATGTAAAAAGATTAATAAATTATAGTCAATGGAATTAAATAAAATAATAACCAGGGATAAAAATGATGTAAAAACCAATGACTAAACTTATAAACTCTCTCTCTGTCGCAAGTGTCACAACAATGATACTGGATCAACCATCCAAAGTAAAAACGTTGTTTCATATCACTTTCTTTAAAATACGCCTCATTTTGAAATTCTCATGGCACATCTGTGTCATAATTTTCATCCGAGCACGCAGCTCTCCTAAACAATAAAATCTTGCAAAATTAGCAGAGTAGTGCCACGTAGATAATGGCAACCAGCCAAGAAAAAAGTAAATGAGGATGTTTTCTGATATCATCTCATATTGATCGCAGGCTGCTGAAATGAAGCAAATCGATATCATTTTGTGGCAGACTTTGTGATACAAGCAAATATCGTAAAGTTTTCCAAAGGATTGATATACCATCACATTGCATCTCAACCAGATACATTTACAACTGTAGTATATGTCAAAGAACATACTGTACACCTGTTAAAGAACCCATCCAGCATACACAGTTATGTGAACTTACAAACACAGATATACACACATCCAGTTAATGGCCACACAGCCAAGCTGGTGAAGTGAATCACAGGAAGTGTGAAACAGTACTGTTCCAATAACAACGTCACACAGCCATAATGATAAATAACACATAGGCACAGCAAATGTCACATATTATCTTTTTATAACATAAATTACACAGCAACATACCACAAATCCACAAAAGTGCCAGCTGGTGCACCGACTGCCACATGCATGTGAACCTGCACATTGGCCCAGAGCAAAGCATGGTGATGCACGTAGCAATGTGACAACACCACACTCACACAAGCATGTAGAGAAATCAGCTTTGTGCCAAAAGAAAAGTTTCAGCTCCCGTCTCTGCGCCACAGTGTGTAGCAAAGCGTTCCTTTGAAGGTGATGATAGCTTGGGTAATCGCCAACTGCAATTATATTTTTTGGAACTGCTCTTTGATGAAGTTTTGAACACTACTGTGTACTTACCCACTAATGTAGGTTCACAGCTTCACCTCACCATAACCCATTATTATCAGGTCTTCCTGTCAATTCATGACTAAAATATTACACCTTGAAGGGTTTTGGAAAGTTTGGCGCAGTCAAACTTGGCGACCTCTTAACCTTCCTTGTACCCTATAAAATTGTGCAAATGGGTGTGCATTTTTTGCCTATGCAGGTTAGCTCTTGAGCTATACTGTATAGCTTTGTGTCATGCTCACAGTGGTACATGCTTGTAGTGCAACACTTGTATAGTTAGCTCTGCAGAGTGATGCTCACCTCAGTCACTCAACACAGGAACCTTCCTTGATTTAAAAAAAAAAATCCAGATCTTGCAGGGTTAATTTGCAGCTGACTTCACATGCAGGCTTTTGGAAATTAATTGTGGAGTGCCATCAGGATCAGGGGAAAAGGAGCATCATCAGACCTCAATGATTCATAGTGCATCGCAGGCCATATGACTTTAGTTTCCGTGTCAAACTCTCATCCTCCGCAGAGAGCGAGAGACACTAGCCAGAGGCCATCTGCTCCTCGTGCAACCATGTAGATTCCCTACGACACACTATATCTTAATCAGTTCTGACAGGTGGGATTTATGATGAGACCATCGTGTAAATCTCAAAGAGGCTTGTTATTATTGAGAGGCACTGAAATGGTATAATTGTTTTTAAGTGGTGCTGGAAGGGCAAGTGTGCATGCATTTGTGTGTGTCGCATGTGATCGTGTGAACATGCACAGTATTCTGGGAAGTTTTCCAGAGATTGGGGAAATCCACCTTCCAGGCAACAAACAACTTAAACCACAAAAACAAATCTCCTTTAAAGAAAATTTTGTCTCATTACAGCAAATAACATTTCATGGTAGAAAAAGCCACAACTTTCCCAGCTATTATGGCCGCGTTACACGCACCCTTAGGGTTATATGAGAGTGAAATGTGCTTACACACAGGAACAGTGTTTATCTGTGCAACAACAGTAAGGAGAGTACCTATAAAGTATTCTCAGAATTAGTGTTTCATTAACATCCAAAACCATGTGACATGTTTTTTGTGTGTCCACATTTTCTGAAAGCTTACAAATATGGATGAAATTGAGAAGTATCCCCTGAAATTGTGGGGGCATTGTAGCATAATTCAAGCAAAAAAAACCAAAAAAAACGTAAAACATGAAAAAGACATTTAAAAAAGAAAAACAGTTTGGTAATATCAGCCCATTTTCACTCTGAAGTCTTCATATACCGCCACTTTGTCAGCGATTTCACCAAAAGCCACCTTCCACGGCAGTATGATACACTGCTGGGTGTCCATCCTGGCATTGGTTGTGGCATCCCAGAATGTGGACAGCAGACGCAGATTACCTAGAACATAATATGTAGACGTGAAAGTCCACTCACAAAGTGGCAATATGTGACGACTTTGGGTGCGAATGTGTTAGTAACATAGGTACCAACTAAGAATTATCCATCCATATCTTAATGGCTATATTGACCACCACTGTTGACAACACTGCCACCATTGAAGGAACATCATTATAGCCTCTTCTGCCATCACCATTTCTGCCGAAATCTTGTGGACCTATCTATGTCAATATAGAGAATGCATGGAAGTATGTGGGCATTGACAATTACATTTAAAGACAAGATATGACTTTATTAATCCCACACATGGAAAATTCAAACATTACACGTTTGAAATGAATGGATTTATTTTTGTAACTGAAGGGAATATAAATGAGCCCTAGTGTCTTATGTACTTGTCAAAAAAAAGTAAGTTTAATAACAAAATGATTAAACAAAACATTTGTTGCTTGGAAGAATAAATTGTATGTTCAACATGAGGCTCGAAAGCTTCACTTAATTTCAAAAATAAATCTCCCTCATAATGTACTTTTAAACTACTTTATCATATTACAGTTTCCTATGTTTTGTCCTTTGCCCTCCTCTATGATGTATGGTGCCAACATTTTAAGCTTCATAACAGAAGTCCACTCTTCTTTAACAAGATTCAAGTTTCAGTCTGTATGTGTTTTGTGTTACCTTGAGGTAAAATCAGTTTGTGCTGTTCCAACATCGGTTCCTAGTGAGAGCTTCTTTTATAGAGTCATAAAGAACAGAGCACTTAACTGAATAAACAAATCAGCCACTCTGCCAAAACAAGGAAAAGGGAACATCAAAGCTGGTCGTAATTGTTTTAAAGGTCAGCGGCCGGGAAGGGACTGACTGGCTGGCTCACTGACTGACTCATTGGTTAGTCGGCTCGCGGCTGTTACAGGGGAAGATGGCCTGTCCACAATTGAATAACCTCTGAGAAGACTAACTGATTATTACAATTCAATGGGAGCCTCTGTGATTCACAGACTAACTCCTGCTGGCTGAGAGGCTGCAGAGACCTGAAATGAGGTGCAAAGAAACATATGACCTGACACAAAAGTGGATCTTCATTAATGAAACCGTGTGTGTGTGTGTGTGAGAGAGAGAGAGAGCGTGCTGCGGCAGACTCAAGACTCAGACTCACTGCTGTTTAATGAGCAAAAGACGCCAGCCACAGTGGGACCAAGGACAGATCTAGGATACGATAGACAGCCCAGAGCACAAAACCACACTGGTCTTTGCTTTGACCCTGCCGAGTGAGAACAGCCACTGGGGTACTTTGCGGTGACCCTTTCTTCGCCTACAAGGTCAAAGGTTACAAGCCTCAGCATGCGTCCTTTGAAATGGAGCAACAAGGGCGTGCTGCTGGACTGACTGGCAGGATGGCAATTACCAAAATGCTTGGCCAATTTATCTGCCTCACCTTACAGCCACGAGTAGGACAAAAAGGCAGAGAAAGCAGTTTAATAGCAAGTGTAAATAAAATCTAAGTTTGAGCCTACTTTTGCAACCTGTAAGTAATGCTGTTGTTGAATTCTTGGCAAAAATGTTATCGGGATCTCAAATATGACGTTTTTTTACACTACAATTTTTTTAATGGGTATCAGTGAGGTAGCATTAAATGTTACAAGTTGCAGCTGGGGAGGGCAGCTGTGAACGATTATTTTGTGGATAGAACATGTTTCGACATTATTTTGCTCAACATTTTTTATATTACAAATTGCATCAAATGTGCATGCAAAAAGGGGGTGTTTAACAAATACAGGAAATTATTACCAACTCTGCAGTTCTTCTCAGGGTGCTTTTAGCATTTTTAAGCTCAATGGTTTTGTGATCCAACCCACCAGGGGGAACCAGAACCAGGTATTTAGGGTGTTTTTAGAGATAAGCAACTGAATGCTAACATATTCGCAGCATCAACTTAAAACATGATAATGCGTCAGTGTTGTGTACGGCTTGTTTCCACTGCCCCCAAGTGGTCAAAAAAGATTTAATGCAGGTTTAAGGACTGAAGATTGACGCCGCAAAAACCTTGCTAAGATGATAATTTCATAATAATATGACATTTTCTCTCTTGCACTCTCTGCTCTTATGAGGGTGCCTGCCTCCAAGCCTTTTAAGTTGGGCTGTCTGCTGATCTGTAGATAATTGTTGACTTTATTTCAAGCCAGGAAATGGAATGATCAACTCCAGATGACAAAGACAAGAGTGAGTAGAGAGCAGGACGGACAAATGGAGAGAGAGCAATTTGAGGACATACTGAAAGACCATTTGCCTGATGAAGGTCTAGCCCCAAAACATTACAAATAAATGTGTTTCTGCAAGTTAGACAGTGTGCAGGAATTTGTTTGGAATTTTTGATCGACTTGTCCCTCTCCTATACGCACCTGTCATGAAATAGATGTGCAAAGTGTTCCTATATTCTGATATACTGAAGGACAAATGTACTGATCGTGCAGTTTATGTAATAAGATTTGTGTTGACACAGTCTAACATCAGCTCCAAGATGTCTGAGGCAAAATCAACATTTGATTTAAATACGACAAGCATTGTGTGTTGTTAATTGCTCTTTAATACAACAGTGTTTGTGTTGCACTTCAGTTTATTCCTTACCTAATTGAAAGGCAATTACTCATAATTCAAAAGTACTTGAGTGGCACTTAAACCCTATTTGCTTGTAATTTCCCTTGTGGCTGTGTTCGAGTACAATGTCTACATCTGCCAGCTTGACCCAGAGTTTGGAGAAGTGAGTGACATTGTTTGCCTTTGGAGTAATGGCTGTCATTATGGTGAATTACTACCCTACCCAAACACCCAAACATTCTCTAAAACCACCCCACAGCGCTTTGTCTCTATCTTCCTCTCTGGTGCTGGTGCCTTGTTACAATCAATTAAGCTGATTACAAGCACTATCTTCACCACTTCAAAGGAGGGCCATTACAGCGGGTCAGACTAACTGTCTCTTTACTGCGCTGCTGCCCTGTTGTTTGTCTCAGAGTAAGAAGCTTTAAACTTGTTACGCTTTAACATTTGAGGTGCTGAAATCTGTCGATATAGAAAAAAGAAAAATCTAACAATGTTGGAAATACACTAACTTTTTCATACTAATGAAAGGATAAATGACAAGCAATGAGGTGAAGACAATTGATGTTGTCTGTCCGCTTTCAAGTTAAAGGCTTACTCCTCGTCAGGCCAGACAACAGGTCAAATAATAAATGGAGAGACACAGAGAGAGGGAGCGAGACACCAAGTCTAGACAGCATATTTAGGGACCCTCCCTGATTGCTTTGTTCTGCACCATGTCTATAGGTAATTACCTCAACAAACTACTGGGAGCCCTGTCAAATCTGAGGCAAGTGAGAGGTGAACAGGAAGAAATAGTACGCAAAGTAAAATAATTAATAAATGAATGTGCCCGTGCACATATGTGTGTTTGTATGAGCTGTGATGCATGGATGAGTTTCAGGGCGTGGGCATGTGACAAAGACCCATTTCTAAAAATATCTGCAGCAGCATGTTGCCATGAAAACATTACCAGTGATTAAGTGCGAATGTATTCCGATGGTTTTAAAATGAGACATTAACAAATATCCGCAGTCACCCTTTAGAGTAATCTTCAACTGAAATAGCAGGTGAACGTGGCTTCTCTTTGAAATCAAGTCGCAAGTCAGTGGAAGTGTTTGCAGGTATCAACACAACAACTGTTTTATAGTATTAAGTATTGAGTATTGTAATCTCAGTATTACAAAAGTATTATTTAATGAACCTGGGTAACAGTGTTCAATTATGAATTAGACAGATGGAAAGATTCACTGTCTGTAAGGTTAATAGTGTCCACGTCCATCCTCAGTTTCTTGTCCTGGCATAAAAAGATGACATTGGGCCTCATTCACAAATAATGTATGCACACAATTTATTTTGCTCATCCAAAGAGGAGTTGGACTGAGTGGCAGAGTTTGGGACAGTTTTATTTCTAAAACTTGGAAAATTAAACAGACTAGACTAAATAATACCAGAAAAAAACAGTTCATGTATATTCTGTATATTTGGAATATGTTATCATATAAATATACTCTGTATACTTTGTGCTTGGAAAATGCTACTCTCCCTCGTAGGCCTGTTTTGGCTGGGCATCTGTTGATGCCAGATGCTACGTTGATATCAGAATCCAACCTTCCCATCTGAGTAGATTTTTGATCTTGGACATAATTTAGTCCATCGAAATGTCAGTATATTGCAGTGCAGTTTAATACTACATACTTTATAATTAGATGTTATGTTGGTCAGTTTGAGAATTTCTCAACGGTGAAGGTTATTTGACAATATGCAGGGAAGTCTAGTCGTGGTGTAGCTGGGTCCGCAGAACAGATTACGGTTTTTCTGGCTTTTCAAAAAAAATTTTTAAAAAGATCAATGCACATTGACAGGAACACTCTGTGTGATGCAAAACATCAGGCATTGTCCTCCGGTGTCCCCACCAGGCATACTGTAGCTTTTAAATCACTGAACGAATCTGAGATGTCAGCAGTAACTCAAGACTAATGTTAAGGTGCTAATTACTAATGGTATTTACTTGCCTAGAGCACACTGTAATAATAAAAGTATTATTTTGAAGACTCCTCTTATTTGACCTCATGTAGCTCTCATAACAATCATAACTGCACTGACATAATTACAGTGTGTTTTCAAAAGCTTCACCTCACGCACATCATAAGATTAATTCCATTGTGAACTGCATTGGATGATTAGCATATCACAAATTCCTGTAGCCACACAGCGCACATCTCTCAGGTGTTATTACCAATATAATTAGTGACTGGTATATGCTTGCATCTCTAAATTTTATAAAAACACTACTTGTAATTAATTTTTTAACAACACACCACAAATTTTAATATTTTATAGAGGGGGATTTCAGCTACAGGTGGAGGCATTTCAGATGTTACTTTTAAATTTCCTAAATTGGATTGCTTTTCTTTTTATATATTTCCGGCAGTGATGCTTTTGCCAGTCCCCCCTGCTGTTCAACGCCTTCACAGATAGATCTGGAAATAACCTTGACCAATGAAATGTGAGGCCCCAGTTGGAGCTTTATCTCAATTGTATAGAAAACAGCCATGAGATGCTGCGTCGTGTAAAGTTGGATTGAGAGTGATGAGCTTTGTTTGAAACGTTGGATTATTTTAGACAAGCATGAAAATGTGACTTCACGTTGTGCACTTAAATCACTATCTGTATAAAGTACTCTGTGTACTCTACTTCTTCTATGTTTGTGCACGTGCGTGTGTGTGTGTGTGTATTCATACTTTTTTTTTCTTTACAGTACCTGTTTTGGCGTGCTTGTCCATATATTCATGTTTAAGAAGATTACAGAAAATACAAACTATTGAGGATGCAACACAAAAATGAATAGTTTATTTGTCATTGTGGTCCTCCTACATCCAGGTGAGAAAAACAACAACAACAAGAAGGAAATTATTCTGATAAAAATATATAAAAAAAGATTTTGATTCAGATTTGATGAATTTTGATCAATCCCACCTGGAAAAGCAGATCTCTATTTTATTTTTTAAGCATTTGGGCCTCTCCAGTTATATTTTTGTGTAATTTTTACCACACTTAAACAAAAAACAAAACTTGTGTCAAAGTCGTTGTTTAAACACAGAGTGACGCTAATCTATTATCAGTTTCGATTATAGAGGGCTTTCACCTAACCTAACATTTCCTCTGTCAGCTATGAAATCCTCTCGTTGGCATTAAATATACGCTGGCGCCATGAGGGCTTGAGATACAGCAAAGCCTTTACACCATAAAAATTACTAGATAAGATTTCCTTTTGTATCTGCCATGTAGAGAACTTCAAACCACACTTAACACAAAAGCGATTGTTGCCTTTTCATTATCGTGAAACCCAGGCATTAAGAATTTATGAAAGGGGGAAAAACTTTTTGATGGTTTAAGATATAATCCATTATCACAGGATTGTTCCCTTCACAATGCTTTTGATATAAACTCTCACAGACATAAATCCATATTTACACACTCATTGATCAAGGACAGATAATTTACTGCAGAAGGCGCCAACTGTCTTGTCTGGGCTTCAACCCTCTTTGTTGAATTTGAGAATATCTTGTCATTCGCCCGTAAGCAAATATCGATCACTTATCACTCGCTAAATATCAAACCCATAAATCAGCAGAATTAATTAAAATCACTTCAGTGACTGACGATTGTTCTTATCTTTAATTTACTGCCTCAGTTAAAAAACATCATAATAATTCTCTCAAACTGTGGGTTGGTGCAGACTTGGGATTGGTTGTGCGGGAGTCGGCGCCTACAATACAGAATGTCAAAGCCTCCAGTAGCCCGCAGGAAGGTGACCAGACATTGTTAGCTTAATCCTTAAAGGTACTCTATGAAGGAACTGCCGGTTACCATTTGTAAACACAACATTCAAACTTGGACTCTTCCTCCAAGACTTCTTGTATGTACAATGCAAGTCACTATAGAGACACAATGCATCTCAAAGATATAATCCGATAATCTGAAAACCATGCCCATGGAGGAGAAAATAATTGGCGCCATAATAGCGTTCCCTAGGGATGATGCTTTTCTGCAGGCCAATGTGGAGGTTATATCACCCAGCTTCCCTTGTCAAATAGCCTGTGGTAGTTTTCTTCTAGCTCTATGCCAAACGAATATTTATGATACTTACACATTTTGTACAGCAAGATAATCCTCACAAATAAATACTACTTTGTGGTTCTTTTAAGCCTAATTGTCATGGCCAGAGGTAAACAGTAACATTAAGCTATAAACAAACTACACCATGGTTCCAAGACATAAAGTTGCCACTGAAACAAGTGGCGTTTGTCGCGGTTTGGCATGATGACATTCTGTAGTCTCTTTTAGCTACTTGTTAGCAGCCGCCTTTTGTAAGATACATAAAAGCTTCAAAGTTCACGATTGATGTAACTACTAATGTATTTTATGTCATAGAACACAACATAAAGGTCTCTTAAGCTTGCGTTAACAACAGACCTTATTTCAGGCATCTTACAGAAAACCCATCAACTTTGAGACAAAGTAACTGGGAAACAATACACTCTTCTGTGTACTTTCTGTGTTTTAGGACTCATTTAAGGGGCGTTCTATATACAACAAAGGACTGAAATTCTAACATGCCTGTAGCTAGCTTAAACCATTAGATTTCAGCATGTGTAAGAATTATTTTTGCACCTTATGTCTCTCCTTTGGAGAGGAAAACTCAATAACAAACTCCCTCTATACAAATTGGGTATTGTCCGTTTGTGTATGTGTTTCCCTTTACTTCACCTTATTCGTCTTGTAGTGGGGAAGCATAGCTTAATATGTCATAACAATCGTTCAATTTGTAATGAAAGCACCAAATTTCGCAGACATGATTATGGATACATTAGAAACAAATGTGGGTATCGGGCCATCACAAACTCTGACCCTGGTTGCTGTGGCAACCATTTATCAAAATAGCTTCCAGCGGTTGGTTAAACTTTCCTTTCCCATTGGATCCACATGCAATAATGGACATAATCTAGTTCCTAGTAACCTTCAGAAGCAAATAAAATACTCACTAACAATTCTGTGGACATTTACAAAGTAACTGGTCATATCACTTTATTGTATTTTCCTTATAATGTGCCGTGAATCAGTTAAGACAGTTCTATTATTTTGTCAGATGGTGGATAGCAGAGGAAATGTGGTACAGATGATTTTTTTTTGTAATGGCCCAGTTATTAACATTTACTGAGCATTGTTAAGTGGCCTATGTTAATATGCAGCTGTACTCTCCACTGCTGCAGTTGAATCCAGTTATTACTATAATATGCGGAGACAAATTCATAATTTTAATGCATCCATCCATCCATCCATTTTCTTCCGCTTATCCGGGGTCGGGTCGCGGGGGCAGCAGCCTAAGCAGGGAAGCCCAGACTTCCCTCTTCACGGCCACTTCGTCCAGCTCTTCCCGGGGGACCCCGAGGTGTTCCCAGGCCAGCTGTGAGACGTAGTCTCTCCAGCGTGTCCTGGGTCTTCCCCGGGGCCTCCTACCGGTGGGACGTGCCCTGAACACCTCACCAGGGAGGCGTCCTGGAGGCATCCTAATTAGATGCCCGAGCCACCTCATCTGGCTCTTCTCAGCTGGAGGAGCGGCTCTACTCGAGCTCCTCCCGGATGACAGAGCTTCCCACCCTATCACTAAGGGACAACCCAGCCACCCTACAGAGGAAACTCATTTCGGCCGCTTGTACCCGCGATCTTGTTCTTTCGGTCACTACCCAAAGCTCGTGACCATAGGTGAGGGTAGGAACGAAGATCGACCGGTAAATCGAGAGCTTTAATGCATTTCTTTAATTTATTTATAAATTTATTACTATTAATTTATTATTGCCTTATGAGGTGTATTATGCCTAGTTTCTTAAGGTTCTTATTTCGGTTAGGCAAGGAGGCCTCGAGGTCAAAGGTCTAGGGATGGTTAGGCCTGGGAGCCAAGTGTGCAGAATACTGGCACCAGGCTAAAAGTAACATGGAATGAGGCTCCTTTCACAAATTGATTGATTGATTGATCACAGCAGGAGAAGAGTTGCTTTACTGACAAATGTATTGATGCCTGTACCTATATAAGAGACTTGCATGAGCTGTAAGATAGAGAGATTCGCATTGATCCTGAATCCTCTCCCAGGCAGACCATGGTGCCTGGTGGATGCTGAACTTTGTTGAAATAAACTGATTCTTATGCAACCAAGTCAGTGTCAGCGGAGGTTTCTTCATCTTCTACACATCATTGCTACTTAAGAAACAACTACACTTACATAGTAACAAAACATATTTTCACTTTAATTTGTATCTAATTAATATTTATGGTGTCGAAAACATGGACACTGCAGCTTGGGGGTGGCTAAAGTGCTATATACCAGTAACAGCAGGCAGCCATTTTGGAAAATGGCCGCCATGGTCATGAGAACACCAATCTGCAGTAGCCTGATATCCAGATTTCTTTTAAATACATTAAGCTATATTTGTACCAATTTTGGTGTTTTTATCACAAAATGAACAATAGGTTAACTATGCTGCCCCACTATAGAAGTAATATAGTTTGATATTTACAACTGTTTGATTGATCAACCAGCTGATGGAGACATAAAATACAATGCTTTTCAGTGTTTATCAATTATTGTGCAAAATAAGAAAAATACTTCAACATAGGGTTGATATTTTGCACACGTTAGTTTTGTGAATTAAAAAAAATATTTGAAGAAATATTGGTTTGTGATATCGGCAAAAATCATATTTCATTTTAAAGCCAGTATCAGTTGATATAGATGGTGTGCAGATATTATCATGCATCCCTACTTGGTGTTTCATCTTATGTTATTTGTTATTTTTTTGGCACTGTACCACAATGTTTGTGGCTTCTTCTCGGATGTGTGTTGTTACTACATGATTGGCACGTTTTTACGAGGACTCAGCCTCACCTGTGGGCTGTGATCAACGGGGTGCTACATCCCTATAATTTTCACGATCACAGCAGAAAAGGAAGAAAATAGGAAAATACAGGCAGAGGGCAGAGTCTCTGCAGATAAATACACCGCCACACTGATGATTGAGAAGGATTACTTTTGTACGACTCTATACATTGTATAGCAGAAAAACCCTACATAGTATACATTTAAGCTAAAGGGAAGTGAGGAAAAGTAAATCAATATATAACTTTCCCTCCCTCTACGTTTGGCAGCAGCTGAAGCATCTCTGAGCAAGGCATTTACTCTGTGTGTGGATGTTTAGCCTTTAGCACTGCTAAAATGGCAAATATTTCCTGGATTTACAGAATAAAAGGACTTGTTTTGATTTAAGAAAAAAAACAAAATTTTAAATCTTGGCCAAACTGTCTGAAATGAAGTGACTCCCTCATGTTCTCCCTTTCATTTGCCTTGCCACCATAAACCCCTCTCCCACAAACCTTGGTCCCCACCCCTGCCCTTTCACACACACGCACACTCACTCAGCAATATTGCTTTGTCAGGCGACGTTTAGAAGATTAACCTCAAAATTGCCAAAGGGCATCCCAACTCCCCTCCACCCATTGCCACTTCCCCCGCCTCTCTCAGTGTCTCTCTCCCTGCAGCTTGCTCTCTGTGAATACTTGCGCAACAAGTGGCGCCGCTGCAGAGCCCCCTGGGCATTAGAGGGTTGAGTGGCGTCCCAGAGAGCCGTAATTACACCACCACTCAGGTGATTTAAAGGTCCGGGAACATGCTGACCCACGCATGACACCAAAAGTCCCACATTACACTGACACCTACCCATGTTCTGTGTGTCAGGACACATTATTTATCCTCCCATTTCACATTTAACAATTACACTAGAGTAACATGTTTCATTCTGTGCAAACATGAGCAAATCACTTTGCATGTTTTGACAATTTTTGTTGGTTCCTTGGAGGCACTACTCTTCAATGCAGGTTGTATGTTGTTTTTAACGAGTGCATTGAGAAGATCATCTACTACAGTGAGTTCCTCAAGCCTCGCCTCTGTGTTCCCTTTCAAGAGGAAACACAGGTTTGTGATCATTTTTACAGCTCTATTTTGATCACCAGGTCTGCTAAGTGGACATTATTAGAGAAGAAATAATAATCACACACAAGTGCTACTCACAAGAACTTGGACTTGACAGGCTATAATTCAAGATAAAGGGCTGATAATTGGGTTTGGTTGACTCTCCACCCCTTGCAGACATTGTGGTGACAACAGGGAATGTTTCTCTTTGAACAAGGTCAGGGCTAATGCTGGTTAATGGGAAGGGGATGTTCCTCTGCCCCACGTACTCCTCGGCTCTCACTTCCCTTTAGTTCCCTCTCTTATCTTCTCCCTCTTTCTGTTTAACAAGTTGTTGTGACCAAGTGGTCACAGTGTCTCTAGAGTCTCTCTCTGCTAGCTACTGTACCACTCTGCACTAACATCATGCCCAGTTTTGTGCAGGCAAACATAGGTTTTGCAAGTAGTTTTATATCTGACAGAGAATCCCTGAAATTCGCTGCCGTCTTGGGACATAATGAGTGTCATGGGAAAACATGCATGTGCTAATGCTGGTGAAGGTAATGAATCCATTAATCTCTATTTAAATCCTCCTCACACAGCCTTAATGCTGCTTCAGCTCCAGGAACCTACAATTTGAAAAATAATTTAGTGTGACATTTGTCAGCGTTTTAATTGATTTAAAAGGAGAAATAAATGTGAGCAAAAGGAGAGAGGGAGAAAAAGCTTGAAAGACAAGCATTAATACAAAGAAAGATTAGAAATAGTTTCCTTTACGCAGGGTTTTCTGAGTGTTTGCAAATGAGGTTTTAAAGTTTCCTTTCTTCCTGTTAAGATTTTGTTTCTGACAGCATTGGTTGAAGAAATTGTGCCTTTTCAGTTGTAATCCCTGCAATTAAGGCTGTAGGTGCGGCTCCATTACCTCAGCAGGATTAGTAATGACCCAGGAGAGAATATAATTGCTTCTTAATTTGAAGTTGTGAAGTGCATGAAATACCTGAGGCTCAGCCTGCCGTCTCAGCAGTGGTTAGTTCATGGATTAGCTGTTTTTTTTCCCCTGTCTCTCTTTTTTTCTAAACCAGGAGCTTTATAGTTGTTGTGTTTTATAAGGCTCTTTGCGCTTGTGACATGTTCTCTACACAAGAATCTTTATGAGTGATCTGTCACTGTTAATACTGCCCTGAAAAGCTTCTAATGTTTAAAAAAAGACAAAAAGATGATGATATATTTAGATGGCTGAGAAATCCTAAGGCCACTTTTGTTAAAGCTTTGCCATCTACATTATACATGTGTCGTGTTTATTACAGTATTTATGGTAGTACATCAAATGCTATTATAGAGTTTAGTCACAGACACAATAGAAGTGGGTGATAAGGATAAAATCCGATATCTTCATATATTTAATTTAATACAATGATATTCAAATTTATTATGATGCAGTTCATTTTCTGAAAATTTGGACACTGTTTATGGATAAAATAAGCAAAAAGGTCTTAAATTTATTTAAAAAAAAGAAAACAGCTATCCCTGTTTTCTCTGCATGGAAAAACACATTAGACAAACTCATGTCTCTTACTTTATGTTGTCACTTTGCCCAATAGATATGCCATAGTAGCTGTACATTATATTGTACGATTACTCCTACTATTTACTATAAAGGCTGCTCTGTAGATGTACAAATTAATTTAATACTTGGCATCACTCTTTAATTTTAACCATTCTTTGCATAATCATACAAGACGGGAAAAGCGAAAAGGGTGAATAAATGATTATGAGAGAATTTAGACATAACTGTACCAAAAGCATGTTAGTAACATGAACATTTTTCTCCATGTGTAGAACTGACACTGTTGTCTCACCGACCAGTGGGTGAGTCTGTAACACCCCTTATTATTCAGGCCTGACATCTGTCCAAGCTGACTAATGCCATATAATTACAAGGCCTTTGACCAGCCATAATGGCCTTTTTAAGTCCTGTCTTTTGTCCTCAGTGAGACATTTCCAAAGTGCTCATTAGTGACAATACAGCACTCGCAACTGACACCTCACTGCTCTAAAACTATTATTACCAACAGGGATCTAATGTGATTGTCACAAGATGGATTAGTTGGGTTTTTTTTAAGAAAAAATAGAGCCTACATTTGTAAGCTTTATTCCCACACTCAATTCAAACACAGTATTCTGACTATTGGTTATGCAGTATGAAGATTTACATAATGGATACACTATGTGATGTCGTCTTACCACCAGAATGGTTCAATGGTCCAGGCCTAGTTCTTTGGCCTATATAGTTTCTTGTAAGAGACAAATCTTTGTCACCATCAAGTTATGAAATCCCATTTTTCATACCATTTATGATATTATTTTTCAGCAATGCCAAAATTCTGCAGTTCTTCTCTATATAGTTGCTGGACTTCAATTGCCTCTCCATGTACGTATTTACAGGAAACAATGGATAGTTGGAAATCTGTTGTTTTTTAAATTTTATCTCATTGATATCTGTCTCACTGTTTACTCTTCACTCCTCTGACACTCAGTTGTATTAAGTTACTGTTATTGCAAAAACAACATGAGCTTGTTTGGCTGCACTATAATCACACATCGCTCCTCTATTGATGCTTTTTACTGACAAAACATAGCTGGTTAAGCAGTGTTTGCTGTTGTATAAAACCCACACTTACTGTTACAGTCACAATAACGCTGGGTCATCACTTCCAGTGCCACTGATTTTGTGTTCCTTATTTCTGGTCAGAAACAATGGTACGTTTCTGCAACACATGGATATGTCTGTACATTTTATAAGTGGCAGATATGTTCAAACTTTACATTTCAATTTTATGTTGTGAGAGTGCTGTAGTTAGCATGCTGTTAGGTTCAAGTGGAAGAACCACTTGGTCAGGGTTAGCTAAACATCATTGTTTAGCTTAAAATACCAGGGTTTGTTACATCAAACATTGCTGAAAATATCCTGACGTGTTGTTAAAAGTGATCTTGCGGTGTCACACCATCCACTATATTCTCCAGTTCCTGAGAAACTCAGCTCATATACATGTAATCTAAATTAAATCACTTTAGATATGTTGAAGTGTTTGAGAAGTACAAATTTACACATGTACAAATGTACAATGCTAACATTTTATTGTGGTGAGTGGTCTGTTGTGTCTTGTAGTTATGTTCAAGAAAAAACACTTATAATTATTACGGATCATCAACTGCGTTGACAGTATGGTTCCATGGACAGGTAGCTTACATCTAAAAAAGCTCTTCTCCCTGCATGTCCATGAAGTGTCCCTGATTGTTTTGGCCAAGCCACATAACCATCAAAACCTTCTATTGGGAACATGTCATAAGGCAACAGATGGATCCAGTTTCACTTCTCAGGCACAAAAACACATAAAGACAAACTTCTGCATTTAAAAAAACAACAAAATGATTTTCCCAAGCCTCATCATGTGACCTGTATTGTTATTGTGAGAATGAGGCACCACTGTTGTGATCATAGGAGCAGTAGAAAAAGAAAAAAAGGCTGACAAGCAACAGGATGTCAATTACACGGCAGCAGTGAAATCCACACTTCATGTCGGCTTAAAGTTGTCAGCTGTCAATAGAGAGGAATGCCAGACAGCATTGCTGGAGTCCGTTTCAGAGAACAGGAAGGCTGTGTGTGTGTGTGTGTGTGTGTGTGTGTGTGTGTGTGTGTGTGTGGGTGTGGGTGTGTGTGTCTGTTTGTGCATTTATACACTCTGTAACTGTAATTGGAAACATTCATTCATCCATGCACAGGAGTACTGCACAAACAAATTCTCACATACTCACACAGACAACTCCTTTGACGGCAAATAAATAGAAAAAAGAAGTCATGTTCACGTTTTCCAATTCTCAGAAAAGGATGCAATTATCGCTTTAGCTATTTTCTGCCTTCGTGTCACCTGTCTTTTGCATCACTGAGGACTGACAGCCTAGGATTGTTATGCACCCTGGTGGGCATCTCCATTTGCTTGTTTAGACAATGCAGCAAAAATACATTAGCAGGGAGTAAATAGGGTGTTACACTCTGTCTCTGTCACATTGATTTCCTTGTCTCCTGTAAGATGGACCTCTAAGTTAACAGCACTTAAGTTGTGTAGCTGATCTACTTGCCTTGTAATCCTAGAGAAAAATAAAATTGTTGCATGGGTAAAATATGCGACAACTTAGTTATTCGTGGATCCTTTCCACTAATGTGAAATTTGGCCCGAGGTAAGGCCATGTTCTTACCTAAATTAAGCATTAATCATCTCAGGCTCAGCTGAACATAACTTTCATCTGTCTGAGCTGTAATTTGTCAGCCTCAGGTTAGGCTCAGCTGTGTTTTGAATTGCAAGTTAATTTAAGCATGTGCAGAGACACATAGACATCTAGCATGTAAGCATGCTTGCTCTGTTTTCCAGTGCAAACAGAGTTTTTGTTGTGGGGATGAAGAATATAGAGGAGTCCTATAAGGATACTGGTTCTGCCTGGCATTTATCTTTAAGGAAAATAAATGTGAGTCAAATGTAATGCTAACACTTACAGGTAGACAACTGGTATTTGTTTTGAATTGCAGAGACGTGAAATTGGCAAACTTGTTTATGTCTGTTGTCATTTTCAGCTGCAGCTATAATGTTTAAAGATAGGTTATATAGTTGAACTAAGACGTGTGACCTGCTTACATTTCTGCTTTGCTTACTTTATGTACTGTGTGGCTTTGCTCATAGTGAATGCGATAGCGCCACAAAGTGTGTCAATTTTCCATTGAGTGATGCCTGCATCCTTTCTGTGCCCATGGTGAGCAATCAGATTGATCACGCCGGATGCGAAAGCATTTGTTGTCGCTGCTCACAACTTATTACAATTCTGACATGTGCTTCTAAAATATAGTGTAATAACTTCAAGGAACATTTAACAAATCAAAGAGGCTGAAAGAGAAGAAGTAACTGGGGTTGATTCTCATTTGCAAATATTTACACGAGTTGATTGCACTTAGCAGGGGATAAATACAGTGGGACTGCTACTCCTCTTCTCAATCAAACGTGGTGTCCTACCCATCTGCTGCCTGGCAGTGTGTAATCATCCAGAGCGATTTTATTAGTCTCTAAACGGGGAACTGCTTTGATTAATGATGGAGGCCCCCTGCTCTCCACATGCTCTAATTAACTAACCTCAGTAGGTTTGTAGGCAGTGTTAACACCAAGACCAGCTTGAAGGAAAAAAATAAAGGGCATAATGAGCTTTTTAAATACATTATGCCTAACTTAAATATATTATTTGTTCAGATGATCACTACTTATATTATCCCCGTGTGTTTACTCTATGTGATCTGTACAAGTCTGTATAACCTTAGTATCCTTAAACTGGACTAATTTAGTGGGGAAATAACTCAAGCACGACGGGAAGCAGCTATTGACCCCGTGTGTGCATGTGTGTGCCCTCTTGTGTGTGTTTCCACTAAATTAAGAACTTATTAGGACTTAAAAACCCTATCCCATTTCACGCGGGGAACCTCTGGGGGAAACGAGGATTACTCTTCAAAGCCTGCGGCTTGGCTCTTTTTATGTTGTAACACTTAATATTTTAGGTTGTTGTGATGGTTGGAGCATTTAGAGAGGTCATATGTCAAAGTTAGATGTTAACGTTGCGTGCACGGTCCTTGCCAGTTGCTAATTATATGTGTATGGATTTGATCATCCTAACAAACAGGAAATAAATTGCTTCCGTTGAGTGAGCTGGAAAATATTTTGATGTCTTTATTTCAACCCAAAACATATTTTGTTTGAGCATGCAGCAACAACATTTCTCTTTTTTTCTGTTGTTTGCTTTGAAATCAAATTGCATATTTTCACAGATTTTGATCAATGAGACTCCATTTTCCAAATGGTAAACATCTTATGAAGGTAATTAGAACCCAAGATTAGAAGTGTCAAAATTACTCTAGGGCAGAGTAGAAGCAGTGATGACATTTACTTTTGTTTTCCTTTTTGTTTTTTTTTAAAACCATATTACAGAACAACTCCTGTAACAACGACTGTAATGGTTGATAATATAAAGAAACATGCTTATTTAAGTCATTACTTTAACAGCATAAAATCAGAATAGCATTGTAGAGTTATTTTCTGACCTTATAGCTCAAAGAGTGCCCCAGAAATTACATTTTTTATATTCTATGCGGTAGTTAGCATCAGTCTTGTTCCCTCGTCAAAAAGCCTATGGGATTTTTACATTGGGTTTTGGATTGCTGCAGAAAAAATCTGTGGCAAACAAACCTTAAGAAAATTACACATTTTGTTCAGCAATATAATCTTCACAAAAAACACCAACTTTAAGATATATGAGGCCTAAATGCAGTTGCTAGAGGTAAAAATGTAGCATTAAGCTATAAACAAACTACACCACGGTCACATGACTTAAAGGGATAGTTCGGGATTTTTGAAGTAGGGCTGTATGAGATACTTATGTATAGTCAGTGTAGTACATACCATGCTTTCAGTTGGTGCACTCCTGCCCACCAACTTGGTGCACCCCTACCGGGGTTGATATCAAGACATATTTTAGCCACTTTAAAAAGGCCTACCTAAAAAATTCAATATCAGTCTAAGTGGATGCTATATTTATAGTATTTTCACTGCTTTACCTCGCCATTACACGGCCTTTCTCTTTGGCACTGCATTTCTTATCTGCCACGCGTCATCTGTTTGGCTCAGAAAGTGCTGTTAGAGGCTGTTACGCGATCCGACTGAAACGAAACTCAGTACAACGCCCACTTAGACTGATATTGTATTGTTTTTAGGTTGGTGTTTTTTAAAGTAAAACACTTTTTGATATCAACTGCTCTATACAGCACAGTAATGCTGAGCTGTGGGTCCTGCTTCTCATCTGTTTCTGCAAACCAGAAGCATGCAGACAGCCAGCTACTGTATGTTATACATAAGTATCTCATAAAGCCCCCCTTCAAAAATCCCAATGCGTCACTTTAAAATCCCTTTGTTAACAAGGCTGTAAAGATGTGTTCAGCATGGCACAGTGTAATGACGTTATTTTGTCTCAGTTAGCCACTTTTAACGACACATATAAGCTTCAGAGTTCATAATTGAGTATTTACTGATGTATTTTATATTATAGAACTAAACATGAAAGTGTCTTCAGCTTTTGTTACCCACAGTCCTCAATCCAGGCATCTAACCAAAAACCCATTCAAAAACACACACTGACCTCGAGATGCGGGAACCAGGAGTGCTGAAATGCTTACTTGTTTTAGGACTCATTCTGTACTTTAGTACAGTACAGTACTGCATAAAACGTTTCACACAGATGTAGCATTAAGCTGATATGGAGGTTGTTCCGGGACAACAAAGTGCCCATCCAGGGCCCCGTTATACCCCTACAGTAAATACCTCTTCAAATAAACAGGCACAGAGGGGAAATGTAGCTCTGTTTTAGGGTGGTGTGAAGCCACAGAGCCCCCACAGTTAGACATAAAGGCCCCTCATGACTTTAGGTCTATTACAAAAAGACCACAGTCATGATTAAAAAGACTTTTAGTAGTTGTAGTCAGTGCCTGTACTAAAAGTGTTTACACACACTACTTAATTGGGACTTTTGTAGAGTGTAGTCATTTGACTACAAAGACAGTAATCAGATAAATATACATTTGTAATTATTGGCTAACCTATTAGGAAGACAGTTAAACTTGAAAGTAATGTATGTAAAGTGAAAACAGAAAGACATTAAGACACCTAAATGTCTATTGATGAAAGCCGTGCCGATGAAAACATAATATTGTATGAATCGTCACATTTTGCGCTCTTGTCATGTCATCTTTTATTCAACGGACTCTTTTATTATGAGCAGACCTCTGTGTAAATGTCTCTCCTCCTCGTTCTACCTGTCATCATATTGCATTAGCTTTCTGGGCTAAATGCACCGAGGGAGGATATCAGATTTCCCGCTGTGATGAGACTGAGATGGATTGTGAATCAAAAAGACAGAGAAGGATCGCTGGTGGAGACAGTCCTCATGTTCCTCTTCACAGCTGCTGCCAACAGCAAGATGGTTTAGTCTCATTGTGTTGTTTGGAGTCCCTGACACAACAAGGAAACTTGACCTGTCTCCATTATGATGGATTCGCTCATAAATGTCGTGGCTCAGTTTCAAACAGAAGAACCTGTTTTGTGATTTTGTAAGACTGTCACTTAACCTGTTCACTACTTATCCCCATTAGAACTGTCTCTAGAGATATATGCTCGTGAGGGTGTGTGTGTGTGTGTGTGTGTGTGTGTGTGTGTGTGTGTGTGTGTGTGTGTGTGTGTGTGTGTGTGTCACTGTTTGTGTGGTGAGGTTACAGGAATGGAAACCAACTGTTTTCTACATATTTTTAAAATTGTATTTCCTGCTGTTGTTTGTTTTCTCTTGTATTCAGACACAAACAGTTTAGTGTCTTCCCTCAAACTGCAGAATCAAAAGTTTATTATTGTTGGTTGACATTTGTAAATTTGTTCACTCTCTCAGTGTAAGAGGAACTTTGGCTAAAGAGGAAGGTGTAGAAAAAAAGTTTCTATTTTTAACATTTAATGTATAAGTAACATACAATATAAGAAAACTATTTTTGAAGATTTAATGTACAATACAAGTTAAGAAAACTTCTTCTGCAGCAGGACTTTTTCATCCTCATGTGATGTTCATGACCATGACCTGTTCATTGTCCTTTTTGGTCTTTCTCTAGCCGTCCATTGACTCCAGGTCAATGACTTCCAATGCTTGGACCAGTTTTTGCAGATGTCTGATGTTGTCTGTGTCTCGGTTTTCAGTATCTCACAATTCGATCTGATTTCAATTCTTGGGGTCACGATTCAATTTAGAATCGGGTCTCAATTCAAAACGATTACTGATTCAAAATTGATTTCCGATTCAAGATATAGGAGGTGTAATTTCAGGATCTACTCCAGTCTGTTTTGCCAGTAGCATATTAGGTTATGAAAGCAAAGTGTGTATGGAATTATAGAGGTGTTATTATGTAAAAGCTTTTTTGTTGTAGAAAACCTTTCTCCCAAGTGTTGGGAAAATAAACATTGTAATTATTATAGTTCAAAAAATGGACACTGTTGAGCTGAGTCGCGCCTTCTTCTTACATATGGAGAATAAGTAGAGCTTGACTCGGTCCTCACTTTAGCCGTCAGGCATATTTATTTGAACAAACACCGACAGGCTTCACCATCAACATTTCCCCCGGCTAACGCAGACGGCACTCTGCTCTCTGCACTTTTCATATAGACGCACCCGCGATACCCCCACGTGATGACGTCACATGTTAACATGCCATAAGACCTTAAACATACAGTAATATGACAGGTGTCGTAACACATTGAGTAAGGGCGCAACAAATATTAATAATAACATTTAACAGACACACTTTTCCAAAAAAAAGTCCCATTGTTTTTTTGCAATTGTTTGTGTATCTCATTATCTGTGCCATTCTGCAAAGCAGCTCCTATCTGTGAAGATGCAGAGGGCCACAACACACTCCTGACACTTCAGAGAGGGGCCTGATTCTCCTGCCTGCTCTGCCTGTAGTGAACACAGAGTTTACATCCATATGAGGCCCTGCTGCTTGTTAGACTGTCTCCTGATTTACCCTTGTCTCAATATTATTATAAGGGTTTTTTCTAATACATGAGGCACGACCAATAACACAGAGCGATAGATAAAGTTAGGATTCGGCCAATCACAGTGCAGTTTGCTCGAGATGACGTCAGGCATACGTAGGCGGATACAAAGCGTCTGATCGTCTTCCGATTGGTGGACAAGACCGAAACAAACCTCTGACCTCTCCCAAGGAACCCTGGGAAACCAATATGGCGTTTAGCATCGATGCTAAAGTACTTTTACCATCGAAATATGTATAAAATATGGACGGAGGAAACCCAACATCGGATCTATCATCATAGATATAGTGAACAAGGTCCCGTAAAAACACCTGAATTCCCAGGCTGGATACCGAGGCTTCTCAAACAGCTACGATGCATCGGAGTCATCCCTGTGAGCGGCACAGCCGGCAGCTTTCACTGGCGAAAACAGTAAGAGTTTTCTAAATGATAAAATTTTTTAGAGGGTTAAGAATAGACTATATTTAGTAAATTTAGTCTATTATCGCTGTTTAGGATTTTTGAATCGATTCTTGATCGTTAAAAACGAGAATGGAGATCCTTATGTGAATCGATTTTCCCCACCCCTACCTCATACTCTAAATGTGTCGATTTAATTTTAAACTGGATGCTATTTAACACTTTTGTCTAAATAAAAGCATACGCTGTTATTAAAATACTTCCTTGCATGCAATACATAGCAATTCCTTGTAGGGCTGCACAGTTAATCAAGATAGTATCAGAATCTCAATATGACCAGCGTTATATCCAAATCACAGGAGCTGCAGTTTTCAGATAAAGGTGAAATGTGTCCATTATGAGGCATCGTGGTGCTACAGAAAGGCCCCCGCATACGGTCTATGTAATTCTTACCTGTTCATATTTCCACGTCAAGTAGAAAGCTGGAAAACCAAATTCAGTTTTCTGAAACTATAGTTTTTTTTTTTTTCAGGGTGTAATTAGGATTTTGATTTTTTTGTTTGTTTGTTTGTTTATTTTTGTAATTTCACATTTGTGAAATATTGGATCGAAAAATTGAGAATCAAGACACTGGAAATGGAAGAGCATAAACATTTTAGTCCAGATGTAAAGCAACATGAATGTTAGATCCCAGCAAAAATCATATCACTCTAATTTTTTATATTTTTTTCAGTGAATTCCACTAAAATGGCAACTTATTGCAATTGCAGTATTTTTCAAAACATCTGCAGTATAATTTCTTTTCCACATCATGCAGCCCTAATTACTTGCCACTTGAAGTGGCAGAAGCAGACTGTTATAACTTTTTATCCATTACTTTTTTTTTTTTTTTTAACTATTTCAACTCTCTGGTCCCTAGTCTTTAGGCACTGGCAGTCAGTTGAATGTGTGACAGAAATGCAGTTTGAGGTTAATTTAAGGTTAGTTTTAAGGTGACTGGTTGGTGGACAATGTGTCCTATGCAGTCAGCATGTCTTTCCTGGTAGTTTATTTGATATTGGCACAATAAATAAACCAAATGCCAACTTCAAACCATTTATTTTGTGTCAAATCATAATTTCTGTATCTGCCACTTTTCCACTAACAGTAACACCTGGAGTGTATGTACCCTGATCAGGAAACATTGACCTATTTCATTTGTTTCTTCAACTTATGTCCACCAACCATTTTGATCTAGAGTAAGGTCTGTAAATTATCCTGCACAATAGCTCCCTCCTGTGACAAGATGAGATTTTCACAACAATATGTTCTCAGTTCTCACAGGAGATTCTGGTTCGATGATTTTACGTTTTTTTCTGACAACATCTGAGTGCAGTTGACAAAACATGCCAAGTAAAAGTACTAAAAAATCAGCAGACGGCAAACAATGACGTGAACAAAACTGGATGTAGGCAGCCACTATGCGGACATGTTTCTTATGAAACAGTCCCCAAACTCCACAAAGTAATTTAGGGTACTTATCACCACCGCCTAAGTAAATGCATGTTTGCAGGTTGAAAAATTATTTTAATGATTTGTGTTGAATAATGTTGATAATTGCATCAACTTAAATTGTGTGCAGTGTAAACTCAATTTCATGTATTAATTGATTTAAAACAAAATTTAAGTTGTAGTAAGGTACTGAAGTTGGCTTGATAATTTGACTTTTTTCCGCCTTACTTAAAAACTTGTGTCTTGCTATCAATTATTATTAAAATGCCTTTAATTGTAGAAGAGAAGTGAATTCCCCTAACTCAATATAGTGCACTTGTTGCACCTGATTTCATTAGAAGCTGTCATAACTCAAAAAGGATTGATGCAAAACATTGAGTTATTTTATTTTTTTTTTTAGCGAAATGATTTGTGCAGGTAAGGGTCAAGTCTGGACACCTTACAGGCAAGCCATAAGCTAACACTAAAATCCTACTTTGGGTTTTGAGTGCTAAAAAGTTACAAGTCCTTCACCAAATTTAAAGGCCTTGGAAACCTATTTTCCAGTCAGTTTCTTCATGTGATCGCTGTGGTCCTACATTAATACATCATTTTCTTCCCAAGTTTGAGCGACTTCAGTTACTTCACAGGAGAGATTTTTTTCTTGTGTTCTACTCACTGATTCGAAGTAGGCGGGTTTCAGTTACAAAACAGGTGATGTCATATACTTCTGTGCACCAATCAGAACAGATTGACTTTTGAATTACAAGGTGATGACAGTTTGGCGGTTAATGTCAGTTAAATGTGACCAAACCACAACCACACAATCCCCCTGAAGCACATTAGCTGAGTGTTTAACTCTTAATACTTAAAGGTGTTTTGCCAACTTTGAGCTCTGCTGATTCTGCTTATTTCTTGGACATTTGGGTTGTTGCAATCAAAGAAAATGTGGAACTATTTCGTACAACGCACACAGATGTCAGTGCAGACATAAGCAACCCACACAGATGTCAGTGTAAGACGTTCTCAAACAGTTCATCACCGTCTGTCAGAGATGTTTAAAGACATTTTCGTGCTCCCTAATGAACGCTGTCAATCAGAAATGTCACAATGAATTGATTAATATGTCACCGTGTTTCTTTATCCACGAGTCTTTTGCATCATAAAAATAAAAAAGACTTTCTGCTTTAAAACCTTGATTTCTGAGAAAATATAAAGAGCCAGCAGATGTCACTGTGCTTCCTCAGAAGGTGGCGAGAGACACAGGATTTCTCAGTAATGCGTCAACAGTCACATTTTATTCATGAAACAGACAAAACCGTTATTACAAGGAAGTGATGTAACAAACAGTCCCAAACAATCATTGATTTTTCTTTTTATGTTTACAAAAACAACATTTTCTCGTTGATTCTGAAACTACAAAAACAATAACCAAAAAATGAGATTTCTGCTTTGAAAGGAAGAGGTGCTGTTAACAGACTGGCAGTACTTATTTCTGTTGGGTTTTTTTTCCCACTATTTTCTCAGAGACTTGAGTCGGGAGGTGGAAGTCATTCACTGTCAATTTCGATGTTCCAGCATGAAGTTGGTAATAATTTAAATGTCCAGTACTTCTGGTTTACGTCACACTGAATGAAATTAGATATTAATTTTGTATAACTGAGAGCATCAGTGGTTTCTTCCAAAAAGCAGGCTTGTGCTGGTAGGCGTTGAACACCTGTTTATCATTTTATATTAGTTATTTAATTTCTACAAATGGGATTTGTGCTCAAACAGAGGTATAGTAGAAAAATCCCATGGTGCTGCAATGACAGTGATACATTACCAGAAATGTAATCACTGGTTTTATATGATGGATTTAAGTGGTGTAATGTCTTGTGCTTTGGCAATAAAGAGTTGTTAGGTTCTGGTTTATCAGCTCCTATGTGATGAATCTGCTGCTATGTTGCAGAGGTTGTCGACGACCACTGCACCAGAGTAAGGGCCTGTACAGTCCAGTGTTTATTCATATCCCGGCCACGTACTTCAGAGTTTACTCCTTCTCCTCTGGCTGCAGGACTTGTGTGTGTGCGTGTGTGTGAGCGCATGCTGTGGATACTATGCCAGCAGGGGAAAGTAAATTGTGCTCAGTGATTAATCATTCTGCACCCATGCTGGTTTGGTCACACTGTACATGCACATAGTGGCATGTCCTCTTATGTGTGTGTGTGTGTGTGTGTGTGTGTGTGTGTGTGTGTGTGTGAGAGAGAGAGAGACCTGTATCTGCAGCAATTAAAACTGAAGGAGCACGAGCACAAACACAAACTCACATTTCTCTCTCTCCTTAAGATTGCTTTTCCATGAGAGAGAGAGACAGAAAAGACAGTGGAGTGAAGTGAAATAAGAGAAAGAGAATGTGGATTTAAGTGTTATTAGTGTGATGCCTCAGCACAAAGCAATTATTGATTTCACTCTCTTTTCATTCCCTTTCTGATTGCCTCTGCAGGTATTAAGTGTAATTCAGCGGAGACACCAAACAAGTGATCCACTGAGCGGGACCTTTGTGAATAAATTGGAGTACATCTTAAGTGCAGTTTAAAATTATGTGTTTTTGACAGTCGAAATTATGAATGGATCTTGGAGTATATCGATAGAGCTAAGTTACTACTACTATAAATGCTTTGCATTATTTCTTTTTTTTGTAATTCACTGAAATCCATGTTCTATTCTTTTTAGTCAAGACTGTAATTAATCTCCTCAACACCCAAAAACCTATTGTGTTTTTATTTTAACAGCATTTTTACTTATACATCTGCAAGGTCACAGGAACATATTAGCATTTAAATAGAATAACAGTGTCCTTTTTGTTCTGGTGAATGCATATCAACACCACTGCAGGGCTTACAGTCATACTTCCAAGTATTGGAATACCATTAAAGTTCTCTGCTGTTTAATAATACCCCTGTACATTTTACTGATGAAACTGCAGTATATCTAAAGGTTTGCCTGATTGTGCACATCTTTTACATGCTGAATAGACCATTTCAGCTTAGAGGGAAATTGATATGTGCAGTGAGGTGTGCACGTACAACACCACTAATTTTCAAGGCATAGGGATTTGCCAAGTTGCTTGTTTATCAGGACTGAGGTTGTGATGCACACTAGAGCATGTCAAAACTGACAGCTACTGTGCGAAGATGTGAACTTCATCACGCATGCTGTGGTTGCCTCTCAACCAGTTTGATATCATCCAGCTAATTGGCAGCTTGTTAAATGTGCAGAAGTCATGTTGTCTTTTCTCACCCCTTGGATCACCAGCGGCACAACTTTCAGCAAAAAATTCCCTACTGTGGGATACATAATCTATCCAATATATAGTACCCTAAAAATCATCAATGCACAAATGTGAAATTACATTTGAACAACTGTATGTCTGTGGTGACACAATATCTCAAATTACTGCTCAGTCTTGAGTTAACTATTTGGTGTCTATTATACAGGGAGCATTAAATGAGAGAACAAGCAAGTGGTTTTGGGCACAGCCTGACTGTGACATGTCAAAATGTCCTCTGGGGAAAAGGCCTTTTATTGTAAACACAAATAAATGAGGCTTATTCAAGCAGAAGCCAGTCAACATGTGCTTCCACAGGTTGCTAAATGACAATTGTTGTCAAATTTCTGTCACTGAACTCAAGTGAGCACTGCCCAGTCACATTGTTTCTCACTCTGGTCTTTAAAGTGCAGTGGTGCATTTTTCCAGGAATGTGTTTGTTCATTCACCAGCCAGAAACAGTTCCCCAATTTCAGGGAAAAGCTTGCGGCACAGCAGGGGTCAGACCTTGGCACAATGGAGGTGCATGTTGTTAAAAAACAAAAAACATCCTTGAAAGATGTTTACATCCTGTATAATGGAGCTGTTCACAATATGAAACCAACACAATGGGACATGCAAAACTTGTCATCAGCTCCAGCCCCCGCTGACCCTGTAAAGGATGCACAGTCACTGATAATGGATGGATGTATAAAAAATGAGTCCTTTGTAAGGTTTATAGGATGTACATAGACTCACATGGTAGCAGTACAATGTTCACTTTGCTTGAAATAGATATGAAGGGAGGCTGATTACAAGAGTCTCATTAGAAATGTGCATAGATAAGCGGATTATTTATCAGAACAAGGGGAAAGTAAAAAAGAATAAAACTAGGGAATAGAAAATTTGTGCATGTAAACAGGTCTTATGTTCCAAAAATTAGCCATGAATACTTAACTGCCTGCAAAGTGCTCATCTTTTCTAATATTCTGCATGTGAGAAAATGGGAAAAATTCGTATGTTGCATAGAAATTTAACAGAAATTGAAACTAAGGTCTCAAGATTAGGTCAGGAGGTATTCATTTAATGGCCTCAACTTGGATATAACAAGCAATTTTAAAAAAGAAAAATTGTGTTGAGTGGCAAATGTCACAGCAGCAGTTAATGGTGCCAGTTCACAGGGCCCACATTTGAAAAAAGAAACTATCCAATATAACAGATGACACCAACAAACTGTGTCCCTGCACATTGACAAAGTGTCAGTACCACTTGAGAGGCCAAAAGAACAGATCAAGGAAATTTTTACTATTGGCAACACTACAGAAAAAGAAAATGACATTGATATGGGACTCAGGTGTCTTCAGTTAGTCTTGTAGGGAGGGACTATGACAGCGTAAGACTTAATCAGATACAGAAACCTTTGAATATGCAGTATGTTTCATCTGGTTTAGGTATGCACATAGTTTTGTAGCTGTTTTTATGCTTATGGATACTTCCATTGATGACTCATATGTCTATAGATGGTTGAACTGGTGTGAAAGGGAGCAGGCATCACCATCAATCCCATTTGAAAATGAACAGTGATGATGCTGATCAAAAAGAAAGCCTAAAATCAGTATTTTAATCAGAGCTGCCAGGAGAGGAACATTAAAAACATATTAAAACTGTGCATCGAAACATGGGCTGTCAGATGTATCTGAGAAGTTTCTAAACCATTCACTTTTTCAAGTTTAAGAACTTGATAGCAGAGGTTTGAGTGCCTTCGAGTTATTTTTGCTGTCAAACTGTTTAACCTGAGATCGATGAGATTTCAGAGTATTTCTGACAACACGCTGTTCTTCCTTTGAATAATGAATTCCCACCCGTGTGCCTTTTCTTTGTTTTTCTCTTGTGTTTTTGCATTGATGGATCTCTTTTGGCAGAGGGGCATGGCAAATGACAAATCTGATTATATATAAATAACCTGGGAGGTTTTTAATGTGGGGCTTATTGCAGAATGGATCACTACTGCTACTGTTTTCAATGGAATTTGTTTTTACCTTTTGATATGAAAAAGAAAATGTGTCTGAAGCATAGAATAAAAATAATGGATGTCGCCATCATGACAGCAGCCATTGGATTGTGGACTCCAGTTTTGAAGTCTTGAGCTTGGCAGTTTGATCATAGCCATCTTAGATTTTGGAGCCAGAAATGGCATGTTTTGGTGGAGATGGTGGAGCTAACCCTAATGCATGCTGCTAGCTTGGTTAGCATGGTGCATAACAGTCTATGGTAAACTGTGATAATGCTAATACTAATTTTTGCTAGTAAAAAACACATTTTAAACCATTTGAACAAAATGTAACATTACTTAACAGAGAATTTGACCTCCTAGAGAGGCTTTTAGTACAACTAAATGCTAAACAAGGTTTTTTTAGGTGACCAAAATGTATACTTTCATGAACTTAAAACGCACTGAAATGGCAACATACTCATCTGGGTTTACATCATGATTACATTACATGACCAACATGGTGCTGCGGTATTGACTTGTCAGTGGATGGCACCTACTTGTCACTCACAGTAGCTGTGCCCTTAGTTATGCATATTTTTAAGAATTAATGACATTTGTATTTTATAAAATTCCTGCCCTATATGCACTTCTCATAAATAGGGAAATTAGCAATAGACAAAACCTGTTTTTTCTACCAGGCTGTAAACATGTTTATTTCTTCTGTGAAGTTTGGCAGTTTAATATAGGAGTCAGTAAAGATTGACTGTGGTCCAGTAATTTGGACGCAACGGTTAACATAATTTGTAAACGTGGAACTAATGCTGACCGACGGTCGTATGATTTCAGAACATTTTCAACACTCTACTGTTTCAGCTGCAAAACTGTACAATACACAAAACTGACTTGTAGCCATCTACATTTTTCGGTTTGCTTTTGTTAATTTTTATTTTATAGAAAGCAAAACTTGTTTTGAGTGATTTCTTTACCATTTGTATCTTTTTAAAAAAAAAACATAAATCTACAGATTTTATTTTTAGGCCATATCGCCCAGCCCTACTGGTGACAATATGGCCTGTATAGCTCCACCCAACTTCCACCTGACTAAACATCTGGTTAACCAGGGCAATTAATTACACCTGTGTGGGTTTTCAAGGCCTTAAAGGGGATAGTTCCATTATGAGGAACTGGAAGGTGACATGGGAAAAATAAATGGAAGCCTTTTAATGTCTCTGCCACAGTGAGATCATCTTAGTTTAGCTTAATTACTCAAATGTCTATGGGATTAGTAGCAGCTCTGATCAAAGCAGCTTCTCCCACTTCGCCTCTCCACACACTTAAGAGCTCTCTGAATCCATTAATCTGTACATCCTTTTCCGCTGGCAGCCTCCATTCACATACTCAATCCCTGCTTTCCAGACTTACCGCCACGGATCCAGAAATGTTCTGCCTTACATCCTGAGCTCGCCGTCAGCCTCGAGGCGGCTCTCCACCAGCTCAATGGAAAAAGAACGAGAGTCAAAGAAAGCATAATCAAACAACAGACTGGACTGAAAACAACAGATTCCAGTGTCAAAGGTAGGAAGTTAAGGTATGAGGTGAGTACAAACATACAGGCAGAAAAACATTTTTGTAATGATGTACAGCATGGTTGTTGCAGCTGTTTAGATTACAAGGATAGCATTTTTTAATTTCTCTGACATGATGACACGGGGAATCAACAGGCCAAACGCAGAGCATGAATAGGATTTTACTGTCACAAAGAAGTTTACAATTGGAAAAAGCACACAAATATGAACAAAAGGAATAACATATTAGGAGCAAAACACAAAAATTAAGCATATTGAGTAAGATCTGTAAGTAGTTTCTCTGAATCTATGATGACAGACTTCGTCTCGGTCACTGACAATAAAGTATCTCCTCTTTGTAGCTGCCTGTCAGATTTCGCTAGCGTTTTGTCTCTGGTGTGGGCTACCAAAATATCTATATCTAGGTCTCTTTGCTGTGATAAATATATTTCTTACATTGATTTGTCTGTTATTTTGTGCTCAGTCACACTATACCAACAACTGGCTTGTGGGAGGTTGTGGGAAGATGGCAGCTATACCTATTTTTTTTTTTTTTTTGTTTGTTTTTTTCATGAACTGGTAAACAGTAGCAATGGGCTAAAAGCTGTACGGAGCTAAGAGAGGATGTTGGTTCTCAGTGGGAACGGCAGTACTACCAGCTTTTCCAGACTTTTCAATGTCCCGAGAATCTGTATTTTTAAGTGAGCTCCTTCATCCTATATCAAAGGGGAATTAACGTTGACGAAATCACCAGATGTTCTGAAAACATTACATTAACATTAACTTCTGCAACAAGGGGAGACTGTGGAAGTCACGTACCACCAGCAAGTATTTGTAGTGATTTTTGCATTCTTGTATTTACAGAAATATTTTATAAAATGAAGGTCATGTTGCCAATTTTTTATTTTTTTTATTTTGGGGAAAATATGTACAAAATACTTGTACGCAGGGCCTAAAGGAATAGCCTACATTACACTACAACAAACCACCTGTATAAAAAATTGTTCAAAATCATCAACAGAAATGTCAATATAGGACTCAGTTGTATTAGTATTCATATACCAGTTTTTGCATCGTTCCAGACACTCACCTTAGAAAACATGTCTGCTACACAGACAAATAGCCACCAATATCTGCTGAATAGCACTTGGATAAAGGTCAAAATTGTGAGGAAGTTATATCTATTCCTTCCAAGCTTTCAGACATACTTACTGTAATGGAAAGGTAAAGACAATCCTTGAGCTAACCACCACTTCTAACAGCCTCCTATTGATCGGAAAAATTCATATCCACTTGCATCACCTTACGATTACAAGCTGAAAAAATATATTTAGTCGTAATGAACTTAGAGTTGCATCAGTTGTTTTTTGACCACTTTCAGCAGTGTTTGCTGTCAGTCAGTGATATGTTTCATTGTTATTTTTGCATATTGCACCCACATAGCTTCCACCGTGATCGTCATGTTTCTTTTCTCTTTAAGTTTCTTACAAAATTATCCTCAAATTTCCTCTGATAAGGAACTGGCTCATGAGTGAGGCACAGTTCTTGGCATGTGGCAAACTATTTCCATTTTTTCCCTCATCGTTACCATGGTGATTACAAAATGAACTGGCTGCCTGGGATTTTTTGCTTTTTTTCACTCGTCATTCCTTTGCCCTCTCCTCCTTTCTTACCATTCCCTCTCTCCCTCTATCTTTTGGGGATGAAAGGCAGGGTATCAGCCTCTCCTCGTTTCCAAAGCCAGTCAGTTGCAGACCCAAGCAGTGAGAGGGATTATCCCTCTATTTCTATTAGTCACACACTCATAAGCCATGTATCATTCTGAAGCTTTGTGTCAGCAACTCCACACCCAGAGTGGAGAGACTTCTCATTATTGGCGGATTGAGAGGTTTTAGCTTACACAGAGAGCCCAATATTCTGAAAGTCAAGTCGTGTTTGAAGCAAGGCAAATGCATTTCACAGATTGCGACATGGTGTAATATGTTTTAACTTTCACTGCTGCTATGACTCCTTAATTGCTATATTAGTTAAACTTAGAAAAATGTGACTATATTGGACATGTTCTTTAATTACGGGCATTTGCAAAAAAATGATAGAAATAGGAGAAAGCGAGGGTTATAAACCACATACTTAGTGACTGTGTATTGGTGTATGTATGTAATATTCGGGCTATTTTCTTCTGTTTTAGCAGTATAGTAATTATCATGGCTGGTTGTTTATGACAATTATTTACGGAAAGTGCCACTTTGCACATTGACAAGTTGACACATACATTCAGCAGGTCTGACAAGGTTCTTAAAAGCAGCACTTGACTGTAACCATTCTGATGATTTCTGCCTCAAGTAGTAATTTACCCACAGCCAATGTGCTGGGATCCCGCAGATCCTTAAAAAGTCTTTACAGCTTTACAAGCTTTACACTCAGGGAGACTGCACGTTGCTCTTTTGCAGCAGACAGATGGTTTCACAGCCCTGACCTTGAGTGCTGACCACCACCACTTCGCTCCCTGCTCGACCTTTGTTTTCCACACCCCTCTCTCATCAGCTCGCCCATCCATAACTACACTATAACTACAGTCTCTTTACAGTATCGGATTACATATGAATATCAAAGGGCCTGACGCAAGAACATTTTCTTTTTTTTTTCTCTTACTTTTTTGTAAGACTTGCTCGTACATTCGAAGATGGATTCACCAAACCCTCTTAACTGCAAAAACTTGTCAGAAATTGCTCATTTCACCCTGCCACCTTTTCATTAGTTGGTAAATTTAGTTGGAGGAGCCACTTCGAAAGCGTAACTTTGCAAGCCTCCAATCACCTCACAGTGAAAGAAGTTGAACTACAGCAAAACTGGCAGGAATCTGGTTTGGTAGTGCTTAGAAAAAGTAGTTCAAAGTACTTTTTAAAAATTATTGATCAAATTTACAATTTATATTTGATAAAAAATAGAAACAAAATGTAATACAAGCAAGTCAAATGCCAGCAAAAAAATCCGCTCAGTTTAGTTTTTTGCCCACTTGTTCACAGGTCATATATAAATCACAAAAACAAAATACCCCATGGGAAAGGGCAGGAATGTCAGCTTTGGTTTTGTATAAAATGTCCATCTGTCTGACACTTGCCTTTCAGAAATGAGACTCCAGGGAGGGTTATTGAACCAAGCAGAATTAGTCTTTCAGCCAAGTAACTACCCATGCAACAACTTCTCATAGTATTTGTTAATAAATACCAATAATCATAAGCTACCTTTGACTAAAGATAAGTAAACAATGATGAAATAAGAATAATAAAATCATTCCTCTCTTTCTGTGGCAAAAAAAAAATTCCTTTTAGTTTTTGTAGTTAACTACAAAAAATGGCAAAGCGTAACTGAAATACTCAAATCACTCTACAAAAAGCTAGTACTAGTTTAATTACATGTATCAGTCCCCGACACTGTAAGTTAATATGTTTATATCAAGTTTGTGGTGGTTTTAATGTGGATTTGTTCCCAGCTTGTCAAAAAATATGTTTAATGTAGAAGGATGAATAATTGTTAACGTTTGCTAACTTTTCTACTGTAATTTACAAACATATAGATACATTATCCGCAGACGCAAAACTCCCTATACTTATTCTTTTTGATTATTAAACGAACATGGAATCTGAAAGTCTGTATAATGGCTTTCCTTCTTTATAACAGACAGTGATGATGACAAATTGTTTTGGGTTTTTTTGGCAGAGAATTTTGTTTATTTTAGTACTGCTACTAGTGTTGGTGCTTTTACAATACGTTCACACGGCAGACAACAACACACCACAATAAACAAAAGTGCTGATTAAGTAACCACAGCAACAATAACATCCTCACTGAGAGTTGTGATGATGATGATGTATGAGGTGTGTGTGTGTGTGTGTGTGTTCAGGAATAAAACTTAATTCTCCTCATGTCACTTGTAAAAGTGGAGAGAAAAACTGTGCGATACATTTTCATGCACATTCATCCTCAGGCAGAGGAAACTGTTGATGACTGTTGAGACTTTGTGCATTCAAATGTGAAAGAAGCTCCAACGGCTGATGCAGAGGATAGTTTGATATGATTTAGTATCCAGAAAGTCAATGTACCGTGTTAAATCCTTTGGACAATGCTGCAGGGAGGAATAAACATTTTATAGATCATTCTAAGGTTTTTCCAAAGGCACATGAAACTGAAGTATATCTTAGTCTCAGTGAAGGACAAATTTAAGTTCCATGTTCATCTTGCTCTCTGTTTTGAGCAACCAGTGTCACTCCACATAATCTTTGCTATTTTCAATGTTTCAAGTTTTGAACCATCCATTTTTAGCCTAATATTAAGTTAGTCTTAACACAAGAGTTGTATTTTTTTGTCCCATGCCCCTTGATTGAGTAAATAACAAATACCAATTAGTGCATTTCAAGAGTCTCCTGCATATACCAACTGCTAAACTCCTGGGGCAGAAACATCCTGTTATTTTGTTTTCTGTGGTGCATCTCATTTTCAGAGATGTGACCTGATTTTTGCCAAAATGTACTGCAATCACAGGAAATCTCCAGGTCTCATTCATTAAAATGAAAGTAAAACCACGATTTAGTGACCTATTTTTCATTGAAGTCCCTGGAAAAAGACTGACATGTTAGGAAAAATGTTGACGTGAAAATCCATTTAATACAATACAAAAAAAAAAGAGTCAGAATTCACAAATGCAATTCATTAACAATGTTTTACTTAAGTGTCCCAGTAAGTCATGACAATTTGATGGTGAGCCAGTATGCACAACATCAGGACCCTGAAACTAAAGCAGCTAAATGGAATTCAGCCTTTATTCTTGTTATTATTTGCACCTGTGCTTTTCCTACTGAGACATGCCAAAATGTTTCCTGTAAGAAGTCCTATTATCAGTGTGATACTAGATAAAGATAGCATTAGAACTCAATATAAAATTGTAAATAAAACAAATGAAACACATAAAACAAAATGTTTTTATTACAAGTTGAAAGCCATTACACACCAGGGGCAGTGTGTTTGCTGTTGTCTTTGTTATGAGTACTTTCACACAGGATCCAATAGGAGCAACAACACAGACGCTCTGTTCTCCAAAACTAGAAGGCAAATTGTATTACTCCTTTTAATCTAGACAAAGGCAGCACATGCCAAAACGTATCCTTCCATTCTTACCTTTCACAATAAAAGCTGTCGACATATAGCCTACATACATATATTAACCAAAGAAAACTCAAATTCACTCTGAGCGTTTTGCTGAAAGGAGACTCAATAAAATAGCTTACAGTATCCTACGCTGAACAACAACTTACCTGAGACGGACTGCCACATGCTGGCCTTGGCCAGTAGGATCCCATTAGGTGTCACAAATTCAGATGTAGTTTCATTAAAAGCAGCAAAACCAACAGAAATATTCACAGGCAAGAATTTCGCATTTTTGTTGTCAATCACACCCATGATTTGTAAATTTACCAGTAATATGATGGCTTTTCTTTCTGCTTGATTGAATTTAATTAATTCATATTTAATGTATCAATTCTTAGTGTACTTGTCAGTGAAAAAAGCAAATGTGGAAATGTCAGGATGGTTTGCTATTTGAGTTTTCGGTTTTATAATGACTTGTTGGTTTTTTTATTTTTTATAGCAGAAAGTGGTCCGATCCCTATGATTCTAAACATGCAATAAATATTTTTTTGCCACTCTGGGACAGCAGAAAGAAGTTGTGAACACAGTATTGACATATCATCATCTTAAAGTTGATATGGCAATGTAATAGTTGCTTATTTTCACATTCAGCAGTTACAGAGCAACATTACCATTCATATGGAGTCATGTTTCATGTCAGTCCAACATTCACATTGTTATAAAAAATGAAAAAATTAAGCCCTTAGAGCAAAAAAAAAAAAAAAAAACACTGTGAAGTTCCTTAAAGGTGATGAGGGGCTGCAAATTTGGGTGATAATTCTCTTTAACACCCTATCACATAGCTGCTTATAGCTACTTTAAAAAAGAAAGGTAACAGAAGTAAAAACAATGCATGCATGACTAACTTTATGAATGAACAAGATTAGAGCAAAACAAAATCATAGACCAACTTAAAATTGGAGTCGTGTCTCTGAATGAAAGCACAGGCTTTCTGTTTCACTTAGTCATGTAAGAAAGACGTCAGTGAGACACCAACATCAGCCCTCAGAGAGAGCAGATGATGCATCCCAACTCATTTCTGATTCCCGTCACATCTTTCTTTAATTACTGGGATCAATATTGTGTCCTGTTCTCCGGTGAATTTGCAAGAGATTTAAATTTTGTACTTCTCTACTTTCTGTCACTTGATGTCAATGTCAATCTCTTTCTCACTAATAGACTGGATTTAGATGGAGTCTCAAACCTCAGCGTTCATCTATCTTGCTCACTCTGCACAAACATACATCCAAGACTGATGGAAGTCAAATCCACAATCAACTCTATACGTCAAAATTTACTGCATATTTCCCTGGAGCCTTTTAAAGTCACCCAGACTCTCGACTGCAGGCGGTGTACACAAGACAATTTATTGTGAATTTCGTCCTTCCCTTACAGTTTTCATTACCGATGATTCACAGCTCAGTTATTGTGTGTATGTGTGTTTTATTACTAGGTCATAATCACACTGAATTGGTTACAGTTAACATTTATGTGTACTTAGTCTTAAATAGGTGGAGTGTAGCTATGCAGATTTTGGCTTATTTAGACCATTTCAAATGGCAGGTTGAGGCCACCTGTGATTTTAGGGATATCCCATATATAAAAAAGTACTAAACAGGACTTTCCTCAAAATTAGAGTAGAGACTCATACTGAAATAATACATTTAAATAATTTCTTATAACCCACTATAACTTTGTGGTGGTGTACCTTTCTCCAGAGACTCTGCCCTCTGCCTGTATTTTCTTCCTATTTTATATGTTCAGGACTTTTATCCATGTTTACCCCCACAGCAATCAGATAAGGTCGGGGCTTTATAAAAAGGTAGCAACCAGGTGCTAGTCCGTAAACAGCAGGTATCCAAGAGACACAGCACTGAAAAAAAAGCAAATATGGTGAGGCGAAATGCCAAATGAAAGTGAATCTACCGTCGGCTTTAAACTGTCTTAGACTTTAGGAATAAAATGTGTGAATTTTGAAAATGGGTGAACGTCCCCTTTAAGATACATATATTTATTGCTTCCTATGAATTATTACAGATTTCCCTTTCTGGGGATAAATGTAGGGTTATATTGGGTGCAAAAATATTTGCCCCAATATGGGGACTAGAGGGGGTACCAGGCGTAGTATTAAAGGGGCACTGGTATGTCCTCCCTTAGAACAGCCCTTGAGTTCATGTGAATGTCAAGCTTCAAAATGTGGTCATAGATTACTAACATAATAGGTACATCATCACCTAAGATTTTAATAACAATGTGGATCAGCCATAAGTGATTTGTTTTATTTTATTCAACCAGTGCGACCACAACCATCCTCCTCTATGAATATATATTGAAAACTAGACACTTATGAAATTCTCTTTTGTTGTGCTGAGGAATCTGAGAGCACAGTCATTATCTCTGAGTCTGCGGGTCAGAATGAATGTGCCCTGTTGTGATAGGCAGGAGGGAGGTATCAAACACGCAGAAAAACAGCATGAGATAGAAACCTCTGTGTGTGTGTGTGTGTGTGTGGACATGTTTTTGCTCATGTGGGTGCACTGTGTGTGTGTGTGTGTGTGTGTGTGTGTGTGTGTGTGTGTGTGTGTGTGTGTGTGTGTGTGTGTGTGTGTGTGCGCGTGTGTGTGCGTGCGTGTGTGAGTGCCAGCCTGGAGTATGATAGAGTGGATGACACTTGTGAAATAGAGGTCACTTCTTCATCTGAAACACTGAAGGGAAGCCTTCACCTTGACTGCTCAGGCTTTAACACTCCAGAAAGTGAAATATTTTAATATTTTGCTCGTGCAGGTGTGCATGTGGCTCACAAACAAAGCAGGTCTGCTCATTTAAATTCACTGTGAACTACTGTACAGAGAGCCAATGAGTGCCTTATGCTTTTACCATATCAGATGGCTAAACAGGGTGAAAGCTGCAGTTATTTTGAATTTAACTCCCAAAACACAGACTTTAACTCAGTTGGAATAAATGTATTATTTCCCAGTGACAACAATTTTCTTATTGTACATGCCAGAGTGCAGTCTGGGGTTTGGTTGCAATTTCTTTGTGCGAGTGTGATTGGCTTTATCTTATACAACAACAACTATGTTCCACCTCTCACAACTCCATATTGATTATGTTTTTTGTGGGAAAAAAGCATTTTGTGTGCAGTTAAACACAGTATAGATCCACGGATGATATATCCTTCAGGAGACTAGCATAGTACATCAGCCCCGTTCAGAAATCTGACATTGTGCAGCTCACCTGAATCCAAAATGCCTCACATTCCTCCACCAACCCGACCCACGGCGCAGACTCGGAATTCTGATCAGCGACCCTGTCCTCTTCAGGCTGGCAGAGTCACAGGGCTGAGCGTGGAAACCCTGGAGGCGTCTGCACAGGGGCGGATGATTCATTTATCTCGGATAAAGCCTCCCACCTTGTCTTCAATGAGCTGATGCAGCTACATGTACAAAGGAGTACTTCAAGTGTTCATTTGTACCAACTGCCATCTGGCTTCACAAAGCTTTTTTGCCACAGTTAGTATCTCTATCTGCTCCTCCCCTGGCTCTTCTATTCTCACTGTAGTCCGAAACTATACCTCTCTCTACGGTGACCTGTATGTCAGCAATAAAACTGTATATTTTAATCTACATTTTTCAGGACACAATTCCATACTTTAAATATTATCCAATGAAATGAACTGCTACTCATTTACTGAGATATAATACTTTTACCAACGAGAAGTAATGCACTATAATTTGTAACCCACGTAATAATGAGCCAAGAAGCTGTGATCACATGACCTATGCGCTGCAGGCACCCTATAGAGGTGGTATGAAACTCATTAGGTGGCAGAAATTTTTGACACTCCAAATAACTGCCGTACTATAAAGAGCAAGAAAGTCTGCATATTGTGGTGAGAATAGCCCATTCTTATTCTAAAGTCGTTAAATATCTCTGCTTTATCAGTGATTTTGGCATAAAATACTTTGGTATGGTATACTGCCAGGCTGCATTAGTTTCTAATGTGGTTGGACGGAAGCTTTCAAGGTTTTCTGATAGGCCGTCGGTTGGCTGGACGGAAAGTGAACAGGCAGCATCAATTGATAACACAGCCAGATGCAACCTGTCCTTGTGGTATGATACCCTGCTGGGCGCCATTAGGTTGAAATGCTGTTGGTAATGAAGTCCGCTGACAAAGCGGCGATATGTGACAACTTGGGATAAAAATGTGTTAGGGCAGAAGGGGAAGGTGGATGGATCAAAGGCCGGACTTTAACCTGGGAGACTGCTGTTTGTTTTCTGTGTGAATCAAGTCAATCGCGTTTTTTTAATAATACCATTGTGTGCTAGTGGTAGCATACTGCATGAGTAATGTATGTCATGTTGCATATGTGATGTATGTCGCATAATTTTCCATGACTGTGGTAATAAACATACTTATTTTAAGCCAAACCACAATGTTTTTCTTCTAAACCTAACCACATAGTTGTGTTGCCTAAACTCAAGGAAGTAAACCTTAAGTATTAACAAGTTAAGTTTATTTTGAAAAGACATACATGCATGTAATGAGCTGAAACTGAACATTTCATGTGAAAATGTAAGTTTATTTTGAAAAGACACAATGCACGTAACAAGCATAAATTGAGATGTGATCCTGTCTGTATTCGAGGAGTTGGGTGTGAGAATATGTTGTGCAGGTTGTCCATGGGTCAAACAAATGCAGGACTTATACCCAGGAGACTGTGGTTTGTTTCCCATGAGAAAATAAAAGTCAACATTGAGTTATTTTGAGTTACATTAGTAATGTTATGTTGCGTGACATGATGACACCCAACCATAATTATTTTCCTAAATCAACCTAACCAGTAAAGGTGCTATTTTGCAAGCCAGCATAAGAACACTTATATGAGGATATGTTTCATTATGTCCCATCTGGTCACATTTCTATATATGTTACGCTCAAATGTAAGCAGTAACCTTAGCTGTAACAGTACCTGTTGATCTTAATAATCAATAGTGCTTATCTATAAAATCTACTTTATGTAAATTAATCCTCCTGAGACTAAAGGGTTAAGCCCAAAAGCTACACACTTTTTTATCCTACAAAAAGACTTGAGGAGTTCATATCAGATCATCATAACAATATTTTATTCTCTGTCTCTTCTCCACTGCAACTGAAAAGGGACATACTGCACTAAAACAAAGGTGTTTGCCTCTAAGTCTTGCCCAAATGTTTGTCGCATTATTCTCAATATGTCCTTAAACGTTGTCCCTGTTTTGCTCTCTTATCAATATTTTGTTCTGTGCAGCGGCAGTGAACCCACTTCCCCAGCAGTCATTAAAGTTTCATCCACTTATCTAATCTGGTCTTTCTGATTAGGATAAAATGCAAGCAAAGGTTAAATTCAGTCTGCATTAACTGATAGAAATCAAAGGACGGGACCAACATCATCCTTAGATCTGTTTTGCTTCTTACAAAGATGGAAAAAAACATTAGCAAAACAAAGGAATGAAAGAAAGTGTCCTTCCTTTGTAAATACTCTGAATTCATTCATGTTTGTTTGTATTTTGTCTTGTCCCCAAGCATGGAGGTGAAGATAAGCTCTGTTGTTTGAAACATCTGGCTGTAGTAGAGTGGTAATTACCAAGTGAGAAGAGACTGAGAAACAGGGAGACTTGGAAGACGTGAGAAGGGAAGCACAGGGAGTGAAAGAAGGAAGGTGGGCGTCCTGGAAGGTGTTTATTATGTTGCTACTGTATAACACAACAGGAATTCAACAGGCACTTTTAAGCTGTTTTCCATGTTCAATAGCAGCCTTTGTTCAACAACTTGTAATTATCACACCCACACTTTTTAAGAAACAAGCACTGGGTGTCACTGAGAAGACTCCGAGATCCGGTGAAACACAGCATATGTTTCCCAGGAACCACACAGGCTATGTAAAACTGAGAATAATTGTCAGTCAAAATGGTATATGCTTGCATCACTTTGGTGTATCCCAAAGTGATGGTCCCACCCGAGCTCCTGCTGCATTAATTGATTGATTGATATCTTTCTTTCGAACATGTAAAACACTGTAAAAATAGTGAAAAACATATCAATAACAAAAAAAAAAAAACAGGGAAATAAAAAAGACAATGATTTCCATCTGCAAATTGCATTAATTTATGTGTGTGAAAGGGAGTAGGAAGGAGTATAAACTTATTTAATCTTATGCCTTTATTACATAATGGAACTGTAATCAAAAAACTCCCCTATAGAAATGCAAGGCTCGTCATATATGCACCAACATACACATAAACACACCTGTATCTCAATATTTGCATACGTATACACACACACACACACACACACATATATACAGTATATATATACATGATTTTATGAACCAATCAACTGCAAGTATTGCCCAACTTTAATGTCTTTCAGTATATCTGATATACAATAAACTATTCATGTGCAAAATATAAATATATTGCCCAAACATTTATTTTTCAGATATATATATTTTGGATGACAGTCTCCAACTCATTGTATGTATGTTGACAGCCATAACAGGTATCAAATTACCATAAACTTATGGTGTAAATAAGAGAAGAAGAGCGAGTGCTTGGCTCTGGGGTTCAGAGTCACAATTAGAGTAAAAGCATAATTTGGGCAAGAAGCAGCTGAGTCAGGGGCAGTGTATGGTTTAGGGATTATAATTGGCTACAAATTCCCTGATGTACATATTACTTTTACTGTAGGGGGCCCAGGTAAAGACAAACTAGCAAACACACACACACACACAAACACACACATACTCACTCAAAACAAACAAAATCTGTTGTATGTATTTGTATGCATGTTGCTGGAAGCATGCATGGAAAATCTTGGGCAAGTAAATATTACTAGCAGCAGTGACACAAGGATGACTCACACTGCAGAGATTAATCCCGAGTTTATTGTTCAAGAGGTTTATTAACATCCTGACTGCGAATCTGTCTCAGTCACTTGGATACATTGTGTAGACAATACTCTGAATCACGATCACAGTGAATTTTACTTCTTCAGGCAGTTTGTGTCAGCATGTTCACCTCTCTGGATTTGGCAACATCTGTACATTACAGCTCAGATTATTTGTGTTTGATAAGCAACAGAAAATAGGAATTTGCTTATTGTTTTAAATGAAACCACAATAATTGGATGTTATGTTTAATGTTACATTATGACTTCCCTATGATTTGTAACAAGCTGACTTTCAAAGTTAAAGCTCTCCTTCTACTACTTCATGAGGTCAAATTGCTTGATGCTGGCATGTTGGTGCTTTAGGGCTGTAGTTTGAAAATGTGAACTATTACAGCACACCATCAAATGCATGGCTTTCATTGTTAGGGTTTTCACAGAGAACAAAGAACTCTGATAAAAGAGTGAAAAAATACTAAGCGCCAGAGAAGATGTGATGGCCAGAGCCAATAATTATGATTTCCTATTATCAGATGTTTTTATTGCTTGTGCGTGTGTGTGAGTGTATGTGCATGCATGTGTGCGTGTGTGTGTGGGAGAGAGCTCATATTATCAGACCCAGACTAGAGGCCAGAAGGTCCTCATCACTTCACCCTAATTACCATTTACAACTGCAGCTTTAGATAATTACGCTGATTTCATCTCTTGAAACAGAACCACAGATTTCTTTGTTTAATGACCTTGGATGTCTTCACGAGATTAAAGGCAACTCATTGAACCACAGTCTACAGTTGAAGCAGTAGAAATATTCGGCTTTAGGTTTGTACACATATCTTTATGGGAACAACTGCTGAGCTTTGTAAGTGCATTAAATAAATATATTCACATTACTTGGCTTTGGTTTGTGCAGTTGAATTTAATAAAATCAGTATATTGGTAATTTTAGTAGTGATGATGATAAAAAATAACCAAGATGATCTAATTTCACCCTAAGGGGACTTAAATGTGTATGACATTTCATGGTATGTATCACCAGAAGGCTAAATGTTGAGACGTGTATCACAAAACCACAAAAGTCTACCTCATGTTGGCGCTAGAGGAAAAGTCAGGGGCTCTTTGCAGTCAATCATCTTGCCATCATGAATGTCTGCACAAAATTTGATGGCAATCCATCAAATTGATCCATTGTTTTTGAGATGTCAGTAGGCCTGGTCAAAAAGTGCATTACCCGATAGACCAAAATATCAATACTGCCATCCAAAGAGCCTTGCTGGTGGCAAAAAAGAAAAAAATGTCAAATACTGCTGAGGGCTTCTTGGTTGTGTTTTATACTGGACATCAGAGTGACATCTCCCTTGACATCTGAACTGCTGGCTGCCTTGCATTTAGGGGCCAGGCTTCAAACAATACTTTGATCAATGCCTTGCTGATGATATGCTGTCAGGCTCAATGCTGGAAAGTTATCTGCATGCCTGTAATACCCTGCACTGAGTAACAGGCATGGAGGCAGACACTGCTGACTTTCATAGGCACAATGGGGACATTTTTGGTAAGACTGTCCTCTCCCAAAGCACGACTCGATAGGTCATTTGTACAAGCACCGGCAGCCTCTAGAGGCCATAGTAATTATGACAGTCACAAAGGAAGAAGTCAGGTGACGTATGAAGAGCGATTTATTTATTTATTACAGTGATTTCAAGGTAATTATTGGTATATAACTGATAGATGGAAAGCATGTATCAGGCATCGGCTTGTTCGTCAATTCTGCCTTTTCTCCTCACATTCCCTGAAGATAATAAATCTTTAGGTAATATCTGTCTCTTCTAAAATGGTGGCCACGCACAGACAAATAGAAATCTGAAACCTGACAGCAATTTATCCGTTTACATAGCAGCAGCGGTTAAAGCATCCCCCAACATGTTTTTTTTTTAATTCCCTCTTATGGCACAACTTCAGTTTCAGGAAGAAATTTAAAAGAATTGAAGCTCAAAGCTAGAAATAAGATGAGCACGAAAGTAATGAATTCAGTTAGAGTGACCTTAGGTTGTCAAAAACTGAACAGTCTGTACAAGCAGCAGCCAGAACAAAGGGTTTACCTTTTGCACCTTTTGACAAACATGGATTTGCCTGATTATAATCATAATAGGTTAGAGAGAGGTGGAGACTAGGTAAATGACATAAGAAAAGACAGATACTGTGCTTGCAGGCTTGAAGGGCAAAAATATGAATTTGCATTACTCTCACTGATTTTTGAATTGACAGAGAAATTGACTTTATGAATAAATGAATTATTAAACAGATTTTCTTGGCACTGAGTTAAATTAAATACAAATGATGGATTGAAACAAGAAAATACTATATCCATATGAAAGATTGACTTTATTTTCAAATTGCGTTTAAATATTATATAGTTTTTTGTTTTGTTTTTTTTTTATTTTGTTTAGTAAGTACAAATGTATTTGGCTCTGATGCAGGAGAGTGAAATCCGAAAGGCCTTGATCATGTCCAGGGTTATTTTCAAACACAATTGGATTATATGCTACAGATTAAATTTAGAGGACAACAGAGGATTGTGACCAAGATAAATATCATAACTTGCAGGATGGGGAGGTATACTGTACAGTAGGTACACATGCTGTTTATAGAGATAAACTCAACTTGTAAAACTCAACTTTTTCACTGAGCTAGATAAAAGGCTGCTGGTTTCTAATCACTGATTTTGGCTGAATTACGGCTGTTGCTAGCAGATTTTATCAGTGGTAGCCAACTTGGTGATTGCATAAGCTCCAATGGCGAACTCAGGCTGTCTGAGGGGCAGGGGCAAAAAAAATAAATAAATAAAAATAGGGGCACCAGCTGCATGCAGCGGGGCAATAGTGCTTAGTAATTTTTCAAACATATGAAAGCCTATATGGCACTGGGTCTTGTTTTTTAGGTGTGAGGGCCACCCTAGAGTTCACTTCATCAAGTTTTCTTCACTTGAAAGGCACCCTAGAGGGCGTTTCATCACATTTTCGCCATGGCAGGGCATCCAAGGGGGCATTTCATCCTATTTCTGTCATTGCAGGCTCCAAGAGTTGGTTGGATATTTTCTCTGACTGACTTTTTAATGTTTCCAGCTAACTGGCTACTTTTGTATGTAGTAAGTTAGTTAGCCAGGCGCGCAAACTATTACAGTTCACATAAGAGAAGATAAATACACATTTTCATCCATTCCTTACACTTCTGTTGTTGTATTTTTGGATTTGAGAATGTTAAAAAAAGACACACCTCCCTATAAATGCTTGCCTAAAGGCTTGGTATGCCTGCGGAGTCAAAGTTGCTGCACAAAAATTGGACAATTTCTGTTTGGGTTAGGGGTTTAGTAAACATTTATTATTCCATATAACATTTCATTCTACATCAGACAGATCTGATGCATCACACTGCTGTACTTCAATGGAGATTAACGTAATTTCTGCAGAATATGAGAATCTCAAAATGACTGATCAGTGATCCAGTGTCTTTGAGCAGTCCAGTTCAAACAAGACATGGCTTCAGCAATGTTTGTACCAGTGCACACATTAGAACATTTCCACACATAATTGCTTGCATATTTTTGATTCATTCACACCCACATTTTTTTGTTGCCACCTGGATGTGAGTGTTGTGTGACATTATAAACATGGTCTGTTGCTGTTAGATTACCTTTAAATACTGGCATCTCATTCTTGCTTGAGACACAAATTCCTATTAATATTCCTTCTATTTTGATAATAAAGCTTTGGTACTAACTTCTGCAGCGGCAGGCATTTCACTAATCTACTTCAAGGCTAGTTAAATACTCTGGTATTTTATCCCTGCATTAACATTGGTTTTGTGCATTTTTTTCACCAGCTTCACTCTTAGACATTGACGTTATCATAGTTAATGTCCTTTTAATCACTTATAATGTTGAAAATATTTCCATTGAATGATTATATTATAAAATGAATTGTAATATTTGACACTGAAATTACCTGTTGCTAAATATTTAGCCAATTGTGCATTTTTAATCAAAATTGAATGAGTCAAAAGCTGTTTAAACATAATATTTGTATCACAAACACTCCAGGGGGCTCTGGTTCTTACATAATGGTTTACTTGCATTTTCATGTCATTATTGTCTCCACTTTCTATTGCCAAAAGTATTTTCTGAGCTGAGCTTCTTTGTTGCAAGAGGAACAGTTTTCTCTGTACCCATATGGATGTCTTGTAACAAAAAACACGTGTTCATGTTGGGACATAAAATCCCAGTAAAAATTTGTAGAGGAAAAAAAATGGTAAAGATAAGCTTCACAAGTTTCTGCTACATTATCATTTCAGGCAAGCATGTGTTCCCCCAAATGGTGATTGTCTCTTTGCTATGGAATTGTTTTGGTTTTTTTGGCGCACAAGTTTTACTGTGGGCGTGATCAGCTGCGAGCTTAGTCGCGGCCATGATCATGATCAGCAACAGATTTCAGGGAGGTTGTAGCAACAACAAAACAGGATGCCAGCCAGCTCCAACTCAAGCTACAATCTGCTCCAGGTGGACTGCTTATCCAGATCAATGACAAGAATTGGGGATGGAAATTGTTCAGCTGAACTGGCCAAAGGCAAAATGTTCGAAAGCCTGACTTGAAATATTAAGTCCCAGACTGGAATCATGGTTTCCACATGCACAGTTTTCTGTGTTCAGAAAGTGAGCGATGCAGTTCAATGATCTTCTATCTCAGAGTCCAGTCTATCTAAGTCATGATTCCTGATCGCTTTATGTGGGCTACTCCCAGAGGCTTCCTGGTGCTGTCACTGATCCAGACACTTTACAAACACCAGAAAAGAGATCCTGCAGCTGAGTATTGAGTGGCTCTTCAAAATGCGTTTATCTTTCTCCCATCTCTTCCGACATTTTCGTTACCTGCACTTCAAGTACTTCCCTAATCGAAACACCCCTCTCTCTACCGCTCACCTCATCCTCCTGAGAGTCTGTTTTCTGTCTTTCTGAGTATATGTGTTTTTTCAGCATGTTTGTATTAGTCTCTCAGTACAGTTTCTCTGATACTACTCATCTCTCAGAAACTTGCTTTCATATGATAATCCAAAAGGCATTATTTAGTACCTTTGTTCAAGGTGTTTGATGTATGGAAAGAGGCGTATAATAGAGCAGATATGGCGGTGAGGATGAAACATAAACAGGAGAGGCCCGAACTAGTGAAGCAGTGACAGAAAATCAAAATAATAGGCACATGTATGAAGCTTTTTTTTTTTTAAAGACAGACAGATGTCTCTTGAACAGGCTGTTCCATTTACATTTTAAATGTCATGGCTAATGCTCAGGCCTGCATAGTGTTTCATCCTGTGGGGACTAAGTGGAGGTATTTTATCTTTTGATAACACCTACTAAAACAGCACTCAGTGTTTTTAATGTTGTCTAACAACTAAATCAAGGAATTCTTTATTTTTTGCACTGAAATGTCAAATCTCCGAATGTATGGAGAATAGAAAGATTAAGAAGGATTTTTAAGGTAAGCTATGCAGGATGTTCCTAAAAAATAATATACATAAATAAACAATGTATAGACTCATACAAAAGTGATCCCTCTCAGTCATCACTTATTACCATTAGAAGTGTGTGGCACTGTATTAATCTGCAGAGCTTTTGCTTTTTGCTTATATTTTCTCTTTGTCTTCTTACTATTATGCATCCGTGCTGACATTGGCTATGGCCGAAGGCGTTACGTTTTTGGGTTGTGAGTCCTTCCCATTCTTTTTAGCACAATATTTGAAGAACCCCTGCAGGGAATTTCTTCAAATTTGGCACAAACAAATAATTAGACTCACTGGCGAACTGGCTGAATTTTGATGGTAATAGGTCGATGGTCGAGGTTGCTGTGACTTCGTCTGTCTCATTCTCGTGAATGCAATATATCAATAACAGAGTGAGGGAACTTTTTTCGATTATAATAATACAGTGTCAAATTGTACTAAAAATGTACAGATTAGAATTTGGTAATCGAAGTTCAGGGTCACCATGACCTCACAAAGCATGTTTTTGGCCATGACTCAAGAATTTATATGCTAATTATTACAAGATTTCAGAGAAATGTCTAATGAGATATAATGACGACAAGTTGATATAATATATACAAAAGTTCAAAGGTCAACTTCACTGTGAACATTATAATGTTCTTCAAGAGGAAGCTATAAAAATCACAGACAGCACAGAAAAACACAAATATATTGAGGTGAAACACCAAGCGGACAAAGCTTGGAAGGCTTTCACTTTTACTAATGCTGGCTTTACTGTTCACAAACAAGTGCTGACATTGTTTGTGAACATAATTTCAAAGTTTACCTTTGAAATTATGTAATTACATTTCTATTCCATGTAAAGAGTGGAAATATTACCCTCAATTTCTCGTGTTAGGTAATTTAGGTATGGAAGTCTTGTGTGTTACACTGTCAATTTTTGAATGTGTATAAAATTTGGAATAAGGTAAGAAAGAGAATGGAAGGAGAAATTTGCAAATAAACCCTGAAAACATTATCTTAAGTACCAGACTACAGTTAAATGTGTCTCATAGCCAAAATAACAAAGAGTATATTTTCATTTGCCAACCACATTGCCGCGAACCCAATTCTTCAGATATTTCATTCTGACATTCAGTTTGGTTGTTCAATGGAGATTAGTTTTATCAGCAGAGCAATTACCATTTCTAAAAAGAGCCTGTGGTCGTCTTTAAACGTAAGGATGAAGTGAGAGAGAATTCCTCTGATACCACATTTCCTTCTCTGAATTTTACTCTAACAGAGCGGTAAACAGATTAGGGGGATTATAAAAAGCTCTCCTTCGCTCCTCGGTGTGCATACACAGACTGACATAATAATCACACTCTACTATATTGTCTGGGAATGTGCCGGAATGTGACATTCGTTTTTGTGGTGATTAACTGTAAATTCCTGGAAGGAGCACAGTGCAGGGCTGCAGCTATAGTGGCTTTGAACGGCGAGGCACAATGAGCGATATTGGGTATTTTATAAAGGAAAAGGGGGAAAGTTTAGTCTGTGTAAATCTAGGTCCTAATTATAATATATATGGGGGTGGTCTGGGGGGTGGCATCTCCCTGATTTCCAAATATGCTCATAATGTGCCTCCATATATCTATAAATAAAGATCTAAATTGAAAAAAAATCTGTTTTAGTCAATACACTGCTTGAAAGAGGTAATTCTTAGCTTTGTAATAATATCAGAATTTTTTTTTCTAACTCTGAATTTTGGGAGAGGAGCCATGATTTAGAGAAAACAGCCCTCAAAGGTTACAGTATGGTGGCCAGAAAGATATAGAGCCCATTTGCTTTCTAAACTGGGAGCACATGCATCACTTTTTGGCAAGTAAGAAATTGCATTACTAAAAAACAACCTCCAAGAATTAAATCTAGTCATTTTAGGCAGAAAAAACCTTTCAGTAACAAGATAGCAGCTGCAATCAGTTTTTTGCACGTTGAAAATTGCATTGTATTTGTTGCACTGGTCTTTTAACTTCACTATGAATGAAATCAAGTCATTTAGAGGCAGAAACAACCTTTTAGTGACAAGATAGGAGCTGCAATCACTTTTTGGCAGGTTTTTATGTGTTGTATTGGCTCTTTAAAGGTATTTCAACAGGTAAAAGGAGGTAAAAGGGACTGGTGTGGTTATAATCTTGGGCACAGAGCAGGTAATATAATGCAGGCTCATAAGGATAATAGCAGATAATACCTTTATTTTTATATTACCCATCCATAAAGTATGATAGACTACTTTCCAAATGTAAACAAGATTTTAGCTATATTAAACACATACAAACAACAGGAACAATGCTATATAACTATAGCTATATAACGCTAAATAAAACAAAAATAAATGACAAGGGGTTCCCCTTGTTAGAGGCCAAAGCCCACTTTGAATGTGGCGTAATGCAGAGAATGCTAAAGCAGCTCTCACCTTCGGTTTACAGGGAACAAACAGTGACCCACAATGTATTTCAGAATCTCACATGAAATATGTCATGTCAATAAAACTAAGTTCTGGTCTCTAAAAATCCTGGTTCTTTTTTCATAAAATGTCACTGCTTTTGTCAGTCTTTCACATCTATGCAGAGCTGAATAACGGTATAAACCATGCCTGCTCAACAGTGTCCAAAGCCTTCAGCGTTTCAGGGCAAACGTACCTTTGAACAGAAAGAAATGTGCAACAGATCACATTTAAAAGTATATTCCCAATCTGTCTGTGCCATACCGCAAGGTCAAGCAGCCTGGATATGTAGCTGTAGGCTTGTTTGAACTTGTAAGGGAGACACTGCAATGTTACCTTCTTTCTTCTTACCCCTTGTGTTTTTTCACTCCAGTTAAACTTTGAGGTTCAACTTATTTGTATTCCTTCATTATTGCTACCCGCGCTTTAAGAATTTTGCACTTCAAGGACCTGTCTAGACTTTTTTTCTGAAGGCCCGCTTAGCAGAGAAGTGTTGAAATCATACCAGGGTGAAAGCACTACTGGATTCAGAAAATAATTCAAGCAGGCAAACAGTGTCAGCTGTTTAATAGCAAAAAACCTTTACACATACATGACGGCTGCTTTATCTTTCTACAAATACAAGCAGGCAACCCTGGAGGAGAGTCATTTACTGTGCATTTTGAATTTGTGAAGCGGAAGGTCATAAAATAAGAACAATGCCCACAGATGAGACTAATTGTGCCATTAACGCCAGATATATGCACAGAATAAAAAGGGGACTGGTGCAATATACAGTGAACAGATGAGTTCTTTCATCCTGAGCAATTATTGCTCTTGTCTGTAGCAGATGGGCACAATCATAACAAGAAGCTTTATTTATTCAGGCTCATTTACTGTCTAAGAGAGCTACTATACTGCTTATTTTAGTTGTACAAGGCTGCTGGTTTGACTAATTAATGCATGGCTGGATGTGAAAAAATTGATTCAAGAGCAGAAAACATCAACAGAATAAACAATGCAACGAATGTATGGACAGTGATTTCTCTAGTATCTCTCCATGGGTGTCAGACATGTCAACGGAGGACTGTTTGCTGAGCAGTTTCTCCATGGATGCACCCATCTAGTTCAGGATCTGCCAACTATGTCAGCCTCGGGATGCCAGGCGGACACCGGAGTCCTCTGTGTGTGTCTGTGTGTGTGTTTTGAATCAGGATGTACCCCGAGTACCTGAGTTTTTAGATGCGTGTTTGCAGTCCGTGAATGCCACAAGGTGAGCTCATGCTGGGCACGTACATACTATAAATAGGGTGGAAAGATTATGTAAAGAAGCAAATCTGCCCAAATAAGAAACCCTTTCACAATACCTTCATGCTCCTTTAATAAAGAAGTGTAAACACTTCATTTAATACATGCTGTACTATGAGTGGCCTGAAAGCTTGGTTTGTGTATCTGGAGACGTGGGTAAGCATATCCTCTTGACATTTCCACAGGAATGAGAAGAGCTTTACTCTCAGGAAGAAGTGATATGAAGTATTAGTTTCTAAAAATGTCTTGACTTCTGTGAGATTGTGTGTCCTCGACTTTGTGACATTTGAAGTAACATGACAAGACTAAGCATTTGAGTCAACATGAAGAACGTGGCCCGTCGTGTCAGGTTTTGCAGTGAAAGAGTGTGCAGCACAGACAAAACATTTTATATTCTGTCTTCATCTGTTGTATCTATTTTGTTTTATTCCAAAAGAGAAGAATATTAGGACAATGGACCTAGTTAGTTTAGGTAACTCTAGCCAAAAAAGCGAAATGATGCCACACTTACCAGGGGTTTAGATTTACATAATGGTATGAAGAAGTGGTAAATTTACAATACAGCAAAAAAGTAGATACGTTATTTTTATTTTATTTATTTAATAAAACTAACATTATAGTGTCTGTTTTTTTACGTTTTTATTTATGTATTTATTTTCTCTAAACAACAATGTAGTTATACCTGAGTGACCCATCTGGGGTGTCTTCTTTGCAGCATATAAAACAAAAACATCTCCTCATGAAATATAAAGTATTGTATTGTAATATTAATGAATACAACCAAAAAAGCAATTCTGTCTCTGAGATGCCAGAATTTTTTTTTTTGAATCAGTTGGGAATGGATGCTTAAATGCTGCAGCGATAACGTTAGCTCTTGGCTTGTGTTGCTCCTTGTTTTCATCTAATGACACACTGGGGTGAAGTTGGCATAAATGTGTTGACATTTTTAAAGGTTTCCCATCGATTTAACCCTCTGTTGTGTACCAAATGTGACATTATTCACCCCGCTCTTGCCATTGCCCTCATAATTCACAGCGAAACCAAAGTAGCTCCCAGCACCAGACCTGCAGGTTATCAGGGGATCTTCTATTTCTGGTCTTGTTGTGGCATTACTAACCATCTTCAAATGAACTAGCTTTGTGTCTCACTGGAGTAGAGTGTTTTGGTTTGGATGTAGGAGGGGCAGACAGCATTGTTGCCTATTCCGTCAAGTGGGCTGCCTTGTTGAGCGCAGCAGAGTAACTGAGTAACTGAGGACGTTACACTGAACACAGTTTAAGCTGTACATTTTATTTTCCAAATGTATGTTCAGTGGATTGTTCAGTTTGTTATGTGAACTGACCTGAAAGCCTCATACCAAACAGTTCATTATAAAAATGTCTATTGTTGCACTCCTAACACTGACTGTTTGACTGTTTGAAAAATGGTATGAAAATGATCATTTTAAGAATGAAGAGATGTACATTGATTTTTCTCTCAGTTGAAGGTTGACTTAGTCTACGTTTTCCCTTGGATGATCCATTGAGCCTGTCACATCAGCCTCGGGTTTGCGAGACAGACAGCAGTATTTCATGTGTATTTTCTGTGTGTGTGTGTGTGTGTGTGTGTTTTGTGTGCAAATCAGAACATATCTGTATCCGCTGCATGTGACTGTGGCTGTCAGAGTAAGATCTTGATTCGATGGAGCAAACCCGTCCTGCAGCGAGTATGAAGTCTGATGGATGGGTCAGAAGACAGAAAGAGAGAGATGGTGCATGTATATCTCATGTGCCATCTCTCGTGTGACCTGCTGGTTGACTCACAAATGTCACAGCATGACTGATACAGATGCACAGCAGTGTTTACTGTAGCATCATCACATATGGTTTATGATTGAACGTAAGCTGTTGTACAATATGTGCAATATGATCATCATGTGGAGCTGACTGCCAATACATATCAGTAAAATCTTCGCCATATGGGACATGGCACACATTTACAGTATCCCTGCAATGATTAATATTCATTTGCATAGTTAAATTCCAGCTTTCCCTGAAGTGTATGTGTGTTGCGTATGCCTTTTCAGCCGAGTAAATTAGGCTTACTTAACAAATTAAGCAAGTGGACCAAGAGAGAAAAGAAAGTGCAGTCCCTCAAGGCATATGTGATTAAATGCCACAAATTGTTTTATATATTTAGTGGAACTCAACAGCAGTATCAGACATGCTAGCTCTGTTCAAAGTGCAGTCAAAGGGCAACTTCTTTATTTTTCAACCTGGTCCCTATTTCCAGATATTTATTTGACTAAGTGACCAATGGGGACAGCAGTTTTTGAAAATTTTCCAATTCTGAGCAAGAATGCTGTAACCAGCAGCAATATGTCGATTTGCACCACTCACAGCATGCACGGTCAGTTTAACTTCCGCTAAAAGTGCTTGTTTTTGCCTCAATGGATGTGATGAAGTATACATTAGCCACTTGAAATACATATAAAACAGCAGTTGCATGCAGCATTACAAGCTTAGAGGGAAACAGTGTTGGTTTTCAGCGTGGACCCTGTTTTTCCACATTTTTTTCCTAGTGACTAAAGTTGCCCTTTAAGCTAGTAATGCTGTATTTAACTGCTATTTTATATCTGGGAGTTTAAATATGAAAGAAACATTTTTTTTTAAAAAAGGCTAGGCATTTTACTGGATGATGGTTAGTTCATCATGTCTGTTGAGGCCTGAGGTCTGTTGTTTTATTTATACACTCCATATTATTTAGTGGTAAATGCAATATTTGCATTTGTATGCATTATAAATATAAATGCATTATTTCTCTCTTTAAGGTGGGAATATAGTGACAGTGGGTTGCTTGACGCAATCTTTTTTCTTTTCCTGTCACATTTCATTTTATCAGATAATGGGTTTTAATGAAATAGCATATTTTTGTTACACGATGAAAACATCTTGAATTTTTTTCTCCTGAATGTAAATTGGAAACCATTTATATGTTAATTATCTGCCTGATGCACATTTTGTCTTTATTCTCTGCACAAAGTGTCTTCTGAAAGAGCTGAGTCATTTTTATGATCAGCAATTTGTTAATTGTGCCGCAATTGTTATACAGATTGATCTTTACATACAACATTAATGAAAGTACACCAGAAATACATATGACACAAAATTCCTTTAAAAAAAACCCACTAACTCCTTAAAAATATTGAGTTTTTGAACACTAAAAACTAAAAGATGTATTCCTCTGGCAGAGAAGAGGAAATGCAGAGAAGACTGAGGCAGTGGGCAGCTTGGTAAGAGTTTATTTTCAGTTTTTTTTTTTGTTTAGTTTCTTTTTCTCTATTTTTTATCCTATTCTGCACCTGTGGAAGTCACTATGTAAAATCTCAGCGGGATATTTGAAAATAGTAAACAGCCAACTACGGGAGAATCCTGTTGTCTACCCTTAGGCTCCTAGTCGCAGCGTTTGCTTCAACTTGCCCTTTTTCCCTCTTTACATGAAAAACACTGGGAATGTGATTATGGCTAAAGTTTTTACTCTATAAAGAAATTACATTTTAAATATTTTACCTGAATTGTGATTTTCCAGCTTTGATCTCTATTTAATTGCAGCATTTTGAAGCAGGTTTATTATATGGAAAAGTTTATTTGGCCATTATTTTATACTCTCAGATAAACTTCAAGTTTTTCATCTGGTTATTCTCTCTATATAAATAAATAAAAAAACAATAAAGCAGGGCTTAAAGGGAAACTCCACTGATTTTTCACATCAGTGAGAGTCTGTTTACAGGTTTTGGGGAGTGCTATAACATATGTGGAAAAAAAGTTGTATAAAGCCTTTTTGGCTCCAGAGGAAGTTGTGAATACTGATAAATTGCCTGAAGTGATGTCACTTGAATGTGGTTGGAACTAAAGTTTGAGGATAAAAGGAAATAAAAATAAAAAATAACTTGGGGTTGTTAGAGAGAAGTGATTTTACCAGACCTCTGTAGCTGCTCCACATCTCTGCTTTAGGCTAGCAACTTCAGGTTATATTAACGTCACTAGCATAAAACACCTGAATCTCTGAGTTGCGTTGTCCGTTATGGAAGCACCAGACTTTTTTTTTTTACAATGAAGTAGAGAATGTGGAATGAAAACCTGGTCTCACTCCCAACTGGTCAAATACTGACGCTTGATCAGTGGCTCTCGATGTCAGATAACCACACACTGAGGCACCCTTTAGCAGCAGTATGAGACGCACAGGGTAATGATATTTTTTGACACTCTGAGTAACTGCCATAGTATAAAGACAGAAAAAGTCCTCAAAGGACAGGCAGGAGACAAGTTGGAAATGTCAAACTCTTGACTTGCACCTGGGAGACAGCTGTCTGTGTATCATGTGAGACCAAAAGTGAAACAAGTTGCTTTAATAACAACATAGTGTGCTAGTATGTGTAGCATCCTATGCTAGTGACGTATGCCAAGTGACATATGTGACGTATGTCTTATGACATTACATTACGTCAGTAACAAGCATACTTTTTTTTAAACCTTTTAAACCATTATGTTTTGTTCTAAACCTAACCACATACTTTTGTTGCCTAAACCTAAGGAATTACACCAAAAATCACTGTATGCAGTAAATGAGCAGAAACTATATATTTACTGTGAAAACTGAACTTTATTTAAAAATGATACAATGCATGGAACCAGCATAAATTACATGTTGTCCCCGAGCTTCCAAAGCTGAAACTAGCGTGGTAACTATAGAGCGTCGCAGTTTGAGATGTAGTTCCACATCAGTATTTGACAAGTCTGGACAACACTTTCTCCTACCAACTTGTCAAATATCGCTGCTTTGTCAATATGTGACAAGATATGTGTCCTCCAGCATCTGCTGTTGACATTCCAGGACGAGCGTTATAAAATGATGCCTGTGTGTCATGCGTTCGTGAAAGGTTCGTTTTTGTGTCAGTGTTTGACGTCAAAATCACTGAAAAAGGCAATATTTGACAAGTTGGAAAAGAGAACAGATTGGTTGGGAGTTTTTTTGTAATTAAAGGGTATCTCTTGTTCTTCTGCATTGTTTTTTTTCATTTTGTTTTTCATCCTCTGACAATTTTATAGGAGTGTAATGTTAAAATTGGTGGAGCATTTTTTTAAGGACACAAATTACACTTTTCTTCCAGTCCTCTTGGGTGGCAAACAAACACATTAGCTTAGTGTGCGAGAGAAAATCTTTCATCATCAGCAAATGATCAGATCGCCCTCTCCTTTCCCCTTTTGTTTGGCTAAAAGTAGAGCGCCTTCTCACTCTGTAATTATCTTGCTTCCTCTGTGGTTATTTCTTGTGCATGTATGACTCACTCGACTCTGCTTTTGCTCTCTTTTGCTCCACATGTTTTATTCTCCAAATTCCTTCTGGCATCTTCTATCCACTGATTTCATCCTTGTTTGCTGCAGTAGTATGAGAAATGATGAGTGAAAAGTGTGGTCTTCCCTTTTTCTATTGCAGGATTCACAGTTTGTATAAAGGAAGAAGTTGAATACATAAAGTTCAGCAGAAAATCAGTATTTGGGAGATAACACACCTGGCTATTTCTCCCTGTCTTGTCTTTCTCTCTGATTAGGGTTCATTGCCAGGTGACAGTGTGATGAGACAGATATGCCAGTGAATGAAGGCCCAATTACAGGTTCATTAGAGAGGGAAGTGAGGGGAAAAAGAGAGGAATAGAGGACAGGGAATAGCTGAAGAAAGTTGTGAATATTAACTTCAGAAAGAACACCACTCCATGTGACTTTTAATGAGCACAAGGCCAAGACCTCATGAGCAAGAGTCATGATTTAGTCATTTGAAAATGTATTAAAATCTCAAGAAAGCAGCTTTGTTGAGACCAATATTCAGTCTATGTCCTAACTGATAATGACAAGGCGAAGATTGTGACTTTGATTTATTATGGTTGTTGACTGAACTATAAACACCTGAATTAATCCCATGACTCAAAGCCAGCACATTATTAAATTTGGTAATATTACATTAAGTGAAGTGACTTGTTGATTTATCAGTTAGTAATTTCAACAACAATTTTGATTTGCTGGTTCAAACATCTCAAAAGTGAACTTTTCCTGCTTTTCTTATCACTGGATATTGAATATTTCAGATTTAATATTTTAGTTTTACATGTCCTTTATTCTTAATGGGAGTTGCCAATTTACATCTGCTGTTCATAGAACTTAGTGGGAATGATCCAGGTTAAATAAAGGTTAAATAAAATAAATCAAAACTAAAAGGCATTATGTTCCTCTTGTAAAACTGTTCTGATTTGAAGATCTAACCTTAAATTCTATAAATCATTCACAGACTTGGTCAGATAGTTTGACATTTCCATTGTCAAAAGCTGTGATGGTACTAACAGAGCTGTCCATTGAGATACTTTGCACACTAATCTGATTTAAATGGAGGAACTATAAACACAGCTGTCTGTTGAGTGATCAATATAGAATTATCACTCTTGCTCTACAAGGACTCAATGCAAAACCGACAAACCCATTATTTTAAAATATCCCATTGATTTCGACAGTGTCTAAATACTCCAGCCTGTTGTTTTTGGTTATGAAAATGTTGGTGTGCAACATCATCAGGGTTCCCAACAAATTTATTTCGCCCATCACAGTATCAGCTTCTGGCACCACATATTGATTTGGTATTTTTCATTAAGTGTGCTGCTCAGTTATTCATTGAGCTACACTCAAACATACTCTGTGCTCAGATGGCGCAGCAGAGCGCCAGGCACAGTGAAAGTAAAACTTAAACATTCATTGCACTGGGTCAAAGTGTGCTTTTACTCACTTCTAAAGCCACTTAATTCAATTATCAAGTATCAACCCCACTAGTGAAATGTAACAAAGTGCTGCTGAGGAAAAATAAGCTAATGAAGAGCTCTCTCTGCGCTGTATTCACAGCGAAAATCTCAGAATTTAGAAAGGGGACACAGTATGATACCAGAATGATACAAAGGGACCTACACAAAAGCAGAAAGTTTACTGCCTCCCAACTTTCAAGGCTGAGGTTGGTGATGTGTATTGCATTTTCTGTAGTGTTTAACAGCCAAACAAAGTGCTCAATGCACAAAGAAGACAAAAACTATATTGATTTTATGTACTTTTTTCAAAAGGAATGTTTCATTGTCAGACAAAATCAATTTAAGATGAACTTGGACCCAGTTTTAACATTTTGTTTCTGCTGTTGCATTGAAAACCCATTTCTAAGCACTCAGTCTATTTTAGCAAATGGTTTAAATAACCTAAAATGCTAATTTGATTCATCGGATGGACACGGCTGTGCTCTGGGCTAGTTTCCTAAATTCATCATTTTCAGGATCACAGTGTTGTGGAGCAATCTCTGTAGCAAAGTGCTGTGGTATCATGACTACAATTAAACTGTATCCTGCCCATGTTGGCAGGTCCGGCCTCTTTAGAAGAAGCATGAGTCATAAAATAACACACTTGTAGCCGGCAAGTGCACATGAAATGCACCCAGGCTGGTATTTAACGTCATCTCTTAGTTAGTTAGTAATCCCTGCTCTCGCAGAGCACAGTTTGCTGTCTGAAGCACACAGTGTCTTGGCATCCGTTCCTAAATATGACTGACATCTGACCAAGGATTATCCCATTGCCCCAGTTTCACTGGGACTGGCAAGCAGAGAGTGCTGTGTCGCAAATAAGCCCCACAGACTACACAAAGATCAGTGTGGTTTTCTCTCTCTCTCTGTGTGTGTGTGTGTGCATCTTTTTATGTGTGATCAGACGTGGTAGGCATGTTCTCCGTATGTCTATGTGCGTCTACAGCTTTAGGGTAGCTCAGAAAAACAGGCATGACAAATTAATGTCAGACCTATGTCCTAATTAGTTTACTTTCCTGAAATTATATAAATAATAAAAAACCCAACGCACCGTTGAGCCATATTTTGTTTTGTTCAATAACAGATACTACAGACAGACAGATTATTATGCTCTGTTGCTGCTCCCTAGGAGAGAGGCAAGACTTGCATCCCTTAACCCAGACATTTTTTCTGAATAATTGAACTGTGCTCAGTATTTTGAATATTATATGTACCAAACTCAGCAGGAGTGCCCCAGCGGCAGTAAGGGTTTTTGGACTTAACTGGCGTCCCCCCCTAAATGGATGGGAGAAACTAGGCCAGAACAAAGTACTTAAACACACGCGAACACACACACATACACAGGGACACACACACCCTAGATGCATTAACATCGAACATTTATATGCTGATTTAATTTGACAAACAACACTGTCATTATGGCAGAAACATGATAGATGTCATAGCCATCGTCAGGGTCAGTATTACAGTTTGTTGCTGAATTTAGCTTTTGGTTAACACACACACACAAGCACGTATGCACACACACACAGAGTCCATTTGAAAAGCCCAGTGAGTCTTGAAATGAATTGCAATTAGACGCTATTTTACAAGGCATAACTAAACAGTTCCTGACATTTTAAAGTCCTTTAAAAACATTACACACAAGTACATCACATATAATGTCAATGTAAATGTAGTGCCCTTTTTAAAACAAAATGTGGACTCTCTTCAATGTTTTGTGCCATTTCTAAGTGTTGTGTATTGTGGCTGATCACTAACTGACCAGCACACCAGTGGACTGTGAGGTAAAGGGGGTGGGGTGTGGGAGACCATCTGTAGCTTTAGGTAATAGGTACCATCAGTTTTGATCAAAAAAGTTAGTCTTTGTATCACCAGAGTGACTTTGACACTGAGCATTTTTGGTTTCTACATAGGCTTGGATGTGATGCCCTCTTTCTACTTGTTTTTCATCCTTTTCATTTCCAGTTACATATGTCTCTTAGACCTCAATTGTTTGTACTGGCTGTAGTAAATGTAAGTAGAACACAAGTCCGCATTTTTTAGAAGGTCATGTGGCCTGACAGCACCACACCCACCACAAATAAAAGACTAAAAGGATGATCTTTGGCACAAAGTTACATTCAGCGTAGGGCTGGGCAATATATTGTTATTATATCGATCTTGTGATGGGACACTTAATATTGTCTTTGATTTTGGATATCGTAATATCATTTAGTGTTGACTTTTCCTGCTTTTAAAGGCTGAATTACATGAAGTGATGTAATTTTTGAAACGTACCACTCTGGCTGTTCTATTATTTGCCATAACCCACTTAGTCATCCACATTAATGTTAAATATCTATCCAAAATCTTTTTGTGTATTGATTGATTTGTGAAAGCACCAACAATCAACCCTACAATATTGACATAATACTCATTTTTATGTATTAAGTCAAAAATATTGTGATATCTCCATTTCATCCCATCCTATCTTAGTGTTAAGCTTACAACTAGCTATTCAAATGCTTAAACCAACCTACATGTCTTTTTACCTTTTACCTCCAGGAGTCACTTGTGGTCATTGTGACATTCATTTTACTTCATTCAAAGGCAGAAGTAAGATGAAATTATGGTGCTGAAATGTCTCTTAGGGAGCAGGCTGGGGAGAAGGGTTGGAGCCAACAAAGTGCCAGCCTTAGACTCTAGAGACTGCAGCTCACATCCTGACTCCTGACAGCTTATAATGTTTCATACAGACCATGTTATGATTCATAAATCATTGTTATCCCATAGAAGCGGAAGATCAGATAATGTGCATGTTGTATTTAACAGTCATACAGGACATTTTGAAGGGTGACACAGTTAATCCCATATCTGATTGACAAAATATATATTTTTGTAATTGTTTGTGGTGTTGTTACAGGAAATGTAAGGAATTCATGTTGCCAACTATAAACAAGTTTTACTTTAGAAAATAAATGCGATCCTGGCTTATTGTTGTAGCAATATTTTGTGTTTTGAGGTGACCCATCAGTGTACGCAATTTATAAAAGATCGGATAAAAGACTATATTTTTCTGTATGTGTACTCTTTGATATTGCTTTTGGTTTTTTTGGGGGTTTTTTTTGGTTTTTTGGTTTATAATATAGAAATGACTTTGACCAGTTGGGAAAAAAACTGTAACACCAAGAAAAAGAAATGGCCAGACTTTGATTCAGACACTTCAAGCAGATGAAATAAGATCATTCAATAGAAAGCATTGAATTAACAGACGCTGAGAGGACATATGGAAGGTTGCATATTTTTTTATTTTTTTTCTTTACTTTGTTGCTTTAGAATGGCACTAGTTTTATGTAAAAATACATCTGACATCTCCACATAACTGCCATGAAGACGTCTCTAAGACCCCAGGAGTGAAACATCATGCATTTGTCCTTTCAGCTTGTATCAAATTCTCTTTATCATGTAGTATTTACAATGACAGGAGAAAAGTGCACAAAAAGTGACCAAACATATACACTGAATAAAAAACTGCCAGTGTGCAGTTCTGTCTACTGCAGCTTTGATGAAACTCCTGATCACTTACCTGACTCCTCTCCTCCTCGTGTAATTCCCTGCGGTTCTGTCCCTCTCCACTGTTTTTTTTCCTCCTTCTATTCCTTCTGTTTTCCTCCTCCACACCTCTGAGGGCCAACTGCTGAGAAGCAGCCTTTCTCTGACAGCAGGGGAGACAGCTGAGGGGAGAGATGGAGGTGTAGAGCACAAATGACACAGATGGCCATAAATGTGTGTATGTTTGAGCGCATGTGAGTGTGTGTCTGTGTGTGGGTGTAGAGGAGAGGAGAGACAGAATGGAAGACAGGAAGTCAGTAGAAAGACAAGACTATGCTGTTTCTCCACTGACTTGTAGTAATTTAATTTTCAGTTCATTTTTTTTATAATTTTTGTCAATATTTATAGAGCACATTTAAAAACAACTGTTCTGAAGAGAATTTTTTAAATGCAATTAAATAATTACAATGACTAGATACATAAGTGTAACTGACTGAAATAAGGCAATCATGTTGTCATGGGGTTATTAAAAAGCAGCTGTAAAAAGTTTGGTCTTCAACTAAAATTAAAGAAATAGCAATAGATGGGGAAGACTGGACTATTTGACTCTGTCAACCCTCAACAGGTTACAGTAAAACTAGTTACCTGCAGGCCTGAGGGACACCTGCATCCACTTTTAAAAGAGAATACAGCAGCATGTCATCAGCGTACAAATAAAAAGGAATACTTTTGCAAAGCTGATCCCATATTTAAAATAAGATATGGCCTTTCAAACTACTGGACCAATCAGCCTAATATTTTATTGTACATCTTTAAGACTGCATGCCTGATAATCTTTTGTTGTTGCAGTGAGTCACAATTGTTGAAAAACCTGTTTTCTCGGCTCTTGTTGCTGTCACTGACCGCTGACTCACTCTCTTAACTGGCCAGTAGGAGCCGTAAGTCCACAGTCTGAAAGGCCGCATTTTGGCCTTTTGTCTTAGCTCGGAAACTGACACTCATAAAAAAAAGTTTGTTCTAATTTAAAGCAGATCATTACTCACCTGATATTATGATCTACTTAGATTTGGCACAATAAGATATGACATTGCCGCCACCTTGATTGTAAGCAAAAGAAGGAGGGAGAAGGAGCTGGACTGCGTGCATTGTCTAGAATAGCCACAATTAGTTTGACGGAGATCGGCACTCCACTGAGTGCACTACTCTAGTTTTATTGTGTTTTGTCCTAAGTAAAATGCCTTGAATCTGTCCTGCCAATTAAATTTTAAGTTGACAGAGGTTGTGAAAGCAGTCACCAGAGTGGGGAACTAAATAATTAAGAGAAGTTTGCCATTTTAAGAGCTGCTATCTCTGTAAGTCAAATTACAACAAACCTGTTAAAAGGTGTCTGTGGCTCAGAAGTGGTGCGGTTGTCCCCTGATGACCTGGTATCCTTGGGCAAGATACTGAACCCCAAATTGCTCCCGATGGCTATTTTATTGAAGTATGAGTGAATATGAATGGTTACTGAGTAGCAGATGGTACCTTTTATGGTAGTCTTGGCCTCCAGTGTGTGAATTTGTGCATGAATCGGTGAATGTCATATGTAGTGTGAAAGCGCTTTGAGTGGTCGGACAACTAGAAAAGGGCTATACAAGTGCAGTCCGTTTACCATTTACAGTTGCTGCCATTTCCTATCAATTCTTTCATGAATGTAGCCCGTTATTTAGTTACCTTTGTAGGAACAGGATGTCCCCAATCTTTTGCTTACAATTCAGTCACTTCTCTAAAATTATAGTCAGTGAGAATGACACCTAACTTCGTTAAATTTCTGGACAAATTGGCAAATAGTTTAAATATCTGGAAGCAGTTTTGCATAAATATGTATCAGCTTGCTCTGTTTTATGATCAAAAAAAGAAAAACCTTAAAGCAGAACATGTGGTTAAACACATTCTTTAAATACAACCATTTTATTAAAAGCTTGCTTTTTGAAAACTATTGCTTTCCCTTGTAACAATTATTTCACTGCAGTTTAATCAGTTGTTTTGAATGTGGGCAAACAGTCTACAGCTGCTGATTAAATTATGTACTATGGCAGTTGCAGATACGTTTGTTCGCCTGAGTATAAAGACTGGTTTCCATCAATTCAAAAAATCAAAACAGTGCTGCCCGTCCTCAGCAGCTGAGAGCCAAGGGAGATAGGAGATGACAGCAATGAAGTGTGTGTTGAAATAGAGTGTGGAAGACTGAAAGAGACGGACAAACAGAGAGCTTGAGTACACAAAAGACAAAATGGGAGCGAAGAGAAAAATTGAGGACTGTGAGAGAGAATGACTCTAAATGCAAACGGAAAAAACAGCCGTTATTATCATGTAATGGATAAAAACACACAGCGCCTCCAAATCATCAGGAAAGCTTCCTCACATCTTTTCCCGTGTACGGAGACAACAGGGTGGACATACATAGCTGTTCATTTCCACATGTCAGGACTAATTTCCCTCTGTGCCAATCAACACAGAGACTTTCTTCTCCTTCTTCTTCTGCTTCCTCCAACTTCCCTCTGTACTTTGAGAAAACACCAATGACCTGTCTGCAGCAATCAGTCCGTCTTCACATCAATATCTAATATCCTGTACTGGCAGGAATTTAGCATGAATTATACCGCGGGAAGCTATTTGCCGTTATAATTAGAGAGCCAGAGAGAGGATTAAGCCACAGTTCATCCCATATCTGATTGCCAATTGTCCCTAGTAAGTAATCAGGGCCATAAGGTCTTTGAAATGAATGGTCTAATAAGCCTGGTGAGGATTGTTTGCTTCCACAGTGTGAAGACAAGAAATGGATCTTACATTAAGCAGTTCTGCTTCAAAAATCATACACGGTTTTACCATTTCAAATGAGGTCTTTATTCTTTGTCCTTCCATATGCTTTTAACTACTGTCATTTTTTGTCAGTTTAGTCATCGCTGATTTCAAAAGCATACCTTGACCTTTCTGCTGCCGACCTCTTGCACGAATGAAGTCACCAGCTGCTTCTATTCACCTGCTCCTTCAGTTCACAACATGTCAGCATTGTGTTATTATTGAGTAAGCATATGCAACCATCTGTCCAATTCATGCAAACTTAGTTATGCTGTGTTTTCGCATTTGTGTAGAAAATGACATACATCAGTAAACTTCCTTTTATGAGCAGTCTTCAACATTTAAGTATGTGTTGTAAGTGAACAACTCCACAGTGAGGTTTTAGTTATTATTGGCTTATTATGGAGAAATGCAGCCATTAGCAGAGAATGTAAATTGGCTCAGCTAAAATCAGCAAGCCTCACTGTCAGGCCACATTTTGGTCTTCTTTTTGTCTGAAAAACTGACTTCTAAAGTAGAGTCTGGTCTTATTTTGAACCTGAACATCTTTAGATAAATTCCAAACCTGATATGTTGCAATCCACTAAAGCTAGGCATGATACGAGTCTTGACTTGAAGTAATTCCAATTTTTTGTTATCTTCACTGCCATCTTTATTGGAAGGAAACAGGGAGGAACAATGCCATCGGGTGCAGCTGTGCCGCAATCCAAACGCCATGGTTGTGACCTTTTTTGTTTGTTTTTTTATTTTTTTTTCTGTCTGCCACACAAATATGCAAATCCTAAGATAGCAAAGGAATGGCCCACCTTACTCTGCCTTACTCTGCCTCTGATTGGCTTACCCTGACATTCCTACATAACCAATCCCAGTCCTCCTGCCTAAACATAACCAATCCAACTGCCTAACTCCTCCAATGATTGGCCACTACTGGTCGCCAATCATTGGAGGAGTTAGGCAGGTCTTACCCTTGGCCATCAAAGGATACACAAATTTGCATCTGCCACATCATGTTATACCACAGCAGGAACATTTCAGAGGGGAAGCATTTTGCCTGCCCTATTTATAGACTTGCAGATTTACTTGATTTGGTCATTTTTCCTTGATATTTGTCCCTCTGTCCTAGGTAGGCTAAGTAGGAGCTGTAGTGGTTTGTAATAGTTTCTACGGTCTAGTTTCAATTGTGTTTATTGTTTATCTTAACTACTTTGTTGTGCTGTAGCCTACACACAAAGTTTATACCAGTAAAAGTCCAGTTATGGATGACAAGGATCAAAGATTTGTGGATGTGATACATTCATTCTCATAATTTTGCTACATCACATATAGTATATCTTATAAGGTGCCTGTTAGCAGAAAAAACTTGGGCAGCCACCTGGCAGAGATCTGCACTCTACTTGTTCATTTTTATTTTGTGGTTTTTCAGTCACACTGTTCAAACTGAATCAATTACAAAGTTTAAACCTTAAAAATCTTACTGATGGACTTGTGGTGCATCATTCTTGGGAGATTTTGAAAGCTCTTGTTGCTATTACAAGCCAATTTCCCAGACATTTAGAATATTAGATTTATTGTCCATGTGTTTATATTTGTCCAAAGAGACACACCATTTATTTTTGTCTTCTTCTCCTTGCTTTGAAATCTTCTGTTTCTGTGAAAGCTGTTGCATTCAGCAGGCGTCTCACTCCTCAGTGGAGAAAAGCACAGACAGCTGACAGATTCATTAGAATACAAGCCTCTAATTAGAAAAGCCAGCTATTCTTGTCACTCACTGAAGTCACTGTTGTTGCTGGTGCTCATCAAAAAAAAAAGAGGCCTTATCTGCCATTCACAGAGGACTCTATAGATGAATAATATACCCAGTAGCCATTACAGATACAGGTACTCCTCTGGTCCGTTTTTTTTTTCTCCCTCTGTCAATCACAGCTGCTCCCTGCAGCTCTGAGAAGTTCCATACACGGATGGCAGAATACGCAGCTTATGTAGCATGAATCTGATTAGAAGTATGAACATCTGAATAATATAGCATGCAGTATGAAAAGTTGTCACTGTCATACACACTGCACTGCCTCTGGGCTGCATTAGGCGTCGTGTGAGCGCTAAAGAGGCACAGCGGTAAGTGGGACTGACAGACACACTCAGCACAGGTCACAGCTTGTTTTATTTTGAAGTCAAACCAAGAGAAGAGGGACAAGGATGCACACTGATAAATTACACCAGGTATCGCTACATATCAACTAACAACGTCACAATATCTCATAAAAGCGCTCCTGACAACAGATCCAACGTTACAAAATGAAAAATAATGGTACAGGAACAGAACTCATTTGCAGTCGAAGCCCATCGATAAACGGAACAAAACACAGCGGGAAATAACAGTTTTTGGCAAGAGACGGTGATATGCACGGTATTTCCTTTCCCATCTGTTGTGTTTAATGGAGCTAAAAGACTGGCAGCTGAAGCAATATGCAAGTAACTCGCATGAAAGAATTGTAGGTCTGAAAAAATCAAAAAGAAAAACCTCCTAGTAAAAGCTACTACAATGCATACACACAAAAAAAACTAGCCTGAGCGCAGCTTGGGTCACTGGGGGATTTCAGGATTTAAAATGTAAAGCACAGCACATTGAAATGTCACTGTATATGAGCTATCAAACAGCCATGATGGGAAAAAGTCATTCAGTCAACTCAGGACGTGTTGCCGATGTAGACATTGGCGTCAAACCTTCCTCGGACAGCTGAAATGTTGTGTTTTAAAATGTGTTACAGCAATACAAGACCATATGGACATTTTCCGGGTTGGCATATTATGTGTTTGAGTCTTGTTTAACGGACACGCCTGAAGTTGCTCAGTTTAGACAAGAAAAGCAAGAAAGAAAAGGGGCCATAGATGAATATACATTAACTACAGTATACACACTTAAAGAACTTCAGAGAATCTCACAAAGAGGAAGCGTGAAATTCAGAATTGACTCGTGCCTTTGTACAAAGATAATCACATACAAATCATCCATACATTACAGTAAAAAATAAATATATCAAGACAGTCAATAAATAATAAATCAGAAGAAGGGACTAAAAACATGATAATGAGAGAGCAGACTGTGTGTTTGTTTGTGTGTGTGTGTGTATCAGCAGACAATGATAATCCAAAGAGAGCAAAGGTTCAATGGGAAATGCCCCTCGATGAGAGAGTGAGCGCATAAATGGGCAGTCAAGGTAAATCAGAGGATGACTTAGCATGTGCTTGAGTGTTTTTAAGTCTGCATGCATGTTTTCTCTTTATATCGGCGTTATATATGTAGCTGTCGTGGATAGGTGTGTCTCTTTCTTCTATATCTTTAAATATTCACCTACATGTTTGTATGTGTCTGTGTCTATGTCTGTGTCTGTTTTTCATGTCTGCATGTGTCTGTATGTGTTTACAACACATCTGAAATGCTCCGCTAACTCAGTGGCTCTCACCACTAGGTGGTTTAGCGTCGTGCTGCTGCCCCGCTGCCCCTCCAGGCAACCAGGGGGAGACCGAGTGTGAGGTGGTCTGCTTGGCCATGCTGTAGTGGCTGATCACTGTGTAGAAACGGCCCCTCGAGTTGGCATCCTGGGCAGCGTAATAGGCCTCCAGAGAGGCTGGGATACATCGCTTGTGCTGTGAGGAAGAGAAAGAACAACAAGGTTGAGAACCTTTAGAGATTTATTCATTGTTAACGTTGCTACATGTATCATCTTAACTATCAAAGTAGGACAATAGTGACTCAAAATATAATTCACTGAATCATTTTTTAGTTTTAAACAAAATATGTGTGGACCAAGATAATCACATATGTGACTTGTTTCTACATGGATAGAATCAGATAATGCAGTTGCTTGCTGTTGAGGTCCTCTCAGGTTTAAACCAGTCAGTCTAAGAAAAGTCAAACTCTATGTGTATTTTGTGGTATCCACAACACATTGTCACTCCCAACTTACCCATTAATGATGTCAAAATAAGACAAGTAATAACCCCCCCCCCCAGTTTTAGTATTCGACATTTAGTGACAGCATGTCAATTACACTCATTGAATGCATCCAGGCTTTTTTAAAATAAACTTTGAATGTAGGTTAACAAAGCGGACATTTTTAGGTTTACATTCTTAGATGTAGGCAACAAAAGCTCATGTTTAAAAAAATATTCTAAAACATCACATTACATCTAGTGATATATGTCACTAGCATAGTATTCTTTATACTAGCGCACTTCTTTGTTATTAAATTAACTCAATTAACTTTTGGTGTCACACAGGACACAAACTCTGGGTTCCTGGGTGAAAGTCGGGAGTTTGTTTGATCCCTCCCTCCTTTGAGGAGTTTCTTGCTCTTTGTATCATGGTAGTTGCACTGAGCTATGACAGGCCCAGGGCGTTTCATACTACCGCTAAAGGGTGCCTCTGTACGTCAGTGTCTGACACTAATGGGCCAACGTCAGGAGCTGGGAGCGAGACCGGGTTGGTATACTTGACATTCCTCAGTATTATTCAAATTCTTCTGCAGCCGAAAAAGAAAACACAAGGATTTATTTTTATATCAGCAAAAATAATGGTGATGGGGAAAAACACTCCCAAGTCTATTATTTGTATATGTTCCTGTTTATTTAGAGGGAATAGGAAAGAGATGGAAGAAGATATTTAAGGTGCTGAGTCTAATGGTACAGCTCTATGTAGGAAGATAGGAGGGAAGGAGACTCACAGGTAATAATCCTGTCACGAAGTGTATGTATATATTAGTGTTTTGAGCCTGTAGAGCATAAGAATGTGCAACCTTGTATGCCATTGTGTAGTGTTTGTGCCGTATTGTGTTTGCACCCAGTGAACATGCATGTGACACTGCTAATAATACCTCTGTGGACTGCAGTCAGAGCCCCTGCAGAGGCTGTGGGCCTGAACCTAGATTTATTCCACCTTAAAGACCAGATTTGTTCAGAGACACAGACTTCCAAGGTGACCTCTCACAAAGTACAGAGAAACTTATGTTGTAGGTGCAGTGCAGTGGAAATCTGTAAGTACCAGGGAGGAGAGGACAGGAGAGGCTGTCTGCATCACCTACTGCAAAACTTTAAAGATTCAACACTGTATGCATCTGGACAGTAGATTGTTAGATATGAGTGTCTGTATGAGCCATTTTCTATTACAACCTCAGCCATATGAATCATTAGTGATCATAATATGATTATTATTGTGAAACAAGCACTAAGTCTAATTTTCACCTAATGGTCGACATGGCTGATGATATTTAAGAGCGGTCCCGGTGGAGTCTCTTTGGCCTCTATGCTAAGGAACAAAAGCCTAAAATAACATTTGATTATACTGGTGATAACAAAATCCCCAATATCATTTATTGATGATTGCTCGTCTGATGAGCCTCGTTAGCCTCTTCCCGCAACATGACCTCAGATTTGAGCAAAAGTAGGGCAGGAATATTTTTTTTCTCCCTTAGGAGACAGGGCGGTACTCTTGCCTTTAATTCTTTATTTAGATAGGAGGGAAAGAAAAGATGGAGACAGTGAAGGTCAGTGAGGATTCAGCACTTTGCACAAGGACACTTAAGCAGAGAGGATATATAACTCTAGTGCTGAGAGGAAAGTTGATTTGTCAGTTACTTAAAGGAACAGTTTGACATTTTGGGGAAATATGTTTCACGGACTCTTGCCAAAGGTAACATAATTTGTCTACCAGCACCTCTAAGGCTCACTAATAAACACGTTATATAGAGTTTGTTTATTAGTAAGAAATTTGCAGTGTAAGAAGAATGAGTTGTGTTTTATCGGCGAGCCGGACTAGTTCTTTGCTAGCAGTGACGGGCCAAAGAGTGGAGACCCCAGAAGTTACTGGTTGCAGCTCAAGAAATAGTCTCTGACATAAAACCGTTTGTAACATGGCAAATTGTTGTTTTTACTACACAGTTTGTTTTATAGATCAATCAAACACAATATAACATACTTATAATTGAGTTTACGTGCTGCTCTCCAGTGGATTTTATCTCTGTTTCCAGTGTTTCCAGTGAAGCTAAGCTAACCAGCTGTCACTTCATGTTCAATAGTCTGTCTTCTCATTTAACTCTCCACCAGAGAAAAAATAAGTTTATCTCCCAAAATTTTGAAATTTTGCTTTAATTGATGGTAAAAAAAAAAAATGTCTGAGTCCAGACCTTTGAACCCCCCTCTCCACTGAGTTCGAGTTTACTGATTCATGTGGTATCGCAACATGAAACAGATGGGTTTTTTTGGTTAAAATAAAATCCGACCAATGAGGGGACTCGATTAGCCAATCAGTGCTACGGGTGGGACTACCGCCATTGTCAAAAAGGCGTAAACAGAGTTTACAATTCAGTTCACAGGTCCATTGGATATAAGGCAGTAAGAACAACAAAGAGATCCTTCAAGTAATTTCTCAAGCAAAAGCTAGTTCAAGTGCCTCAGATTTGCTTTTCACTATTTTATATCAATGCAAATTAAATATCTTTGGCTTTAGACTGTCTGTCATATGATCAGACAATAAAACCTTGTGCTGTTGAAAACTGATGCACATTTTGCGATATTTTATAGAAAAGTCAGAAATATGATGCAAAATTGATCAACAACGTCAAGTTGGAGCTCCACTTAACTCATTCTGTGGAAGCTTACTTTCTACCAGATGCACGTTCCAGCTTCCCTGTTAATCACCTGTCAGTCTCTGGGCTGTGCATCAGTGTGTTGTAACGCTGCAAAATGAAATAAAGGCCACTTACGGGTCTTACCTTGTATATGAATCCATCTGGGCAGGCGTGGTCGTAGGTGAAGGCTTTATAAACCACCAGGAACACAATGCAGGCGAGGAAGGCCAGGGCCAGGATGATCAGAATCGTCACCTGGGGAAGGGCAAACACTGGTCAGTGTGTGTGCCAGAGCAACAACGGAGGATGTGTGCTTAATAAATGTGAGGCAGGGTTAGGGTTAGACAGTGAGAAAGATGGAGTGTGTGCACTTGTGTGCGTGTGTGTGTGTAGTCAGAATAAATGGTACAGTAAGACGCTGCTGACTGAGGTGAATGGCTCCTCAAGGCAAGGTGTTCCTGTTGGGTTATGTGATGGATGACTCAGGTGGTGACACTGTACCAAGACCTGTGCCTTTTAGCTTAATAGTCCTTTTTTTGCACAACAGATTTGTCATAGCAGGAAAAGCACAGTTGGTAGGAATTGTTCTTGTTTTATTCAAGTTACCCAATAAGCCATGACAGTGAGCCACTATACCAGGACCATTAAACTTAAGCAGCTGAATTGAATTTAGCTATTGCTTTGACCACACTATAGACCTGTGATTTTCTTAAACTGACACGTTAAAAAAAATGCCTTCAGTAAAAAAAGGTCTGTTGCAAATATGAACTTCTAATTAGGTTTCTTAAATAAATAATGGTTTAATTAATATGCATAAAAACTTTCCCCAAGTTCCCTCCTAATTAAATTACAAATGTTCTGCAAAAGTGAAAGATCAAAGCGCACTAAAGCTATTGCAGACTTGTCTCGGCTTACATAAAATCTCCTTGTAATCCTCAAAGATATCACCTCCTGTTATGCAGACGGTTAAGTTTTGTGATGTGATGTGAGCTTAATATAAAGGACTTCATTATGGCTAACTGTGGATCCATAAAGACCTATTGAATTAGGACTATAATTAATTTGTGTATCGAGTTTCAGTGGATCTGGATATCATGACATTACATTAATTTGGCTTTTGTCCAAAGAAATTAAATTGTGCATACAGTTGTCCATCTTGCTCAAGGACTTTGTTATTATATCAGAGTCCATTCTCATTCTCAGGGTGTTCAATACAGCAGCTTGGCCAGTGGCTGCTGGCATCTGATTCTCGTGCACTAGGTTCCTTTTAGTGTCTGTATAAAGCGCACTGGGCTTTCAACAAATGCAAATGTAAAAAACACAGCAATGATGCAGTATACGGGTAGAGGGTAGATTAAATGGTCATTTTTTAAACCGATTTTAAAAAACGAAGAGAAAGTCTGGGTAGGATGCAAGAAAGGGCTGATGGATTGGTCAAACAAACACATGACTTTAACTCAGGAGACTGCTTTTCATGTCCAGGCCCCCTCCACTTGAACCAATCTGAACTGTTGGCTAAACCATGTGACTGCAAGTTACAGATTTATTATGTGATGCCATGGTCCCAAAAATGCTTTTTTTCTCATAGACTTACATTGGAAAGGAGACCCCTGTAAATCAGTAGATATATGTTTTTGAGTGTCACAATTCTTGCAAAATCACTTTTTCACTATCAGGATCTCTTCATCAATGTTCCACTTTTTATTCGTTATTACACATAAACACTTTTAAGTTTAATTACGTAACAAATTTACTAATTTCAATCCAAATCATATTTTTTTCTAAATCTAACCAAGTAGTGGTGATGAAACCTACATTTCCTGTAGGCATGCAAGTTTGTTCTGAAAAGACATTATGCGTCTAAAGAGCAGACATTGACACATAAAAAACTAGATGAGTACGTGGAGCATCATAGATTAGAGCATAGGACCGCTGACCAAGAACCTGTTGCAAATTGTGTTATCAATTTATTTTAAGCAAACTGTTGATAAAAACCACCACAAATTGTTGTTAGCATGTAAGGGGCTTTTATCATTTATTATTTTATCTGTTTTTTGCATACATTTTCTATATCATCATACATAAAGATGTTGATTCAGCCCAGCGGCAGGGACAATCCACCCTAACGTTGGTGTTGCTGATTGTGAAAACACAATATAGTTCACATTGTGGCTGTCTTGTTTTTGAATAAGCCTCATGAACCAATTAGCAGCCTTCCTGTCCAAACCTGTGCTGATTGTCAGTGTGCTCAAGTCACAAAGAGAAATCAATTAGCTTCCAGCTGTTCTCTGTTAGGGGCAGAAGAAAGAAAAAAATAGCTCCTCCCTTTCATACTCTGAATAAAGGTAGGTGGCAAACCGATTTATTAATTGCATTTTTAAAGCTGTAAGCAGCACTAATGTGTGCAAATTAAGCCTTTCAGTTGCTTGTCTAAAGAAAGTATATTATCAAAACTGGAACACATTAAAATGTTCTGGTAAGTCTTTACAACAAGAAACTATGAAATGTTATCAGCGTTTGTTTGGACAGAGTCAAAATACATCTGTGTTGTGAAAAATGCTTAATAGTAGACAAAAAAAGCAGAGCTAATCTAAACTGATGGAAACAACACATTTATTTCGGAGTACTGATGCAAATAAGAATGCCTCTGTGTAGTTTGAGGTGTGAAATATTCATTTTCCTGGCAGGCTAGACAATGTTGTAGTAAAGCAGATTAACATATAAAAGGATTTATTTCCTCCTACTTTCTACTAGACACCCTGATTGGGTGCTTCTGAGCGAGCGTTTAATTAGAATTATGCAAATCAAGAGCAAAGGATAGCTGTGTTTAAAAATGCTATTGTCTGCCAAGTCACAAATGCCAATGAAGGTGTGTGCGTGGCACATGCTTGTCAAACATCTGCGTGTGTCTGTTTCCCCACGCACTCCAAAATAAAAAGTTGCCATTAAAAAGTGGGATTTATCACAAGCTGAAAAATAGAACCTTCCATAACAGATGAATGTTTCTAATTTCCTGTTTCCATTTCAAGACTGGCATTAAAGCCATTCCCGATTTACTGCTCTCTATATGATCCGTCACCACGAGATGTCAGAGCAATTACACATGGGTGTGATCATTAGTCTCCATCAGTGTTATGGGGGTGGACAGGGACACGCAAGCTAAGTGACTGTTTACTCGGTGTCAACTGGGGGACACGACTCTCAGCCTTGGTTGATGCTGACACTCTCCATAAATTACAACTCCCGCATCACACACACACAGCGATATTTAAAAAGGATGTGTTTAAAGGCATGGCGATCCGCCTTTCGGGGTGGCAACAGACGTAAAATGACTGATTAAGTCGCACCCTGACCCTCTTTTTTAATCGTGATGCACATAAAACGGCTTATTTAGGAGAGGGATTATTGTAAAGCTCCTCATATCATGCAGCGAGCGATCAGTGTTTTGTGCATGTGGAGACCCAACTTTGTGTAGACACTTTGAAACATGAAACGGAGACTTAAGTCCCTAATGACCGAGGAGATTTGCTCTTTTGCATTACTAAAATGGTGTGAATTTAAAACAGCATTTGAATTATTTGAATCTGAAACAGTCAGACGTTTATTTATTGAATTAAAACACTTCCTGCAAAATATATGGTCTGACCACTCTTTAATGATGCTTGAAATTAGGGCATAACATGGCACATGCATGAAACAGATTAGTGGCATTAATCCTGACATGGTGAGTGTAGTCTATGTTAATGTTCAGTGACACTTTCACTGTAGATTCAACGCAGCCGCAGCAGTCAGAGCAACAGTTCAGGCAGGAACATACCCCGCCCTTTGTGATAGAAATGATGGCTCCAGAATCCCTGTTGATGCAGCCGCAGCCATGTGCCGTATAAATCCATTAAAAATCTATCCTGACCTTTCTCCATTATTCATAATCTGGCTGAACTCTGCAGTAAACCTTAGGAGGTCGCCAGGGTAACGCTACAGCTCGCGGATGACGACTCCCTCCGTGCATGAAGTGGATTCATACCTTTATCTGTCAGTATCTACTGGACTGATGCAATGTTCCTCTGTGATAAGATTATACTCTTATATGTCTGATAACCACTGAATCTGTGCCAAGGGTGCAGTCACGTTAAGCACAAGCAAATAGAAAAAATGCAGTAGAACCCAACATAATAGAATAATGCTTTTTTGGTCAGTACAAGGTTATCAGGGTCAGAAATACTTATGATATTTCCCAGCATGACTGCTTCCCGCATCATCCTTTCTTCTGTTGAACACAGTCTACAAGGCTGTTTTGTCATTAACGCTCCACCATGTGCCATTACGCCGCTATCACCACCAACACAACCATCATCCTGTTTGCTGTGCGAAACAGATAACAGACAGACGTTTGTTTTTCTTGGATGCAGGTAGGAGCACAGCATGCTGCTATAATTTGGACTTAGAGCAACATGTCCTTAACAAGAATTGGCTCCATCAGTAAAGACTGGATTGACTGCACGGCAGGTAAGCGTTCCCGCTGGGCTTTAGTTGGTTCACCAAATCCACCCAGGGCCAAGACAAACCCCATGTTTCTATTCACAGGGATAAAAAACATTCAGATTGTGCTTAAAGCTGCACTGAGCAAACATGCGTTTTACCAGTGTCCTATTCCTCCTTTGCCTTTTTTATCCCTATGTTGTATTTGACAATAATGATTACACACAGCGTCACTGTCCTCTGTGGAAACATCACATCACGAGTTGAAAAACAAAGTCTACAAAGATATAGTCAAGGACAATACTAACAATTTACAGACTGACAACATAAAATAAACCTTTAAATTTTTTTTTTGCTGTTTTCCATAGTCATGTAGCACAAATTTTTAAAAAAGCATCTTTCTACTGCATAAATAGCCCAGTTTTATGAAAAAACATCTTAACATCAGTGAAATACTTATTTTAATTGATAATCAAAATCGTTTCTGGCTATTTCTCTTTCAATCAATCTTTATTGTACCATTGTACACATCGTCATGCACGTATTCTGCCTGTCCTTTGTTCTTGCATAAGAGTTTGCAGCTGTAGATGCTTGTGTGTTATTATGGAAGAAGACAAACAAATCAAAGCAGATTATAAAAGATCCAATAGGATTTTTCCTCTCTGACTGCTGATTAGATATCTGCGGTCTACCTATTGTTTATGTTTACCCATCTCACATAACACACACCACCTGCTTATTTTCCCCAACGCTGTCTCCTGGTTGTAGAAAATAACTGATTTATAATTGATATTTCACACAAAATACACTTCCCTTTAATTTTTTATGGCTGCACGGTGCATCGTAAGTTCAAAGGCAGTTTCCGTAATGGACGTGCTTCTTCACGGCCTATTTCACCACCATTCAACATATGATTTCTCTCCTTTTTTTAACACCTTGCAATATTAGAATGCAACACACCACCCACAATCTCTCTAGAAGCTGACAGGCCATATGGGGGGGAGCAGACACCTCCTCACATTCACTCGAGGAAAAGAGGAGAATATGTAAGTGTGTGTGTCTGAGTGCGAGAAAGGGAAGGTGACAGGAGAGGGGTGCGAGAGAAAAATGGCGCTGATAAAAACAGATAACAGAGTGACAGAGGGAGCAAAGTGAGAAATAAAGGAGGCGATGACAGAGACAATAAAGCGGCGAGCGAAAGGCAGACAGGGAGCGAGTGATGGAGATCCAGGGGCAGATGGAGGAGCTTGTCCCCTCTCTTAGTAGCAGGTGGCAGAGACGGACACACAGACAGAGACGCAGGCAGGCGGGCAGCAAGCACAATGGGATATCGGTTGATTCATCAATCGATACATCACTGATGGAGGCATAAACAACAATCTTTCATTCATTTTCCTATTACTCCCTGACACCTTCTCTAAAGCAGCACAAAAAGCAGCAAAATCCTCCAGGTCTTTATATTCTTCTTCTCTGCTGCTCTACAGTGAATCCTTGCGCCGACATGTCAAGCTACATGCATTAAAAAAAGCTATTAATATCAAATGAGAAAAGTTCTAATATTAAATACATTTTATCTTGACTGTAATAACCTCAGATGCCCTCAGGGAAGTTTGTTGATTAATGAAATTAATAAACCTACTGACAGGGTGAGCTAGTGTGGAGAAAAAGCTTCCTCTGAAACGATGAATTAGTGAAGAAAAGCTTAAAGGTCACTGGACAGACGGCAGCAAAAGCCAGTAAAATATCTATCAAATTCAACAATTGCTAGAGGATGGGCAAGCAGGGAGTGCCCTGCTAAATATAATTTTGTGTGAATATATTGTGGCTCTTTTTTTCCTTTGTTTTACCATTGATACTATCCCTTATACTAATGTTGTGAATGACAAGGTAATTGATGTGATCTCATAAAGCAATAACATCATTAAAAAGAAGTCAGAGGAGGCAAGAAACACGAGAAGTAATAGCAATGCAATCATATCATCAGTAAAGGCAAACTCATTTAAGTCCAGATGAAACGGCATTTCGAGAGTATCTAGGTAATGGATGTATAAAGAGACCTGTATGCAGCATTGTCAGCAGCCCCCATTCATTCCTATGAGAGTTGTTCAGTGGTGTATGAAGTTAAAAACTCTATTTCCACTATATGAAACAACCCGAATCTTTGGCATTGTGTTGCCCATAAAGCAGATGCACTCGTGACTTTTGCTGGCCGAGCAGCTAATTTCCGGTAAGGCACTCCATTAACTTGGATGGGGTTAAAATGATTTAATCGTTCGTCTCTTCTAGACTTTCCAAATGTTTCCAACTGAATGGTTCAAATCCTTAAAGTGAAATGAGTCATTTTGCTGAGGTTGTGACAGAAAAAAGCATCCTCTGATTTTCTCTTTCCCAATGTAAGTCTACAGGTAAAAGATTCAAGATTCCTTTTATTTGTCATTTTTATGCTTCACATAAAAGCGAATTGTGTTTCACACATCCACCACCTAGTAATTCAGTGCAAGACCATAAAAACTGTAAAATAAGCTGATAAATAGCAGCACTAATAAATAAGCGAATATGATGATAAAATAGAATAAAATAAAACGTTTTATTTCAATGATTTAAAAATCAATAATAATCTAAAAGAACAGTCTCTTATGTCTACTTCATATTCTTTGATTAAGCAGTCTGATTGCTGTGGGGAAGAAACTATTTAACAGGCGAGTAGTCCTACATCTAATACCTCCGTATCTTTTCCCCGACTGCATTAGTGTGAACATGTCATGAGTGGGATGAGTGGAGTCTCTTATGATGCTGTTTGCTCTGCGCACGCAGCGCTCAGTGTGAATGTCCTGCAGTCGCGGCAGCGAGGCACCAGTGATTTTTTCAGCAGTTCTTAGAAAGATGTTTTTGGCCCTGCAGGTTGTTGTTACACTTTTGACTACTATGTAAAATTGACTTAAAAGTCCAGCTCTGTTCCTAGGGGCTTGATCTAGCTTCGCTTTTGTGACATATTTTAGAATCTAACAAGATAGGCAGGTGGAATATAACATTAGGAGCAACACGATTCTCTCACTCAAAAATGAGCATGTCACAGTGCAATGCCAACAAAGTATTAGTGTCCGTCAGGGAGTGAGACACAAAGTCCATCATATGGTCCATGAAATGTTAGTTGCTGAAGTATTCCACTGTAAAATGTTTTACACATAGTCTGTCACAGATACCACTTTTCTCAAAGTTAACAAATTGTAGCCCTCTAAACATGGTATTTTGGGAAACAAGGACACAACAAAGTTGCATGCTGTTACAAGCTAGCTAAAATTGTAACATAATCTTAGTCTTGTGTGGGTAGAAGCTGCAGATTGATTGATGGTTTGGTGTCTTAATATTATTGAAAATGGTTGGCACTTGCGCATCTAAGTATATATTGTATTTTGTTATACACGAAGACGAGGTGATAGGATTTTGATACAAGAATATGAAGAAACTGGGGGGTTGTATTTTATTTGTATTTTGTCCCAAAAAGGGTTCAAAAGTCTTTTTTTTTTATTTCAACTTGACTTTAAGAGGAGAAAATTGGTAAATTACTTAATAGCTAACTGTTATAGACTAAATTCTTGGTTCAAAATTGACCTTGATGGTAGGTAATCCATTCCCCCGGGACCAACCAGTCTAGCCTGAAGATTTAACAGCATCGATGGGAATGTGGCCTGCAGAAGTGTCTAATGAAGATACTAAGCTCTTACCCATTCATCACATGTATGAGCGTTTAAGTCAGGGATCAGCTAGCTACATAAAAATGTAAATGAAATATTCTCTTATCCTCTTAAGGCAGTTTTGTAATGATGAAATTAATGAAGCGGCTGACGGCATGCAAATGGTTGGAAACTGCAACTGATAACTGAAAGTCACAGGTTTGATCCCTGTGTGTCCTTGAGCAACACACAGAGCCAACAGCTACTACGTCACTGTACATGGGACTTGATGTGTAAAAGGACTGTAGGTAACTGGTGCAATCTGGGACAAGACAGCGGTGTCAATTTGGGCTCCAGAAGATATTTTTAAATGAGGATTTTCAGTGGTGGATGAGGTATTTAGTTTAAGTAAAAGTACCAATACAGCAGTATGAAAATACTGTAACCCTGCATTCAAAATCCCCCTGAAGTAAAAGTACAGAAGTATAACAGACAAAAAGTATAAAGGCAAAAGTACTTGTTCTGCCGAAAGGTGGCCCTTGAGACTGAATTTGGACATTTATCTAACAATTGATTTTGTAGGGAAATACTGGATATTTTGACCTCTTTGAGCCTTTTGATTAAAGTAAAACCATCATTAAGTCCAGAGGAGAAATCAACTTTTGATGGTACTACTAAACACTCACTCATTGGATGTTCATCCTAATGTAGCATACATTTTGTACAAATATATCAGAACGTTGGCAAAAGAAAATGTGAATTTATGTGCTTTTCCATCCTCAACATGTGAATATTGTGAGTTAAGTAGCATCTGGCACTAACTCTCCAGTCATGTTCCACTGCAAAGAGAGGGCACAATGAGATGGCGTAATTAAAAGTCAAATCTCAAACGAAGGAAACCAATGGATGCATTAAAACAGAGAGCACACTGGAAAATGAAAACAGAGTTTTGAACAACTGATATTACAGCTGTGTGCTCTTTGGAAGACAAACGTAAGGCTGTTAAAAGCCATCCAGAGACAACTAAGAGAGCTTGCGATGCATAATGATGATAAGTCATTACTGTACGTCCTTAGTTATTAGCTGAATGTTTTCAATGAACTTGGTCACACTTACCCTTTATCGATACACCAACTCTTCCAGCAAGTGTAAAAATGTATTTGCAATGTTTGGGGATTTTTTTTCTTTTTTCTTTTTTCTTTTTTTTTTTTTTTTGCATTTCCACTTACTCTGTAAAATCTGACAAGTTGATCTTACTTAAAAAATCTTGGAAACCAATTTCCTTGAAAGAGATAAGTACATTTACCTATTAATCTCAGTGTATGCTTATTGTATATCTAATTCTTCAGTTTACTCAAAATTTAGCTGCAGTGACTTAATTTTGTAAAGTTGTAGCAACTTTGAGACAAGTGTAATTACCTTGTTCTTTCTAGGTGTTAGCAACTTCTGTAAACCAATTTAGTCTGATTTAACTTGATCACGACAAAGAGGATTTCGCCACTAATGAAGATAGGAGATCTGCGAGTTCTGTTTCGTTAACATGAATAGACAAATATGACCGACTGGTATGCAACCAGCAGAATCCAGATATATAGCGCACAAACTTTGAAAGATTGATTTAATTATGCCTGTCATTTTTAAGTTGCAACAACTTGACAAAATTAAATAAATGTAATTAAATTTTAAGTAAACGTAATAATTAGATAAACAAAAATAAACAAAAATCACTAATAGTTATATTTACTAGCATTTTCAACACAATTGGTTTCCTAGATTTAAGATAGTAGATAGTAAAATCCCCTTGTCAGATTTTACAATGCAGAGAATTTGCATAAAAAAACAAGTGGATAGCAATGTACCTTATGCCATTTGAAAGGTGACAAGGGGCCCAAAATGGAAGATTGCTTTGTTTTAAAGAGGCACAAGCTGAAACGGTTGGAAAGCAACTGTTTAATCTTTAACAATGTATTGCATTTTAAAAGCTTAATGTATGTTTTGTTTATTTAAAATCTTAATATGACAAGTGAGCAGTAGCTTCAGCTGTTAGATAACTGTAGTGAGGTAAAAAGTACAATATTTCCCTCTGTACCAATGTTCAGATACCAGCATGAAGCCACAGTTTAAGAGAATAACACCTTTTTCTCCAAATTGATATTTCTGGAGCTGTATGTGAGAAAGACTCCCTTTTCTCATTGATTTTCTTCCAGGACATCTTTTGCAGGGGTGACTACTAATCTCTTTGCTCCTAAAGCATCTCAGTGCAAAGTTCTCTTTGTTTTTAGTCAGTGGAACAAAAGGCAACTCTCTAAGCAGAGATCTTTGGGGAGCCGACTGCCTCAGAGCGGAGTATCTGAGACGGGGCAGAAGGATGTCAAGGAGACCGTGTATGGGGATTGGGGCTCTCGAGGACCGGCTATCCGGTTTAGACGAGCACAGATACAGTTGTGTGGCAACAAAGTACAAACACTCCACTACAGATGCATCGTGTCTCAGATGGAAACACAAACTGTTAAAATGCCAATCTGACATGAACCAAGGTTTTCCTCTGATCTCAGGTCAGCCCGGGTCTGCACACAAGAGTACGTCTCCCTTTGAGCTTTGCAGGAGGTTTTGTGAGGTTTCGTGTAGTGACGTCAGCAAGACACATAGTTCAGTATTTTCCAAAAACATGGGCTTAGTGCATACTTGCAGCGCTGTTTTTCTTTGCATGTGAGGGGATTTTTATGGTAGATTTACCATTTCATACAGTATAAAGGTCGCCTTGGATGCAATGAAGAAAACAACTCATTCAGTTAAGTTAAGCTACAGCAGGGTGCGTACGTTCACTAATTTTAGGTCACTGAATTTAAGAATTCTTGTTTGCCACAGAAAAAGTGCGAAATGTAAAAACTTTTATTCGGTGTGATAGGAGCAAACATAATCTCCCTCTCTGTGACTGCACACATAGGGGTGAATTCTGTACAGTCTTGGATGTCCTCTGCAGCCTCCTCCTAAGAGTTGCTGAATTTTCTTTTAAACCTGATGGCGCTGGCCGTTGCGCTGACTTGCAGGAGCAAAGTCAGGGCTCTGCATCCTACAAACTGTGTCTTCTAGCTATAAGGGGGGTATATCAGCCACAAACAAACTAAAATCTTACTGGAAAGTACAAGCACCACATGTGTAACAACTAATGCATGCAGATTAGGGTTATTTCAGTTAAACAAATATTTTATATTGTCCAAACCACAGTGTTATACCCATATTAATCAATTTGACTTGAAAAATCAAACATTTTTGATGTAATCATGAAGGATCCATCTGCACTGATGCTTAGCTGGGAGACAGGGGATTTAAATCCTGCACACTCAAAGATAACGTACTGACTGTCCATAGTGACTTGGCCTATTTTTCAGAGACAGGCGTAGACTTTTCAATCTCAAAAACACTTTTCTTATGAAAGTTTGGTTTATAATCAGCCTTCATATCATGTATAGTGTTTTAGTCCTTTTCTCAGAACCAAGGCTTTTTATAAACAATGGGGGCAACATGAGGTTAAATGAACAATAAGAGGGTTTACTAAAGGTGATTTCTGTTCGTATAAGGATATTGTGACTTTTATGTGCCCTGTTTTGTAGTAAGACGTGTCATTAAATAACATCAAAAGTCTTTCTCTCACATTCACACAGAATCCACGGGTTCAGTGCCGAGTGAGACAGTGCATGTTCAGCAGGAGATAGATGCTAATTATGCTAATGTATCCCAATTAAGCAAGGTCTCCATGGAGACAAAACTTCAAAGGTCTTGTTGGAGCACAGTGTCATATTGGTTCGTGGAGAAAGTGCTGTTGGGGGATAGTATAGACTCAAAATCAAAGCAAGGGTTGCTTTAAATGACAGAAATGGGTGAAAGAGATGTAGACAGAAAATGTGTCAACAAGGGCAAAACCAATCAACATCACATTTCATTTGCAAGGGACATTATGATGCTCAGTTGCTTTTAAAGTACGATCTGAAAGCTACTGTATCCACACAGCATAAAACATGTGCACTGAGGAAACAGACTGTAGTAACAAAGAACTTGCATGAATAAGATGTGAAAGTTAAATCCTCTTTCCATTGCCACATCAGCACAGATAACAGAGCTACGCCTCAGCCAGTTTTACTTGCAAGCGACTGCCATACTATCAAAGACCGAAATAACACCAGTGAGAACTGCTGCCTTAAAAGTGCTGTTTAAAAGTACAATAATATTCTTTCTGATTTCTTTAATAAACTGCCCTGTGTTGAACAACAAAACAATACTATAAATATGCACATCATTATAGTACTTACTTATATACTTATGACATTTATGAAAGACAGTTTCTGTTGTTTCAAAATTCCTTTTATTAAACAACAAAAACTGTCAAATCATGATTGTTCCAAAAAAAACAGATAGATTTTTTTTTATTTTAAGAAACCAAGCAATCTCAAACTTTTTTAATTTAAGGACCCCCAAAAAATGCACAACAGACCCCAGACCCCTTTTTGAGAGGATTTTGTCCGAAAAAAATACCCTCTGAGATGATACTTCTTGCTATTGTCCTAACCGCTGTTGTGCTGTCGTGTTTTCAGTCCAGAATTTAGGCAGCACTGCTGCATTTCCATTCAGCAGCAGTTGTCAAAAAATGAGTACACTGTGTGGTCTTTTCTTCTATACTCTTTGATACTAATCAGTGACAGTGAATCCAAATGCATCCTTAACAATGTGAACACACAAGCGCACACGCACTGAAACAGACACTAATTATGAATCAGTAATACGTCTCTGAGGAGACACTAAACATCTGGATTAGATTTGCTAATCAGCTCCTACTCTGCTGGATGAAGATGTTTCAAGAGAGGAGATATTATTAACGATGAAACCTTCCTCTCATCACGCACACACACACACACACAAACAGGACACTTAGCACACTTAGCACACCTCTAAAATGTTGTTTACATCACAAGACATGGTTCATTACTCTAATGTATCCCCAGCTCTCAGTCTCCTGGGTATTTTTTATGTTCCTGCATATGTTCACCACGTAGACAGCTGTGTGTGTGTGTGTGTGTGTGTGTGTGTGTGTGCATGTGTGCATGTGTGCATGTGTGTCTGTGTGTGCCTGTGTGCGTACGTGTGAGTAAATGTGTCGGGTTACTACTTCATCACTCTTAATGTGAAATGTAATGTAAGACTGAAAGTTGGATGACTCAATGTCCTTTTTTAAGATCATAAGTTTGGTCAAATATAACAACAAAGTTTTCTTACCCTATACACTTTTTCAAGTTAACTAGTTTTTATTTTTAGAAATATAATTTTATTCTTTGATTTTTGTTGATATATTTATAAGGATTTGCACCCTTGAAGCACCTGCAAACATCTTATTTCTAAGTTGCTCTGTAATTGTCAAAGTATTAGCAGGAGCAATATTGTAATTATAATGCTAATTATATGCTATACTTGTGGTCAGGCTTGGGCGATATTAAGGTAAACCAGGGTATTCAGAAATCTTAAAGCTATGATTTTCAATACTGGCCAATATACAGATGGTCCTTTTTCCAATAAACTGCTATGGAGATGCTGTATTGAGGTAATGTAGTGAACAGCATGCGCCACCAGAGCTCACCAGAGAGCTGAGAAACTTGGTGACTATGAGTAGTGGGGAGAACGTTACAGGACTAAAAGGAAAAATACCTCTGTCCTGGTGTGGAAGTACTGCCACATATAACTTTAGTCTTGAGATGACATCTTCCAAGTACAAACCTGACTTCAATCAGCAGTGATTCCCAGCTGGTCCAGTCACAGGGTCCAGATTTCTCCTTGGTCATTAGTCAAGGTCCAAACTTTATGTACTTCCACATACTCAATTTTATTTCACAAAGTATAAAAACATAGGCTTAGAACACAAAACTTATTGCAAGTATACACAAACAGCATCATTCTACTTTTTTACAAACATATTCACAAGCCACTTGCAGTCTATTCAAATGAACTCGCAACCCACTTTTGGACAACCACCAGCCAGTTAGGAACCACTGTGCTATAATGACATACATGCTGCAATGACTTCTTTCACTACTAGCTCAGCTTTCACACTTTTTTTAAATACAGAAATCAACTGTTTATGGCAGTGAAATGTAAGGAAGGTTTGTAAAAATATATACTACCCCAGCCTATTTGTCTCTCTTAGGTCATATTCGCACCTGAGCTGTTTTGTCCGCATAGATGGACCAGAGTTCGTTTACTCGGATAGTCTTGTTTGGGGTGGTGTGAAAGCTCAGTCAAACTCTGGTGCGGACCAAACAAGCGAACTCTGGTCTATTTGAAAAAGGGGGTCTCCATTCGCTTCCAAGTGACCTCTGGTGCTGTTTGTTTGTGGTGTAAATTAAAACGAACAAACCACAGGACTTTATTATAGGAGAAATGTGATTTTAGGATTTTTAGGATTTCTACAGCTGAACCAATAATAAATCCACCCGCTGATCATATTTATATTATATAAATATTAAATATTTCTGCAATCTCATAGTTGATCCTGACAAAGACCAGCACCACCGCTACGGGCACGCGCAGCAGTGCGAGCACGCTTTTATGTTATTAACAGTTATTAAAACAGTCAGATGCCTCTGCTGGGTGACGTTTTTCAAAAGCTAAGCTTATTAAAACATACCTGTCTTCAGTGTCACAGCAGAACTCATCTGTCACATAATGACCTGATTAACGATCTCTCGTTTTATAGTTCCTCTGTAGTGGGACATGTATGAAGAGTTTATAAAGTTTTGTGATTTTTCTGCTATAATGTGTGAGCATAACAACGAAGCAATTATGATCGCGCACCCACAGCAGCCCTGATAACGTGATAGATGTACAGCATAAAAATAGCTGCCTAATAATGCTAACAATCAGTTTCATATTTTTTTTATTAATGCTTTGTGACACCAAAGAACATTAAAGTACTGTATGCACGTCTGTCAATCACATAATTTGATTACCCATTTCATGTTTACTCCTCTTGGTTTGTTTGACAAAGTGCAAACCAAACCAACTTCCAGTTGAACCGAGTCCCCGGACTATCATGTGTGAATATGAATGTATTGTATTATTGCAATTTTTTCTAATAATATTTTAGGTATTTATATAATGTTCTTATGCTGAGCAGTTTACAGTGAGTATTAAACTAAAATCAGCTTTATGTACTGGATCAGCCAACATTACGTGAAACCACAGGGCCCTAAAAATAGGGCCTAAAAAAAGAGCAGCGTTGGGAGAAGAAATATATGAAATAAAAGTTGAGGAGACAGACAGAAAGTATTTCTGTACTTAGACTGAGTATATGTGGAGATTGCGGGGAAGGATATGATTCAGTGGGGAGGGAGGATTTGTCTTAAAGAGAAGAGCATTAGGGGTGAAGCAGATGATGGGGAAAAACTTTGAGCTGCCCTAACACGCCAGTTTTACCATTTTACAGTTGGTTGAAAGTAAGGAGAGTCAAATATTCCAGTTAAAGCACTTTGTAGTCAGAGTTAAATTCAGAATACATGCTTCATTAGCCTTAAATTATAGATGGGGAACCAAAGGACCATGAATAATAATTATTATAATGGAACAGAAAGACGATTAATGATACTAATAATAAATGAAGACAGAGATACTGTTGTTGTCTGGAATATACGTGCAGCATGAGTAACATAACGCAGAGAAAGGTGGAAGGATGGCAAGGACAGATGTTAAAGTGAGGGGAAACAACTGAGAAGAGAGAGGCGGAGGGTCAGACTAGTCACCCGCAGTCTGTCTGTCTCCTAATTGCTCCCATGGCTCAGCTTGTCAGAACAACAGCAGCAAAGTGAAGGACTCTTGCTGAGGACGAGGAGCAAAATGACCGCTGAATCTCTTTTTTCACTTTGTCATTTTTTAAGAAGGAAACATCAAAGCCTGGCTTTTTCTTGGGCTCATCTCTCTATTTCTGTTGTCACAGAATGAAGAGATATTGATCAGCCATGAACCTGGTATGCTCAATAAAGCATTAATCTTCTCTCTGTGTCTTATCTGCATAAAATTCATCATATCAGTAAAGGGCTTTAATTAAAAGATTACATTTTAATCCTAAATATCACTGAAGGTAAAAACATATTCACCAAGTTAAACAACATTTTTTCAAATCCCTGTTGCCAACAAAATCATTTTCCGATCTAAGAACCCTATGTTTAAAAGGAAAATTTACTGATTTTCAACCAGCTCTGTGTCATCACAGTATCTGCAGATGATGGTGTTTGGCTTCCCCCCATGTGGAAGTGGCTCCCCACTAGGGAAAAGTCTGCATCAGTGAAGTGCGCTGGCAAATGAGCGGGTACCTGCAGACGTTCGTGTCACAGGGGAAAGCCAAACATAGTTCATCTGCATACACAGAGCCTGTTGAAAATCGACAAAGTTTCCCTTTAAGCATAGTAGGGCTGCAACTAATGATTATTTTTTTTATTGTTGATTCCCTACCTATGCTTCTGTAAACTATTAAGTCTTGGATCCATGTACTTCCAGTGTTTGCTTGAAAAAGTAGAAAGTACCCATCACAATTCAGCAACAGCATGCATTAATCATAGCACACATGCGCCATATAGTTTTCCATTCAAGCAACTGCGACAGTCCATGAGAAATTAGCTAAAATGGTTTAAAAAATGCCTTATCTAGCAATGTTAAAACATCCTTTGAATATTGTTAGATCAGCACCAGACACTAATTACTTTTTCCTCAGGCAATGCCCTAATTTTCCACCAATTTTTATTGAAATATGCTCTCAAGTTTCAGAGATATCCTGCTAGGTCTAAAAACAAAAGACACAGATGATAATTATGTTCCCAGGCAGTTTCCAGCCAACCAATTAAAACCTAAAAAAACGTTACTAGATTTGATTCGCCTTACTATGAATCTAGTAAAACAGAATTGGGTTTCAAGGCGTTGTTATGACGAAAAACAGTAAACATTTAATGCAAAAACATTTGATGCTGTCAGACTGAGCAAACTTGTTGGCCATCGATCAGGCTCAGAAATCATTTTAGCCTTGGCAACCTCTCACAAATCCTACAATACAGCTTGGATGCAACCACCGCCACGTCCTTGTATATAAACAAGGCAGGATGGTCAATCTTAGATGGATTAGGATTCTTTATCTGTGATCACAAATCAGATTCTCCGTTTGACCTTAATAATAAAAAAAAATGTGCTGGAATATAATTTTATTTAAGCGTTCCTCACATATTGAATGGGTAAGAGGGATGATTTATATTCACATCTGCTGATATTGATAGGCAGACGGTGACTGAAGTCTGCTGTCCTTTGAGGTGCTGCTTGATATGGGATCTGAAACAAGAAGTGGAGCAGAACGAAAGCCATCTGGACTTATAAATCATCCTAAATATCACTCGCACAGCAATGATGTCTGTCTTGGTTGTTATCTGTCTGTCTGCTGCTCTATCTCGCCCTGAAGATTAGGAGTTGTCTGTCCGTGCCGCCTGTCTACATGTCTGTCTGCTGACACAGGGGACCTCTTTGCAGTGACAAATGACTCAGACTTGACTCGGGACGGCAGGCTGACCTAACCGGGACTGTTTGTGGCTCAGTGGAGCATGGAGACGCACGTACAGCACCATCCATCTGCATGCTGGGTTTGATCTACAAAGTTTTATGATTTTCCGCTTGTTAACAGCTTCCTCTTCCCGTCTGTTTTACACTGATAGCTGATTTTCTTGCTCACATAAAGCCAATACAACCACCATACTCAGCTGAGGCCTGAACCGAACATTGCCGCCTGAACCAATTCATAATATAACAATGACAGTCAGCAACTCAAAGTATGTGCACTTGAATTGTGTGTACGCAAGCCAAGACTCTAAGATCTAGGGATCACATCTGGCTGGTTCATTTTATCAGAAGCCAGTGTGAACAATAAGAAGGCTGTGAATATCTGCCAATAGGAGCTGGCACAGTTATAACATGAACTGTTAGAAATGTTGTTAAAATGCTTCACAGAACTGCATTTGATGAGAGCGTGTGAGCATGCTGCCACTGACTGTTGGCTTGTTATGACACGATAGAGAGGGAGAGAAAAAGAAGAGGAAATGGGGGAAAGGCAGCATAATGGTAAACAAAAGTGCGAGCTGGACAGATGATGAGAGGAAGAGAAGGTGAAGGAGGAAAGATGTGATGGAAAGAGAGGGAATAATACAGCTGAGAGAGAGGAGTAGAAGAAATGAGGATTAGCCAACAAGGATAAGTAGCCAGTTAGGCTGCCAGGTTAAGAAACCCTCACCTCCATCACCAATTACTTACAAGCTGCCTTTGGGCAAAACCACAGCTGCTGAGGTGCAGATAATGATAATGTAAGATAATTACTACATTCATGTCAGCTCAGGACTTGTTAAATTTAGTTTCAACTACATATAGATAGCTCTTGGGTATATACGCCTTTGGTTGTCTGCCCATAAATGAAGTCACCTAGTGCATCTCTATCAGAGGGTTACTGAGGAATCTGCAAGAAGCATTGTGTTGTGTGTATTAGTACTGGGCAATTAAACGGATATTATCTTTGATTACAACTTTGGCCTACCTCCATTTTCAAAACAAAATAATCAAGAGAAAATTGTTTTGTGCTACATGAGTCTACCAATGTTGCTCCCATTTTGTCTTTTATTTTGTAAATCAAGCACACCCTTTCCTAGCAGATATGCTGCTAAATCCAAACAAGAGTTTCAGCGCGGGTTCAAAATAGCGGGCGCCTCACTGGTTGTTTTGAAACTTTGGTGTCTCATTTTGGTTTCAGATAGTGTGCATAGTAAGAGAGAGCTCAAAAGAGCAAGCAGGGAGACCAAATGTGTGTGTGCAGGTGACGGTGACAGTGAGGCTGCAAGCGACTGCAGCAGAGAGCATTAAAGTGAAAGGTAGCAGTGCAGTGTGTGAACAGTTGAGGCTGTTTGTCAGTTAGTAAGTGCTACAACTCCTCAAGACCCGAGACAAGCTCCTATGTCTTAATTGATGTCTCCTCATTAAAGTCAAGAGGGTTAGACCTGAATTAGCACGCCATTTGAATGTGAACAAACTACAATCATGTGCAAGATGTGTTACATAGTCTCGGCTGGACCATAAGCCTTTCACTGTTTTTCAAATTCAGGTGTATTCAAACTTAAGAGACATCTATGTTGAAAAGAAATACCAGAGTTAATGTTCAATAAATGCATGATGTTCACAAAGCCAATGAGTAGTCATGTTAAATAATTGTGATTTCAATATCAATCAAAATAATCATGATTATTGTTTTTGCCTGAATCGGGTAGCCCTAGTGTGTATACTTTTTATAGTATCTTCTAAGTTTGTTGTTTTTTTCTGTAAAAATGTCCTTGCTGATATTTCTGAGTTCTTTTGAATGCAGCAAGTGTCCACTGTTAGATTTTGGTATGAATGTAACCTTGGATAAAGGTCCTAAAATTATATATTTTGTGCTACAGTTGAACTTTTGGTGATCTTTTGACTGCATAACTAATCTGGGATTAAGTGTCCCAGCCTCAGCGGAACTTTGTTTTGTTTTTAGCACTAATTTAATATCACAGTATGCTAACATGCCGACTGAAATGGTGAACATTGTAAACATTATACCTGCTATTATGATATGTAAGTGCTGCCAGAGTGCCTGGACTGAGACACTCCTTTAGAGGTGGTTTTCTTGGTTAGCAGCCTCAGCAAGGTCCTCGAGTTATTAAAAGAAAATAAGAGAATGTGAAAATGTATTATTGCATATAATAGTATTAATAAGTAATAAACTTATCAATATTAATAATAGCCTATAAGATTCAGAGTAAAAATCATATTTTAAAAATACCATTTGCAGTTGAAGTTTATTGTTTCTTTACTTCCTTAAAGGGGCTTTGGTCCATCAGCAGCAGCACATTGCTGCCCCTCCACAAACACACTTTTGACTGGAGTAAACTGAGGTCATCAGTGTCTCTTAAAGCAGAACAAAACACAACTACTTTTAGATACATCAGGGCATAAACTTCAAGTGAAAATCCTGACTCAAGAATTAAAATTAAATATACACTACTTTTAAATGCATACAAAAAAAACCCAGATGATCACAGTGGGAGTTGATGCTCGCATACAAACACATTATGATCTCAGTTTTCATAACACTTGCTGTACTCCAAGTGTACTCCAGAGTTTAGACGCTAATGCTCCCACACCAGCGTAAAAAAGCATCCGCCCTCTTCCTCCCCTCTCTCTGATGTTCTTGCTCCAACAGCACACAAAGTTCAGGGTAAAACACTAATGCTGAAGGTGAATCAATTGTTCCCCCATTGCTCACTTGAATGTGCATGTGTGTGCATCAGTGTGGGTGTTAAACTGAGAGCTGACGACGGCTATGAACACTCCCTATAATGAGCATACTTTTAGTCATCCATATAAAAAAAAGGAAGAACAATACATGGAATAGGAGGCTGTACGAGGTGTCCAACCACGGCAGTAATTACCTCCAACCTGACAAACAGTGGAGGCCTTCTGTGGAGGCGGCAGATTGCAGCAAAGCTTTTATCAGAAGGCGAAGTGGAGGTAATAATAGGATAATTGTTTTGGACGATGGCTGCCTCTCCCGTCGTTACCTGCACAGGCCTGCTAACTTCTGCTGGCATCGTGCGGGTTAGGCTTGGCAGTCACGGCGCTGTCATGTGGTCAGTGCGTGTGTGTGCATGATGAGGTTTGTGTTGGAGTGTCAGTCCTAGGAGCGGGTGTGTGGGTTTGAAGTGTTTGTGTGTGGGGCGAGAGCCGGCCAAGTACACCATGTTTTCTGGATGGCGAGCGAGCCAGAAATGAAGCAGGACAACACGAATTAAATCTCCCTTTCATCAATCTCTACACCTGTATCTCTCAATCCCTGCCTTACTGCGCCAGACTAATCCTCCGCTCTCCTCCAAGTCCTTGTTTTCAGAGATGCACCTCATGGCATTTCCTTTTCATCAGAAAGTCTGCAGTTGTGCGTGGTGGCAAAAATGGTTAGAGAAATAGAATAGATGTTTTGCAGCAAAGGTCATGAGCTGAATTTAAATCAAAAACAGTGCAAATACCACAATGCAGCACCTCTCCTCTATCCTCAGTTCCATCCTGCTCATTAGATGCCAACTGATACAGAGCTTTTAAGACTCAAAATGACTTTGATATCTGATTCTGATGAAAAATATTTTGACCATTTGGAAATTTTTAATGGAGAAGGACCTTCAGAGCATATCATATAAATGGCTTCACGTAATACATCCTTGATGAAGTAATTGCTGCTTGGATGATGTTCACTGCAACTTTTTTTTTATTTTCTGATCCTCTCCTAGAGATTACTTGGATACAACTAAAAAGAGTCAGCAAATACACTTTAAATGAAACATAATTACACCTTCTATACATGATGGGGACATGTTGTTATTTGCTTTTAACCAAAATATCTCATCTTACAATACTATCACCTTATAGAGATTGCAGCATTAAAAGTTGTTTCTGTAGTTGTGTTTATTGACCTTTTTGCTAACCTCAGATAGAGTTAGCTGTAACCAAGGGCTTTGGGTCGCCTACATGTAGTCATAAAATGTGAATCATGGTTTATTTGTCACCAGATTATATGGCAGGGGAAAACAAATACATGATGTTGCCAGTAAATGTTTTGTTGTTCAGTGTAAACACCAAGATTGCAGAAACATTCATTAAATCTGGTCAATTATTATATCTATATATATATTATATTTCTTTCTAAATACATTTGTTGGAAATTAGTAATATATGAACATAATTTTCAGTATACATGGTTAATGAGCTTAGGCATTGACAGTATTTAGAAATCACAACGGTATGATTTTCAATGCTGTCACAAATACAGACGCTCCTCTTTCTACTTAACTTATTCTAATAATGCTGTGTTGAGAATGTACTGTATGCAATGCACATCACATGCCACTGGGTCGTCTTTATTGGTGGAACAGGCAGCTGATCTTACTAACATGGCAAATGCAAGTTTTGGGGATAACAATAACGATAAACAGGGGAACAAGTAAGGAAGATAGGTCTAAGAATATAACCTTTCTCATTTTTTTTGAGTTTATTTTGTTTATTTATTAGCTAAGAGAGCTTGTGCAATGTAGTTAAGTTGCCTGTTGGGGGTAATAGGCAGCGGTCCACACAGCCATTTCATATATCAAATAGTATATGGTATATGAATATGACTCTGCCATTTCAACCTAACATTTGTCTATGGTGTTACAGAGGCTGTGATAAACACAGATCCTAATTTTTTAAACTCACCTACTTTTATGCATATGGTAGAGTGATCTTTATTACAGTTTTCCTTCAAATTCAATTTCAAAAATACTACGATGTATCGCTCTGCTTACAGTTTAGTTATATGTCCCAATTTATTGAATAGTAACCTGTTTCATGGTGTATAACCTATTGTATTGCCAGATTCTTGCTAATACAGAGCCTTACAGCAAAGAAGTGTTAAATCAACAGCAAAATGAAAGATGAAAAAGTCATGTTTGTCTCATTTGCACTTGATTTTTCTTTCTTTTTTTAAAAAAAAAAATAACCCATTTGATGCGAGAAGCAGTTGGCCCCCTAATCTGGCCCCCATTCAAAAAAGTTTGGACACCTCTGCCACATACCATACACTGTGGTGAAATTCAGGAAGGTTTGAAAAAAGTGATACTGCCCAAGCCTAATCATTATATTTAGTTAAGAATTGTGTCAAAAATATTGACTTAAAAAATGGACTTAAATAAAGTAACAATAGGTTTCGGTTTTGCTCTGCTCGAGTAGAGGTTTCACCACATAATGTATGTCAAAGACTGAAATTCATCTCAGTGCGACTTCAGTTATCTCAACATGCAGAGAAATTCAAAAGCTTGTAGCATGGCTGTAAATTAGATAGTTAATGAGGGGAGGGACGTGCCCTCCTCGGTTGGTTTGTGGAACAAAACAACTACAGGGAAATACGCTGTATCTCAGGTCTGCTGGGAGTAATCACAAAGACAGAGAAAGAGTGGGAGGGAGGAGGGTAAAAGACAGGCAGGGAGAGACAGAATAAGAGTGGGTGGGAGGGAAGAGGGAGGGGACTGGGACACGGTATGAGATGACACATGAACCTGGTCTAGAGGGAGGAATCTTTGGGAACTAGAGGGGGGCGGAGGGAAGAGGGAATAGATGAGGGAAGCAAAGATAGACAGCAGGAGGGAGGAGCTTCTTATGAGAATCCATCATTATAAATGCTTTCTAATGTCTGACACTTCAACAAATTTTAGCTGTCTTTTATATTTTTGATGCGTTATTTTTTAGGTAAATAGTCATATTAACATGTTCGACTTTTCCCCACTTGCTCTGGTGTCTTTCTGCTGTTCTTGTAGAAGGATCACTCTGTGTTCACAGTTACACTGTCACGGTCATGTGTGTCACTGTGGATTAAAAGATGCAACCAAAAGCGTGTTTTTTTATACAAAACAAGCAGCACCGCCTTTCAAAATAAAGCAGTTTAAATCAAAAAGGAAAAAGCAGCGCAGTAAGCAAAAGCATGCGAGGAGATGAGAGAAAGCAGCAGCAGGGAAGGCAGGAGAAGTGGAGAAAAGGATGGAGAGTGGTGAGCAGGAGCGAGGCAGTGAGGGAGGGCAGATTAGAGAGCATTTTACATTCTGAGCTCTTCATCCATCAACACAATCTGCAAAGCTTTGAAGAGAGAAGAGATGTGCAAGCTTTTCATCCAGAAATGTTTGCTCTGCACTGCACAGCATGTGGTGTGTGTGTGTGTGTGTGTGTGTGTCTGTGTGTATGTGTTGACATGCCTGTGTGCCTGCAGAATCAGCTCTGTCAGTCAAGCAAAGCAAGCTGAGCGCCCAAAACCAACGGACATCGCACAAAATCACACAGACTGAAATACATTTCTGCCTAACAAAAGCTGACGCGGTGTGGCAAGCCAGAGATGACAGACAGTAAAGTCGCCACAACATTTCGGAGCATCTCTGATGAGCGACAATTTCTAACAAGTTGGCTCAGCATTGCTGCGTGGCAATGTGGACATTTTTGACACTCTGTACTGATTTGTTTCCCCTGCAGCACCTGTCAAGTGTATCAAAAAAGACCCAAAGATTTAGCATTGCACCGTATAATATCAGGCTGCTGATAATCAGAATCGATGCTGCAGAACCAGAGATGTCGTCTTTTTCATTCTTCACATTCTTCTTCCTTGTCAAAACCTTGTCCCTACATTACTCAAAATGCAGCTCGGACACTGACAGGTCAGCCATGTGAATCAGGTGTTTTATGCTATTGATTTATTATGTAGCCTATTAAAAATCAATCAAATATAAGCACTGAACACCTTCCTCCTCTTTTCCTCAGCATTTGTTTAGGTTAGGTAATATGACAATATACAAAAAGTGATGATAGAAATGAATTAATTTTCAGAGATTTTACTATACAGTTTATACTGACATTGCTGTCCCTTTAATATCTCTACTTGTACTAGGCCCTTGTGGGCAAAATTGCAAATCGATGTAATGAAGTGTGTTCATTATTTGGCTATTAAAGGGGAACTAAGCTCATTTTCAAAATGTATACATGTTTTTCCTATGGTCTAGAACAGTCCAAAAATATTAGTAAACATAAACAAGAACTGAGAAGACCACACCAAAACAAAGCTCATTTTGGTATAAAAAGAAAACAAACCTTAAGTGCGTCCGCAAAATTGAGCTGCCATTCATTGTCTATGGAGCAACTCCAGACTTTATAGTTGATAATTAAAGCATGTAAACATGTTATAGTACAAACCCTAAAAACAAGTGTGAACGTAAAAATTAGGAAAATATGGGACCTTTAAAAAAACCTTATACTGTACATGTTGTACCAACACTGCTTAACCAGTCTCATGTCATATATAGCTCATAAAAGGCTCAAAGACTTCCTTCCCTTTATATTTCTGTGTAAAAAATCAATAAATGACTGCAGGACTGCATGGACACAACAGATATTTTCTCTACAGAAAGGATTCCTGGCATTGGTTGTCCACTGATACTGCCATTTCCAAAACAAGCGATGCAGTTTTCTACTTAACCTTGGATGCGTGCCCTGACACATCTTCAGTGTAGCAGTGTGTGAATGTAACCTGTGTGTGTGTGTGTGTGTGTGTGTGTGTGTGTGTGTGTGTGTGTGTGTGTGTGCGTGTGTGTGTGTGTGTTTGTGTGTGTGTAAACACACTGTCTCATCCAGACAGATTTCACAGCCTCTTTTGGAGCCTGAGATCTCACTCTGCTCTCCTCCGCTTTAAAGGACCTTCCAGGCTGCTGTTACACTTCTTTTTGTACACACACACACACCTACACACCTACACTTAGACATTTGCACACCTCTGCTTGTGCACTTTCTCTCTTCACTCTCTCTTTCTCTCGCACTCAGTTGGGGTTGCCATGGAGGGAGGTTTTCTTTGCTGCCATGACAACGTGAGTTCTCTTTGGTCTCCCCTAACGACAGTAGAATTGAACAGACAGCGCCAGGGTGATGAAGATGTTTTTGGACTGGTAGCTCAGTGACACAGCTGAAGTCACCTGTCCGACTCTTGGAAGAGTGGTGGTGGAAGAAGTATTTGAGCTCCTTTACTTAAGTATCAGTGTTAGAGCTTCTTAAACTAGAATTATCACTTTGCGGTTGAATGTCTCTGAGAAACAGCAAAGTTGCAGTTACAATCGTATCTGTAAAAACATGGTGCTTCACTCACAACTTCCCCACAGTAGCAAAGAAAATCTATACAGTCAGCACAGTTTCAAGATTAGTGTCATTAATTCAGTATCTGACAACATGTCTCCCTCCCTGTTCCTGAGTTGTGAAGTTGCACAACAACCAGAAAAGGGTTTTTGAACAGCATCATGATGTTACAGTGAAGTTGACTTTTGACATTTTGTTAACATCTTCACTTCATCACTTTGTTCTATTCAACAATTGTGTGAAAGTTTATATTTAGTGTGCGAATTCTTGAGTTGTAGCTAAAAACCTGTTTTGTGATATCACAGTGAATTCAGGTCAGTTCATTCTTAAGTCTTTTTGCGCCAAATTTGAGGAAATTCTCTCTGGGCCTTCTTCAAATATCAAATTGAAAAAAATAAAAAAAATTATCATCAAAAATGAAAAAATAAAATCTTGGGCAGGGTATCTAAGTCTTTTTTATATAGTGATAAGCTCAGTACTTACCAAACACATGCATTTTTTTGTTAAAAGGTTACTATCTGAAACACAGCTTTAAAAGCCCAAGCATGTTCCTCCACCGCATGCAAGACTGTTTTTGCAAACGTGTTTATGTTCTATATCTAAATAAAGACAAAATGCATGTGTTTGGGAAGTACTGAGCATATGACTGGATAAATAGGACTTATACTGCATGAGTTATGTGAGAATTTGTAAACAGATTTTGCTATAGTTTTTTCTGCAGAGCCCTGTGACTTAAATTCATCAAGATTTTTATCAGTTTTGAGATTCTTCATTCACAGGATGCATGCAAGATAAACAAGTGTTCTTCAGAAATCCAACATAACACATGGGGGGTAGTTAATTTACTTATGATATTTTTTGGGTCAAGTATTCTTTGAATTAAAGTACCAAAGTATAATAAGTCATGCAGTCCAATATCCTGCTGGTCATATCATTACCAGTTCTTCAGTTTGTTTGCAGCTCTGCTTGCATCTTTACTTCCATCTTAACCTCCTGAGTATTTACATAGTGAGCTGTTTCAATTTTAGGTGTGTATCTTAAACAAACCGTCAGTTCAAGGTGGCCTACTATTAATTTTAGCCAAATATGACCTCACCAAAAACAGGAAAAGTTCTACTTCTACACACATTTTAGTCACAGATCAAGTTCAGTATGTTTTCTTTAGGAAAAATAACATTTCAACTTTTTCTTTCTCGATAGCAAACTATCAGCGGCGACCGAGCACTGATCCTTTACTAGTGCTGCATGAATGCAACTGATAGCGGAAATGCATTTTCCTCATGGCCAATCCTCCTGATAAGATGAGGATCAGTGCAGATATAGATCCAATGCATCGGATCAGCACATCTCTGGTTTTCATTCTACCTGGAGTTTACAAACTCATTCATTCTTACCTTAAGTCTCTCAGACACCCCGTCAGTAAAGCTGATGGTGAACTCCTCCACCTTGGGAACTTTCAGCCTCTTCTTCTCTGTCTGGTACTCCGTGCGAGTTTTCACCACCACCTGGAGGCGGGAGAAACCGTTAAAACTGGTAAATACTCAGGGACACTGGAGGAGATGGAGGGTGGATGGATGTTATTGTATTGTTAATGGTCAAGTCATATGTCTTGCCAAAAGGTCCTGTTGTGATACACTTCATATGTAAAGACAACATGGATGCCAGAAGCACATAAATAAGTCATTTATAGAAGATGACTGGACTCTAGACAGTATACCAACATGTAAAAACGCTCTAGAGTTTACTAAAGTAATAGGATTTTAAAGCTTAAGAGATGTCACCATGTCATATATGTCAGTAATAAATCATTATCTCGGACTCTAACACTACAGATATTAAGTTTTGTTCTGATATGAAGTAAAAATATGTTTACCACTAAAAACTGCTCTAAAAACTGGATGTGCACAGCTATACAGGAATAAAAGAACCAATATGACACTGACAGTACATCAGGAGGTCAGATATCTTTCCACTGTGCGTAATGTAAGCAGAATGACAGTAAAAAAAAAAAAAAGTAATTTTAAAAAGAGAGGTTGAGATGAGAGCACAGTTCTATACACAAAGGTATACGGGGAGGCAAGAAGGGCAGATAAAAGTGTGGGCTGCTATTAGATACTGGATCTGGAAAAACATTAAAGAACACATAGATAACAAATGCAATAGTATAACTGTTGATATACAGTATCCATGTATTGTATTAGTGCAGCAGTGAATTAATGGACTCGGCTTTTATTTTGGCAGATGATCAAACTTCAGCTTCAGAACGTTAATTAAACCAACTGCCCACCACAACTAGAAACAATCTTACAGGAAACATTGGTGTCAGGCATGTGTTTGAGCTCTACTGTATGTTAATGAGGTCTGATGCCAAAAATCCAAGATCCTCACTCCGAAGGGAAAACACTGTCTTTCTGCCAGCAGCTAGATGGAGAAAAAAAGAGCCAGGGCAGTGCAGCCCTGCCCCAGTACTGTCAGTCTGACTCTCCTCAAGCAAACAGGTTTGGAGGGATGTGAGGGACATGGGGAAAAGAGACACAGTCAAACTCCCAAACTCTTGTCTTCTTCTCTACTTTCCCTTGTGATTTGAAAGGTACTGTTTCAAAAACTATAGGTGCAGAAAGATTTCTCCATTAATCTATGGAGGTTCCATTGAGCAAGGTGTTTGTCTCATTTCAAAACATTATCAATAATTTTGGCAAATACCCCCAAACATTTGTTCATGTGCAAGGGACAATACCCTACACCGTCTGTGGGAATAATGACTCCTGTCTGTCTGGAGCAAAGGATAGGACAAGACAACAAAATGTCTAACACAAGACAGCACTGTTTGTTGCCAATTTCCAATATGAATATTTACAATGGAGATTTTAGGTTATAATTCACCTTTGTTTTGTCTATATCAGCAATTAACTTGATCAGTACCAGTGGGAATAATGGTCAAAACTATGAACTATTATATTACATTGTTTTTATTTACTACACTTTTGCACAATGAAATTTTATAGACCTACACTAAGTATTTTTTATTGTTGGATATTTTTTAGAAATGAGTATTTTTAGTATTTATTATTTAGTATTTATTTTTAAGATTTTTTAATTATTTAAATATTTAAATTATTTTTCCTGTGGATAATTACAGATGTGCTTTTATGTAATGTGTGGCTATGTGTGGTTAGCTGTGAATTAATGTAAGAAATTAAATTTCCTGTGAAGGATTAATACAGTATCTGTCTATATATCGGTCTATCAATCTGTCTACTATGAAAATGAGACCTAAGTTTTGATAAACCATAATTACCCTTTAACTTTGCTCACTGGCAATCAGTCCTAATTAGTGCCCACTAGATCTGTTTACAAATTGACAGAATTATGATCTTAAGTTCATATCTCCTCTGGGCAACATGCCGAAGTATCCTTGGGCAAGATACTGAACCCCAGATTGCTCCTGATGCCGCGTCATCGGAGTTTGCATGCGTATGAATGGTTACTACCTAGTAGGTGGCACCTTGTATGGTAGCCTCTGCCACCACTGTGTGAATGTGTGTGTGAAAGGGTGAATGTGACATGTCCTGTAAAAGCTCTTTCAGTGGTCAAAAAGACTAGAAAAGCGCTATAGTAGTACAGTCCATTTACCATATACAGCAGAGTTATTTACTCACTTCAACAGAAAAAATACATCCAGAAATTTTACATGTCTGTTAGGGCTGTGAGGGTTTGTGTATTTGTAGTGAACAATCACGGTTTGGGGGTCATGGTTTGGCACACGCACCTGGCGGAAACTTTTAGCTGTATTCTTTTAGAAACTTAGGCTGAGGTTAGCACAAGAAGCATTTAGGAGTGCAAGTCAGTCACAATATGGCAAGTGTGAATGAAATGAGCTAGCAGACCCACCTGAGAGATTCAAGGCAGTCACAGCAGCAACAGAGAGAGAGTAATGTATAAGACAAGGACAGTATGTCGACGTTTTAGGGACAGATAACAGATGCTTTTCTGTTAGCCTATTGTGACCTGTTGCCTTTTGTGGAAGTTTTCAGTGTTCATATAAAGAACTGACACAAAAGTGTTTCTTGTTTTTATAATGAAAACAGTTTGCTAAAGTTTCCAGCGGACAAAATGTTACCACAGTCCTGGCAAGAGGACTGTATCTGACACCACTATCTGTTCAAAATAAATGAAAAGAAATATATCTTTGTGCATATAGTTTTTTTCTGCTGCACAAAGTTCACACCAAACTGTGATTTTAATGTACAGTTGCCTAATATCAGTAATTATTGAGCATAAAATTTCGGCGTTATCCTCTCAACATTGACCTGTGGCCACATTTGCACAATACACACTTAAGGCACTGACATAACTGATCATAATTACTGCATTCACCAGGTTTCACCACGCTACCACTGCAGTTACTAAAGAGAGAAAGTGCTGCTGTTCTGTGCATTTACTGTGCACGAGAGGACGGGCAGGTACAGAGAAGGTATACAAATGACAAGGCAGAGGTGGAGGAAGAAAAAGAGAACAATGTCTCAGTGTCCTTGTGGCTAATTGCACTCTCCTTAGCTTTGAGACAAAGCCAGAAACTGCTGTGCTCACAAACTGGCTCCACTATCTGAATAACAAAGCTGTCAGATGGCTCTATGGAAAGCTCTTATCTAAGAGTTGAAGGCCGCAGTAGGTGCACTGAAAACGTTGCATTTGATTGGACCCCTGAGGCTCCGGAGCCTTGTGGCATTCAGTGCAGCAACACCAGACGTCACAGTCAAAACTAATGTCTCAATTTTGCCTCAACTTTCTCTTTCTCTGACTCATTTCACAATAACATGCTCAGGGCCTCCAGGTTCAAACACAGCGGCAATTCATGTTGCTTCATTACTCTCTCCCCTCCTGTAACTCTCACTCCTTCATTTCACATTACCTAATGACATGGCTATCAATCAACGTTGCCTCATTTGCACAGCCCTTTAGCTATCAGCAGCAGCTAGAGATCGACTGAACAAAGTGCCACCTTCTCTGATTAGACAGGTCCAAATACTCAGTGGGAAACCATTAATTTATGACCTAATAAGTCTCGTTTAACAAAGCTTGATGTTAAAAAATAAAGCATTATATGAATGATACAGTCATGAACAGCGGTGATAGGATGAATGAAAATGTAATTACAACTTGGTTACTTATTATTCCACAGAGGTAGCAGATCATTAGGGCCTGAGCACCAACTGGTGTAAGGACCCTCTTGGAATGCAAGGAATTATTATTTTTCTGCTAAATGAAACACATTTTTGGATGTCTAAATATGCTCAAAAACTCATGAAACTTGGCATGCATGTCCTGCCTGGCGAAAAAAATCATATTTTGGTGGTTTCCAAAATGGGCATGGCAAATGACTATGAAGAGAAGTTATCAAAAGTCCATGCAAAACTATTACAGATTTCCTGTGGCATGGCTTAGAATTTCAATTTTTTCACCATAAAACAGGAAATTGTTGTAACTTTAGTGTTCATAGTCCGATCTGCCTGAAACTTCATGCTCTGCTGATATAAGTCATCGACGGTGTACCTTGCAACGAACACCTAAAACTGTTAAGAAACACACAAGTGTCTCCTTGTCTCCTGAATTTTCATTTACTTACTATTGATTTTCCCTGCCAAGAACTTAGTTGATTATTGGCCTGATTCATATATCAGTCACATGCACGACAGATGTCACAGCTGATACTGAGCTAAATGGAACGACGAAAACAGTGTCTGGGGGTTTGGCTCAGTGGGTAAATCAGGTGGTTGGTTTGCCTGAAGTTCCCGGTTAAAGTCTTATCTGGGACAGGTGACATTTGATTATCAGCCTGACTCATATAGCAATGATATAGAGTATATAGAGTTTTTCGACAGACGTCACTGCCGATACTGAATTTTGCCTTTCAACACCATATGACCCTTATATCAGCAGAGCAGACAGATATATCAGCTGATAGTTTTATTTTTATGTATGCCATAAAATATAATTTGGCTGTAGATTCAGGCACTAATAAAACAGTCTGGTACTAATAAAACACTTACAGTTCTGACTGGTATGTAAATGCTGTCTGTAAAAACCATATATCTTTAGCTGTGTCTTTTTGGGGTAAGTTTACCTAATAACTGCCATGAGCTAAGGGCAAGGGCATTTGCTTTATTATACTTGATCCATTACTCTAAAGAGTCATTCTAAACATAAACAGGTAGGCTAAATCACCTAACCAGTGTTTAACCTGTTAAATCCCCAATAAGTAAGTAAATAATTATAAAAATAATAATGATAAAGATACATTGGATTTTTAGAGCGCCTTTCAAGAACTCAAAAAAAAGAGGAGAGGAGAAGGAAAAGACATGACTTTTGAGGCAAGACTGAAAAAAGCTGAACATTGACAAGTCTAACATTATTCCAAGATTTGTATCCCTTTTCTTTAATCTTATCCCAAATCTGCTAAATTAAGTTTTTTGTAAATGTGAAAACCATTATACCGTAATCATCTGCACAGAATATCACTGTTGTTAACACTATTTTACCCACACTGCAGTTATGTTTCCCAGTACTTTGCTTCATTAGTACTTGCAGTATCATTTTTTTACTTTCTCCTATAAGGTGTTGTCAAATCAAACAGTTCTGTCAGTTCCCTGAGAGGAACTGCTCATTGGGGAACTTTCCCAAGAACCTGATACCTTCAAAGGGTATTTTTCTGTTTGCATTTGCGCCACCAATAGTAATGCTGAAGTGATGTAAGCCAGCTATTGAGGATTCTTATATTTCGCTTTGACAAGTCAAAATCACTCCGTAAAGCCTGAACTTCACTGTCAGTCCAGTTGTCCTTGTTTTATTCCATTTGGTTCGTTACAAGCGGTTTGTGTTTTGTGTTGTCTGTTGTTTACACGGCTAACAGGTTTTTAAAAATGGTTATTGCCAGTTCTGCACTGGCTCATGTGTTTGACCGATCGCCGTACACTATCATTACTCACAGTACTTGGACAGACCACTCTTACTGATAAAACAGCCATATAGGTCAACTGTGCAAGCAGCTTATATTACGACCCCAACTTATGTTTATTGTACGGCACCACTGTCTAGTGTCCATAATAATTATAACAGAGCAGAGGAGGAAGTAGAGTCACATATTATAAAAGCAACAAAGTTCAAGTGATGTTGTTATGAAGATGGGAGAATTTCAGGATAGATGGAAGGGATGATTAATGGGTCAAACACACACAGGACTTCCGCCAAGGAGACCAGTGTTTGTGGCCTAAAGTAGATGTTTCAGTATTAACACTAGTGACATATGTGACATCTGCCAGGTGACATACGTGACGCTACATTAGTTAGAAAAGTACTTATTTAAAGCCAACCTTTTATGTTTTTTCTGAACTTAACTACCCATATTTGTTGCATAAAACTAAGACTATGGATGTGTTACCGACAGTCAGGACAGTAATATCTGTTGTTCGCGGATGCCAATATATAATGTTTTAAAAGTCAGTGGAAATTGATCTTTTCTGTTATTTATGTATGAGAGAGCACTGGCCAGAAGAGCACAACCAAAAGTCCTGCAAAACAACGCTCTAAAATCTATGATCTTGCTTACTATACCTACATTTAAGTAACAATAAAAAACTGTCAAGTATTTTCTTGCTACCTTATTGTTATTACGACATTTAAATTAAATTGTAGGCTGTAGTATAAGGGGTTACCATGAATTGTAATAAATCTGGCTACTTTCATCTCAACTTTTATCCATCTTAGAATTTAGTTGTCTTTAAAATGAGCCTCACACATTGGCTGCAGACTTTTGAGTTTTAATCTAATTCTCTTTACTTGCTGTGACCTTTTCATATGTCAATAAGACTGACAGAGACATCTACATCAGTCACAGGAAGGTAAATGATTCCTGCACATAAAGAAGCAGCACAGCCTCTGCTGCAATTTTCTCTGAGAATCTATTTACAGATATTCAATTAGTCATGTATGTCTTCCACAAACATCCTGATTCACTGTGACCTTTTAATATCTCCATGACTGACATGGAGTCACTTTTAGATCTGTAATAGAGCTGCACAGTTTATTTCTGTGTGGTGGAACGATGGCTGCCACACAGGAGTTTTTGAAGTCAACAGGAGGTGATGTATGTTTATTTTAAAAGGCACTTCAGGGCTTTTTAAGTTTTGATTTTCATTTTTGGGAGAATGAATGACACATGAAGAAGTCGAGAAAAGTACATTTCAGAAAAGGCAGTTTTAGCTCGTGAAACTAAGCCAGCAACTCCCTCTGTCTCTCTCTCTCGCTATCTGTCTCTATCCCTCTGTCTCCAATCACAGTGTTTTTTTTAGATTTGATATTCCCTGTGGAAGAGCTGTCAAAATTTTTCTTTTCTCCCTGTCTTCCCCAGTATGTTATTCCTCAGACCTGTTATCACTATGATTGCTGTTTCATTCCTCATCCCCAAAGACTGAGCTGCGGGAGAGTTAGTCTTTTGTAAACTTTCAGTGTGGAGACACTTCAGGCCTTTTTTTTAACTTGTGCACTCTTGATTGTATGTGTTATTGTATCTGTTCTTAAAGCTGACATAACTATTTTTAACCACTTAGGGACAGCAGACACACATGAAATTATTATATTTTAAATTGATAGCAGAGTAATTACCTGCCTATTTAAACATCAAGCAGAACAGGACAACATAAGAATTAATTTCGAGGCATAAGTCCAGTATTTACAATATTACTTTTATCTCTATGTTTGGTCTCCACCAACTCAAAATAAGGCAAATATTTGAATTTTAAGCTGCTAAATGCTCAGCTATGTTCGTCAGCTGTTTAAGAACTGTCTTGTTTTGTTGTTTGTTCACTTGTTTTTGGACTGGTAGTATAAAGTCATTTTAAAAGCTTTTTTTTACTAACCCCACCTGCTTCTGAAAATGACCCTAAACCAAAACAATTACCTGAAAGATGCTAAAAGGCACAGTAGAGCTAAGGGGAACTGCAGATAATTCTCTGTTGGCTTGTCATGATGAGTAACACTTTTCACATGCACAGAGTGATTTGATCTATTGTTAATATAAAAATATTGATTACAGCAGCCCGCTGTTGGTCTCTCAGGAGGAGTGCTGCAGATTCTCTCTTCACTGGGGTTAAGTCAGAGCAGTTATTTGCATTCCTCTCACATCAGAGGTGTAAATCGATCTCTGTCTACACAGCTAGAATAAGAACAGGCAAAGCTCAGAGTCCTGAGAAAAAAACACTGGTCCAACTATTACAGTACTGTTGGATTACACACTATATACACAAAATCATCAGCTATTCAAGGCACAAGATGCATGCATTTTTCATTATTTTATATTCTACATATCTTAATATTTCATTGTGGTTCTGTTTTAAACATTTCTAAATAGTGTATCCTCAATCTAGCTGGAAACTCATGAGAGAATACAGTACTTGTTAATAAACAATTTACAATTATTTTGTACAATATTATATATTTATATTCTGGGTAAGGATATTTTGAGATATATTTTTCCACCATCTTCATAAACGAAAAAACTGCCAGCTCATAATTAATATTTAGTTTTTGCCCTTGTTCATATACAAAAGTGGGGTTTAAACTAAATTAGGGTATAGAACATACTAGGGATGCACAACATTGGATTTTCGCCCGTATCTGATATGCCAATATATTTCAACTCATTTGGTTGATAACCAATATTGATATATCCACTAATTGCCCCACTTAATTTAGTCTCTTTTGTATTTGAACTAACATCATGTTATATATAGTCTTATCATAATGTCCCACAAGCAGATGGAGACATGTAATACAATCCTTATAAATAATGTAATATTTATTCATTGTGAAGAAAAATACTTCCACTTAGGGTTGATATTTTGTACATGTTCACTTCGTCAATAAAAAATGGTTTGTGATATAGGCAGAAATCAGCATTTTAGCCGATTCCAACCTCTCATTTTAAAGTCAATATTCCTGATACTGATGATAAGCTGATATTATTGTGCATCCCTAGAGTATATTGTAATATGGCTGTAGGCCTATTGGTAAAATACAAAATGTAAAATGAACCCCCAAAATAGCTTTACATTATCTTTTAACATAGCGTAATCATTAATGGGGCAAAACTAAGCAAACAGGCTCTATCTGTGTGTGGGTTTTGTTTTTTTCATAAACAACATTGAGCCCTTATTACTTTTAGAAGTCAGTTAATCTTTCAGCCTTTGTGCACAGCTAGCCAGATATATTTCAGAGTAGGTAATATATGATGTGTGATCATTTGTCAAACTAAACTTGGATGCTAGCTTGTCTGTTTACTTCACATCATCATATCATTTTAGAAAAATAATTCATTGATCTATTAGTGATTTAACATTGCAGACTGAGGATTCCTGCTCTCAGGATTTTCCTTCCTAATTCATGAGAGTAAGAACACACAGATGTAAAGAATGAATGAGACTTAAAAGCTACTCCAAAAGAACTGAGGAGAGAAACAAGAAAAGGATGAGGGTGTATAAGGGGACGTGTCGGACAGGAAAAGAGAACCATTATAAGACTGTCATAGCCTTTGAAGCAGGTCTCTGTACCTGAGCTTTGTTCTATGAGAAACAACAAGCAGAAATAAAAGATCCGTCTTTCTGTCTGAGTCTCTCAAACCCCCTCTGGTTATTGTTGCTTTCTTTTTTCTTTTTTTTTCAAAGCAGCAATCCAATCAAGATATTGGTGACCCAGCGGTGGCTGTGACGCGTCTCTGCCCAGATGGAATCAAATCTAATACCTCTCTAATGCCTCAGCCTCTGCAGGCTGCAGCAGCATTGTTATGTGTGTGTGTTATCTGTACGTGTATTAACTTTGCTGTGACTGCATCCCACCCCTACAAATATCCATGGGTAACACTAGTCAGGGAGGTCATGCAGTCATCAGGCAGGATCAGGGGGAAAACCGCTTGGGTCATATTTGAAAAGCTGCTCAGAACCGCAGTGCTGATCTGGGGTACTAGTCAGGTCACGTGACCCAATAAACCTCGCCTTAGCTTTAAAGGACAGAGAGTGCATAACTGGTCACAGATCAGATTCTGGACAGCTGAATAAAGCTGATTAACGATGACCTCTTTCTGGGTGGTTCAGGAGGAAAAAACAACAATCCTGACTTCAGTGATATTATTTTCATCACAAAGATATTATTATGCACCATATTTTTATGGTAAATATAGAGCCCCGCTTAACTTCATGAAGCTTTAGTTGCAGCTCAATGTTTAGCTTTTTAGCCCACAACATCACTGTTTTGGTTCACTCTTGCTACTCTCAACACAGCCCACGCTGCCTGCGTGAGCAGTGAGTGAGCAGGGCATGAGCAAAATCTGTTGGGGTTTTTTTTTTGGTGCCCATGTTAATAGGTCAGAGCAGCCACAATGACTTTTTCTGCATGATGCATGCCATACTCAGCAAAATGAATTGAAAAGGGTCTTTTGATAATTGCATTGACTCTATACCACCTTTCTGTCACAGACAGAAAAGTCTGTGACAGAAAGGTGGTATAAGTTTTCTCAATAATTAAGTTTTCTCAATAACCTTTACTTTTTTCTTTTTTTTAAAGAAAAGCATGCAAGGTTTTTGTCAACAGAATCCCTTCAGTTGACACAAGGCATTTTACAGTAAAACAGTTGCAAGACCATGTTGTCAACAATGTAGCTTGCACACTTTCAGAAATGAATGGAGTATGTGCTTACAGTAGTTATAACAGCAGGCAGCTCTGCAGCAGCACTGCAGCAACAATGCTGCCAGTTTGGCAAGTTTGCCGTCACACGCTGCTCAAGCATGCAGTGTTTCCCAGACATCATAGCATCATTTTCAGCCATGGTAGGCAGCAGTTTTCATTGGAAATGTTTGAAAACCCATTGCACACCACCCCCTCAGTACCAAACAGCAGTTAAACACAAGTAGCAACTGGTCAACATAGTGAAGTATTCAGCAGCTAAAGAGAGAAGTATTCCTCAGGTGTTGGTGAGACCAAAGCAAAGTTAAAAGAGAGTGAATAAAAGAGTGAGTAAAAGTGACACACATTCTCCAGGTGGCCAGAAATACAACTCCAAATGAATGAACGCTGCTCTGTAATTGCATAATCGCAAGGATTATGAATTTAGAAGTAAAACTGAAAATTGGCCTCAAAATAACAACAAAAATGTCACTAGTATGTTAAAAGCACAGAGGAGTGTGGACATTCACATGAACAGTAAACCATAAAGTACAGAGTGCAGAATTCCCATTAAATTAACTCTGACAGGCATCATTAACACTTCCCACGCTCTGATATCTAATTACAGATTTTATTATTATTTCTCTTGCCCACTGCTGTTTTCATGTATTACTTGCCAGGAAGACAAATTCTCACACTTACAGCTGGAGACAAATTCAAAGATTTAACAGCAAATTGACCTTTACAACTCCCCCACAGTCCAATGTAAAAACAAATGGACTGCCTGCATTTGCATAATGATATATTTATTTATTTATTTGGCTTGATACCTGTAATTGTGGACAACTTAAAGCATCTTATGCAGCGGCCAAACTAACAATTTCTCAATCCTGTGAGCAAGTGAGCAGCATACAAAGTCTACATCAGCTGTCAGCAAAGTGTATCCAAAAGCAACAGCAGTCTTTGTGCCTGCGTCTCCCGAGGCATGTAAAAATTCATTGAAAGTCAACATAACAGCAAGCCTTCTTCTCTGACCTCTTTTCCTTTCAAATGTCAATGAATATAACTCAATGGTATATCGCAAGCGCTTATACTCCACTTACTTTCTTTTTTTTCTGTCTCTCTAGGTGTTCAGGTAATCAGTAAAACACACTTGAGCAATCACGGTACAGTGGCACGGCAAAGTTTGTGTGTGTGTGGAATGATGGCAGCTTTGGCTACAATATGTAGTGATATTCTTGAATCTAGTGGGGCTGATTTAATCACTGTAAAATGTCTGATGGCTCCATGGACATCATGTTACAAACTGTTGGCTGCTGACAGAAACAACTTATCACTCATGTGTCGTACACAGAAATGATCACATGCCTGTATTGTTCGCACACAAGAAGGTGTGTGAGTGTGTGTTTGTGTGTGTGTACACACGAGTGCAGTGAATGACAAGTCAGTTAACAGGTATATGAAATGGAAAGGGATTGTGCCTCCCTCACCAGAATACACCGTGAGGGTTCAGGCTGTATAGCTATCGTGTGTGTTTCTGTCTGCAGCAGCACGAACGGCTGTTCATTGTTGTTTTTATATTTTTGTGTGAATCCTTGACAATACAAACCACTTCAGGAGATTCATCCCAAAATAGATACATAACCATTCTTTTAAAAGGATAGGTAGCAGGTAACTTATAGTGCTTAGACCTTGGACATGATATTAAAGGCGTTTCTTAACTTTGTTGTATTTTAAAGGATCCACATATTTATGTGATGCTTTTCCACTTTTCACTTTGCTTTTCCACTTTTTTGGGCAGAGGGGAGGGATTTCTTTATTGAAAAAAAAAAAGAAATCTGGTGTAGGGCTGTGATTCACCCTAATTTTGATTTTCAATCCTTGTGAAAAAGTCATTTGATTGGTTTCTATAACATGAAAAACAAATCATTTAAAAAATGGCAATTACACATTTCAAGAGCCTAAATAGCCATCTTGAACAACTTGTTTTGTCTGAACATTCTCAAAATGTTACAAAATACAGTTATTCCCCTTCTTGTCATGAGATAGATGAAAAGATTGATACCTATAAGTAGCTGTTAACTTAGCTTCGCATAAAGACTGCAATCTGGTTATAATGGGTAGCCTGTTTCTATTAAGAAAAAAATCCAATGACTCTAAAGCTCAGCTATTTGTTTGTTTCTACAAAAAATAACATGCAAAAACGAGATGGTTGTATGCTGGACTGTCTCTTAGCTGAGGGGAAGTAACTTCCCAGAGTCTTGTCAAGGTGTTAATTTTTTAGCTTTAGCTAGCAGTTGGATTTTGTCACTGTTTGATGGAGACAGGAGAGCCGTGCAGACATGATATTGGTATCAACTCTCAAAAAGAGAATGAATAAGTGTTTTTTTTTTCAGTATATCAAACTGTTCCTTTAAATGTATAAACAGTGAGGAGCAGCAAATCATTGTATTTAAGAAGATGAGAATAATTAAAAATGTCCTAAATTATTCTTCAGTTATCCAAAAAAGTGGGTTACTTTTCTAGCAATTATCAGTGCATCGACAAATTAATATTATCAGCACAAGCAACAACCTCTGAGGCTGAACACTGACGCAAACACAGAAAAACCAAAAACTGCAGTTCCTCAAATGGCCAATTGAGGCTGGCTCCAAGAGTTACAACTGTACTCGCTCCTCTACAGTGTCAGCCCCTGCCAAAATACTTCTAATACACTTCTGAGACAAAAAACCCAAAACAAAACAGCAACGTCCAAAATGCCTAACTCAAGGTTTCAAACCAATGGCTGACATCATGGTAGCTATGTCCATTATTTTTACAGTCTCTGGTAAAAATATAACCCAATAGTTGGTTGACAATTGGAGACAGACAGGCTAGATGTTTCAACCTGCCTCCAGTCTTCTTGCCAAACTAAACCAACCATTTGCTGGTGCCACCCTTATATTTAATATACAGACATGAGCATATATCCAGCAACTCTCAAAGAAAAAGTGAGTCAGTGTATTTCCCAAAATGTTGTTCTTGTCCTTTAAATTTAAAAAACAGTGTGAAGCAGCAAATCCTTACAATTAAGAGGATGGAATCAAATAAAGTTTAAAAATGACTTTAATGATTATCAGTTATCAAAACAATGACTGATTACTCCTCTGGCAATCCACCAATCAATAAATCGACTAATCATTTCAGAACTATTGCGTCAGTTTTGTTTATGCCTCCTTGTAGGATGATGTCATTAAGGATGTAATGTTTTCCAGGAAGTTACAGTCTCCAGGTCATGTTGCAATTATCAAATTATTTCTGAAGTCATCATTGTACGATTTTTCCTACATGAACATGATGGATATGTCCACTGAAACTACAACTGTTGATTTAGTATAAATAAAGGCTAAATGTGAGGATTAAAATAAACAGAACAGCAGCACTCACAGATAAATAGTCATTTAACTTGTTGTGGGCAGAGCTGGAAACCATCATCAGCTAAAATGTGTTCATTTTTGCCTACAATAAATAAAAGGACTATTTTATCTGAGTGCTGCTGTTCTGTTTGTTTTAATTGTGATAATAAACACACAAGGTGGCTAAAAGGACTGTATGTGGGTTGTTATGCATTAATATAAATTAGCTTTTTCAAATCCTTTTTCAAACTAAATTGGTTGTCCCAATAGACTCAAGTTTGAAGTTCTACCGGGCAGAGTGTATTGGTTCGAATAATGTTAATAATCCCTCTGATACCTAACAAGGCGAGTTAACAAAATGGTGCAACGATTCCCTGCTAAATTGTAATTTTATATCAGATCGCTACAGTAAGGATTTGATCAGAAGCTCAGGGCAGAAATATGGCTTCAACAGCTGCAAAATGAAATCATCACACTGCAACTGTTGTTGTGTTGAAATAAGCCAAACACTGTCACACAATTGATGCATAATAAAGCTTTCATATTAGCTCGCCTTTTTGTCTAATTCCATTCATTTTCATAATGTGCAATCAATGCAGCTCTCTGTCCCGACCCCATAGAAACACCAATCAGGCTCTGCACGTTGCACTGCCACCATGGTAACTGGATTAACGAGCTGCGGTGCAGTTACTATGGGATGTCGAGATGATAAATGACAGTCTGTCTGGCACCAAATCTGTCTCCTAATCTCAGCTGGAAAACAAAGGACACGGCTGGGAGACATCTGAGATGAATGAATTTGTGAATGAATAAAAGGGTGTGTGTGTGTGTGTTCGTGTGTGTGTGTTTGTGTGTGTGTAGTATGTATGAATGTATGTATGTGTAGTGTGTTTGGAAATGGTGTTATTTAGCACAGGAGAGTTGAGGACAGTGTAGGTCAGCAACATTGAGTTGATAAGACAGATGTAGAAAAACAGATACGCACAAACAAACAGGAAAACTCTCTTTCACACGCACACACAAACACACCACCAGGCTGTCTCACCTTGTCAGGTGCTTGGCTCTGGAGGCTGCCCACATCCAGTGGAGTGATGAGGGGCACATTTTGAAAGCCGTCCTCCACGCTCACAGGTTTGGCCCCTTTGTCTTGAAGATTACTCCCCAGTTTCACCATCTTTCACCGCCCTTTTATATATTCCCTTTATTTCCCAGAAGACAGCTCCTGAACAGAGGAGGTGTTGAGAAAGGATGGTTTTACCTCACAGCCTTTCTGGTCATTGAAACCTGACAAAACGGGCTATTTGATGGAGAAGATTCTAGTGTTACAGGAGATAAAAATAGTTTAACGTGGAGATTTTAACTTAATTATTATACAATGAAAACACTATAAATATGAGGAAATTATGTGAAATAACTGTTTGAGAATGATGTTTTGTTGAGAGAAATTAAATTCAGAGCGTGTCATTTATAAGTGAATGATCAGAGGAGCAAAACACCAAAAAAAAAAAAAAAAATGTTTGCAATGTAAACGCATCTGTTTCTCTCTTATTTACGAAAAACCCAACACAAAAGAAAAACTCCGCCTATAGCATCTTCTCGACCTCTCTTTTTCACAACAGTAATAACAATAAAGAACACCAAAATTGCACCCGTAAAAAAGCAGTTACTCACAGCTGATCCTTGTCCTTGTCCGTGCGTCTCCTCCGTGCTGCGGCAGTGTTTGTGTCTGGAGCACAGAGGCGGAGGGGAGCGCAGATGAGGAGCAGGTGAGGCTGGAGGCTGCGCTGCGGTGTCGCTGCTGCTGATGCTGCGGGAAAGCAACGCTGCACCGCCGGAGACAAACTGGATGTCTGGCGGCAGGTTTCCTACCAGCAGGCAGCCCAACCCCCTAATCCAAACACAGCCTCTTCTTCACCGTGCTGCTACACCAAGCCGCTGGAGCTGCCACTAGGGGGATTTTTTTTTTCTCTTGGGAGCCTCGTTTGTTTGACTAAAGTGGGAGCCGAATTAATGTAGCCTTTCAGGGCTCCTCGTAAAATCCTCAACTGATAGACATATTCAATCAATGTATTAACTGAGGGAACAAATAAATAAATAACATTATATATTTATATATATATATATATATATATATATATATATATATATATATATATATATATATATATATATATATATATATACTTTTTTCTGATAATTTTCTTGCAAGATAAAATATAACTGGAATTAAAATAGAAAAATTCAACTTCAGAAGAGTACTTAAAAGTTGCACTTAACCTATGTTATTTCTAAACAATGAGCCTAGGTGAATGATTCAGAACCAATTATCTGTGTCTTCTTAATGTCCCATCCCAGTGGCTCAGCAATCGTATAAAATCCACACTTTCGCAGCTGTAAATTTAGAGGAAAAAACAAACAACAACAACAAAACCACGGGATAACAGGTTAGACCTTCAGTATTTCCGACAGCAATTGAAAGCAGCACAAACATGTGCCACTCAAATTAGCTCGTTTGGTCTTACAGCGCCCTCTAATGGTAAAATGAGTGAGACACAGTGGGACTTGAGAGACGCAGTCTCTGAAAAAAGTCACATCAATAGTCCGACTAACAGTGTGTGAAATCACTTGAAAGATGTTTACTGAGATATTTTTGTGTTTGTGTGAGAAGCAGAGAGAGTGTTGTTTATTTAAAATCATCAGGCAAATTTATCTGATGAATAATTAATCCATCTAGGGACTATTTTATCAGAGGAGGTGGTGACTGGGTGTGACTTTGGGTTTGTTTTCTTTTCTTTTTTCTTTAGTTTTTTTTCTTTGTTTGCTTGTTTTTGGGGTTTTTTTTAAATACCATTCCTCCCCCTGAGCTATAAATATTTCCCTTCACCATAAATAACCATATTTTTGAAATATCAACAATCATGCTTTCCATTCCCAATGGTGGGTTAAATTGAAATTAAAATATATATTTACAATGACTTTTAAATTTATAAGTCAAATAATTTATAAGCCAGAGTTGAAAAATTATAAATTCCTTCCTAGTGCAAAAAAATATTTGACATGCCTCCCCTGTTTTGCACCACGCTCTCCCCTCTGATAAATGATGAACAGTCCCTAAGGCAAATGAGATGTTATAACATAAATCCAGGCGGCAAGTAAATGTAACATTACGAAAAGCCAAATAAATATAATCTTTTCATAATGAAATTAAAATAAGCCAAAATCTTCACAATTTACCTCTGTCTCTGTCCTGTTATGTCCCCTATTTTGAAAAAAATATATATTTCAGTGACACATCACACCTCACATTCTCCTCTGTTGTCCTGTAACTGATAATCTGTATTGTCAGTCACAGCTGTGCCATCAATATATCACTGTCCAACTAATGATGATAACTGTTTTGTGTCTCTCCCCAGCCTCGCATCTTTTGGTGTTCATGCAGGACTTCCTAGAGGTTATGAAGTCTTCATCCCGAATCAACCAGTTCTTTGAAAGAGACTCCAGACCAGAGAGGCCCATCCTAAAAATAATATGCAAGTCAATCTTTGAAAAACAGGCGGATTGCACCGTCACATCCTCTCAAGTGACAATATGTTTGCCATCCAACTCCTTTCTGACTCTATGTGGAACCTCAGCGATCAAGCACAGGGAAATCGAACTACTAATCAAGATGTTCGTAATGACGGTCTTATCAGCAATGGTGATTGATGACACTGTGTTCATTATTAGAGACATACATTGTGCTTTGCCGCAACCCTGCTGTGTGTTAAGTGTTTCCATTTTATTGATTTATTTTCATCCTTAACTTTTAGATAAGAAGGTTCTATCTTGTGCAAACATTTCTTAACACTGTCATGGTTAAATTCATATCCTTGGTTGTGGAGAAAATAATAATTTAAATCCAGCATCTATATCACTGATGATAATTTATGAATTCTTGTCTTTCTTTTAACCCTTTGAAATCTGGAACATCAGTTTTCTTGTGCTGCTTTCACACACCTTCAACATGCATTTAAACCTTTGAAACATTAGCAAAATGGTTCAGTTTCCTTTGAAAACATGGCTAAATGGCAGTAAGCGGCTTGGCAAGAGATGTCCCACAAAGTGCAAGAAATTAGGAAACGACGATAAGAAAAGTGTTTTTAAGAAAGGGTGAGACAGAGAAATCATTTTAGATTAATAATATTTTTTTAATGTATGTCATGAAAATGACATACACACAATATTTGTGATAATGATACTTCTACTACTACAATAATAATAATAATAATAATAATAATAATAATAATAATAATAGTAATATTTTTTGTCCTTACTTAATTTATATTAGTTGTTTTTGGGGTTTTTTTGTTGACCATTCTTTAAACTTTTTTCCTTTTTTTTTTCTCTAAATATTTGGTGATTTTTTTTCTTTCTATACTAACTTTGCTCTGCTTCCAAAGGGTTAGGGATCCACTGGGTACCCTCACTGAAAGGTAGGCTTCTTTTTCTTCTTTATTTCTATTTATCCATTTATTTGTTCATTACTTACTGTATTAGTCTCAAAACAGAGTCATAGAGTCTGCACTTTATGCAAACTGCAACTTCTTACTATCATTTTAAAAGAACATGGTAGGATTATTGTACAAGAACTCTGCTACTTAATGAGATACAGTACTCACTTGCCAGCAAACTGACATTACAATGAGTAATTTCACATTTTTTTAAAGTCACATTTAACAGTACAAGATGCAACCAGCTGGTGGTGTTACTGAGCCATCTGTCTGTTTGTTCAGTGTTCCTGGAATTTGGGAAAAACAACACATGACCCAGTAAGCACTCTTGCTTTGATTAGTAGATAGCATGTCGTGTTTTTACAGATCCACAAAATGAATGATGTGTGTGAGCATATAATTTGGGCATGTGCCTTAAAAAGAGGTTTTAAATTGTGCAGAAATTCTTTACAGGACTAGGACGGCAGACAGAGAGAGAGAGTCACAAGTGCTTTATTTGATTTAACCAGCTATCGACTTCTTTTTCACACAAATATGAACTGAAACTGTGGAAAGTTTAGGGAAAGATGTTGACTGCTCAGACCAGATACGTCTTTATATGAAAAACAGCCCTCCAGTTTTAGTATTCAACAACAAGTTCAGCCAACCCAATTCAAACAGATGACATATATATGACCTAAGTCCGCAGAAAATTCTGGTATCCCACCAGAGCTCATTAAGTCGATTTTATTTATATAGTTCAATATCACCAATTACAAATTTGCCTCAAGGGGTTTTAAAATCTGCCTGACATACAATTCCCTCTATCCTGAGCCCCTTAATCTAGGAGTCAATTTAAGTCGATTAAAAAGTGAAGTAAAGTATTCAGCCAGTGGTGTGGTATTCCTTTGAGGGAAAAAATTAAACCCAGCACAAGTTCGTTTGCAACCAATATTGCCAAACCAAAATTTTGGTCAAATACTGTGACTTTTATATGCTATGTGGATGACTTGACATTTTGACACTAATTTGGACAAAATACTAAACAATGAAGTTCCTATGCTATTTTGGACAACATACCATACTACAACTTCTTTATACCATTTGGAATATTAACCATATTATAACTGTTTTTATGTTATCTTGAACAAACTATACTGTTGTAGGGATCTGGCTTCATGCAAGGGTCACCAAATGTTAAAGTACGGCTATCAGAAATAATGAATGATTATTAAAAATGATTATTAATTATGTTAAATTATGTGACTTAATTTACATGACATCACCTTGTGGGGCACCATTCCCGGAAAGGGAAAATGATAGCCGATCAATAAAATCAGTCTCATAAAATACACAAGACTATCAATTTAGGTCTCAGATTTATAATTTAATTAATTATTATAACCAAAACAACCACACTGATAGTAAAGGATGAAGGATGAAGGAGCTCTTGACACAGCAGATGGTGATTTACTCACTTTTGTACAATATTAAGCAGACAGCAAGTATGATTCCAAAAACATTTATTCCAAAAAAAAAACAACAAAAAAAACACACACACACACAAGACAAAGAGAAGGTGTGTGTTGGTGTGAGCGTGAACACACCAAGAGGCAGAGGTGAACTGACTAACAACAGAAGCACAAAGAAGATGCAAGATTCAAAGATGGCCGCAGAGCAGAGAAGGCCTCAGTTGACCATGTGGTTTGTCAGACAAAGGAACCAAGAAAAGGCGGGAACTTTAAGTTCCTTCTCTGCGTGCTTCTGTTGAGGGCCAACGTATGAGTTAATGTATGCATCTAATATGTATATAAGGTACCTTGGTTAGTAAAAGGGTCTTTAGTTGCATGCAAGACCCTGTCTGTGTAAGGCATGAACAAACTAAATCCAAACCAACCGAAAGAGATCCCAACAATGACTCATTCAATAGCATTAAAATACCTGGAACACACAATATGATGAAAGACAAACAGTCCTGCTCAGCCTGTACTTGTGTCCTAATGCTATGCCCAGATGTTGGTTGCCAATCCAGGAGTAGGAGAAGAGGTCTTTGGGTTCCTGGCTGAAGAAAAGAGGTTCTGGTTCAGTCACTGCTGTGCAGTTCCAAGGATCCAGCAGGAGGCTTGTCGGTCCTGGTGTCCTTACAGAGATAGCAGTTCAATGCTGTCTCGGTTCTGTTCTCCTTTTGGCTTGAGAAGTTAGCTGAGACAAAGCTGCAGCTCCTGCTGAGAGCTTACGTAGAAGGAGGGAAGGGAAGGGTAGCTCAGGTCCCCCAGACCTACAACCTTCCTCGGAGGAGGTTTGGGAGTGAGAGCCAAAAGAATAGCGGATGCTTCTCTTCTTGGCTCGGTGACATCCTGGGGGGTCACAGTGGTGAACCAATCATGTTTGAAGATGGATCCGTGGGAGAATCTAAAGTTTAGGCGTCAGAACATGAGGCAGTCTGGGACGTTGAGTTCAAATAGCTGTTATTTCTTAGAGGAACAAAGAGGACAGTAGCCATTTTGAAGAGGGAGCTCAAAGGACATGTGACACATGTCCAGAGTCAAATATCTTAATGAACGAATCACTTGGAGTTCCCTGGTCCCTACACTATGTCGTTTTTGGCCATTTTTTCAACATGCTAAATTATGACATTTTTGGTCTTGTTTTTGACCTTGTTTACTATGATGCGTCTCTACAAGCTATAATATGTCATTTTCAGCCATTTTTTGTAACGTGAAAATTTGAAATTTTTCGAGATACTATACTATGTCGTTTTCAACCTTTTTTTCGACACGCTAAATATGACGTTTTTGGCTGTTTTTTCAACATATTATACTATGACGCGTCTCTACAAGCTGTAACAAGTGGTTTTCAGCCATTTCTTTCACATGTCAAAATTTGATGTTTTCGACATACTACGCTATGTTGTTTTCAGCCATTTTTTCGACATGCTTAATTATGACGTTTTTGGCTTTTTTTCGACATTGTATACTGTGATGCATCTAAACATGCTATAATATGTCTTTCAGCCATTTTATTGACATGTCAAAATTTGTCATTTTTTCGACATACTACACTATGTCGTTTTCTGTCATTTTTTTTGACATGCTAAATTATAATGGTTTTGGCCCTTTTTTTGACATTCTATACTACAATGCATTTCTACAAGCTATAATATGTTGTTTTCAGCCATTTTTTTTTAACATGTCAAAGTTTGACGTTTTTCGACATATTATATTATGTAGTTCTGACATGATATGCTTGTGACATATAAACGTTCAAGGACCCTCAGAACATCTGAGGCCGGCCTACTGACCGTCCCAAGAGTCAGAACTGAACATGGAGAAGCAGAGTGTTGTCATCATGCAGCAAAAGCCCAGAATAACCTCCCAGATGTGGTTCGACAAGGCCCAACTCTGACCACTTTTAAGTCAAAGCTAAAAACGTTCCTTTTTTACACTGCTTACTCCACCTACTAATAAGTACAAACTTATTTTTAAGCTTGATTTTAAATGATTTTATATGATCTTTTCTATCTTTATATATTTTTTTAAATCATTTTGTAATTGATTTTACCTTGTATATCTTATCTCTTTTCTCTTTTATTCTAAATCTGTATCTTTAATTATGTTTTCACAGAATATTGCTCTGTAAAGCATTTTGAATTGTCCTGTTGTAATGACATTTGTTATACAAATAAAGCTACCTTGCCTTGCCTTACCTATGTCATTTTCGGCCATTTTTTCAACATGCTAAATTATGACATTTTTGGCCTTTTCGACATTGTATACTATGACGCATCTCTGAAATCTATAATATCTTGTGTTCAGCCATTTTCTTGATGTTTTCGACATACTTTATCATTCCATTTTCTGCCATTTTCATCAACATGTTAAATTATTATGTTTTCGACCTTTTTGGACGTTTTTGTCCTCTTAGTATTCTATGACCTGTCTCTAAAAGCTATAATATGTTGCTTCAGACATTTTTTAACATGTAAAAATTCTCCATTTTTTGACATACTATGCTATGGTGTTTTCGACCACTTTTTCAACATGCTTAATTATGATGTTTTTAGCCTTTGTTTCCATTATATACTATGACACGTCTCTACAACCTATAATTTGTTGTTTTAAGCAATTTCTTTGACACGTAAAAATTTGAATTTTAATAGTTGAACATACTGAACTATGTCATTTTTTGACATTTTTGCCATACTATAGCCTTGCTTTTTTGGTCATTTTTTCAACATGCCAAATTAGCGTATTTTTGGCCGTTTTTGCAACAATCTTTGCTATAGTGTCTGTCAACACGCTATTTAACGTCAATTTAGGCAGTTTTCAGCTGTTTTTGGGAAATGTCTTTTTTTTACATTTTTGCCATACTATAGCCTTGTTTTTTGGTCATTTTTTCGACATGCCAAATTAGCGTGTTTTTAGTCACGTTTACATGATCTTATGCTATGGCATGTATCAACACGGCTTTTATTTTATATTTCAGCAGTTATTAGCTGTTTTTGGGAAATGTCATTTTTTGACATTTTTGACATACTATAGCCTTGCTTTTCTGGCCTTTTTTTCGACATGCCAAATTAGCGTGTTTTTAGTCACGTTTGCAAGATCTTATGCTATGGCATGTATCAACACAATATTTAATGTATATTTAAGCAGTTTTTAGTATTTTTTGGGAAATGTCATTTTTTGACATTTTTGCCATACTATAGCCTTGCTTTTTTCATCATTTTTTCGACATGCCAAATTGGCATGTTTTTAGTCACGTTTGCATGATCTTATGCTATGGCATGTATCAACACGGTTTTTATTTTATATTTAAGCAGTTTTTAGCATTTTTTGGGAAATGTCATTTTTTGACATTTTTGCCATACTATAGCCTTGCTTTTTTCATCATTTTTTCGACATGCCAAATTAGCATGTTTTTAGTCACGTTTGCATGATCTTATGCTATGGCATGTATCAACACGGTTTTTATTTTATATTTAAGCAGTTTTTAGCATTTTTTGGGAAATGTCATTTTTTGACATTTTTGCCATACTATAGCCTTGCTTTTTTGGTCATTTTTTCGACATGCCAAATTAGCGTGTTTTTAGTCACGTTTGCAAGATCTTATGCTATGGCATGTATCAACACGGTTTTTATTTTATATTTAAGCAGTTTTTAGCATTTTTTGGGAAATATCATTTTTTGACATTTTTGCCATACTATAGCCTTGCTTTTTTGGTCATTTGTTCGACATGCTAAATTAGCATGTTTTTAGTGACGTTTGCAAGATCTTATGCTATGGCATGTATCAAACCAGTCTTTATTTTATATTTAAGCAGTTTTCAGCTGTTTTTGGGAAATTTCATTTTTGACATTTTTGCCATACTATAGCCTTGCTTTTTCATCATTTTTTCGACATGCCAAATTAGCATGTTTTTAGTCACGTTTGCAAGATCTTACACTATGGCATGTATCAACACGATAGTTATTGAAAATTTAAGCAGTTTTCAGCCGTTTTTGGGAAATGTCATTTTTTGACATTTTTGCCATACTATAGCCTTGCTTTTCTGGCCTTTTTTTCGACATGTCAAATTAGCGTGTTTTTAGTCACGTTTGCAAGATCTTATGCTATGGCATGTATCAACACGGTCTTTATTTTATATTTAAGCAGTTTTTAGCATTTTTTGGGAAATGTCATTTTTTGACATTTTTGCCATACTATAGCCTTGCTTTTTTGGTCATTTTTTCGACATGCCAAATTAGCGTGTTTTTAGTCACGTTTGCAAGATCTTATGCTATGGCATGTATCAACACGGTCTTTATTTTATATTTAAGCAGTTTCCAGCTGTTTTGGGGAAATGTCATTTTTTGACATTTTTGCCATACTATAGCCTTGCTTTTTTGGTCATTTTTTCGACATGCCAAATTAGCATGTTTTTAGTCACGTTTGCAAGATCTTACACTATGGCATGTATCAACACGATAGTTATTGAAAATTTAAGCAGTTTTCAGCCGTTTTTGGGAAATGTCATTTTTTGACATTTTTGCCATACTATAGCCTTGCTTTTTTCATCATTTTTTCGACATGCCAAATTAGCATGTTTTTAGTCACGTTTGCAAGATCTTATGCTATGGCATGTATCAACACGGTCTTTATTTTATATTTAAGCAGTTTCCAGCTGTTTTTGGGAAATGTAATTTTTTGACATTTTTGCCATACTATAGCCTTGCTTTTTTGGTCATTTTTTCGACATGCCAAATTAGCATGTTTTTAGTCACGTTTGCAAGATCTTATGCTATGGCATGTATCAACACGGTCTTTATTTTATATTTAAGCAGTTTTTAGCATTTTTTGGGAAATGTCATTTTTTGACATTTTTGCCATACTATAGCCTTGCGTTTTTGGTCATTTTTTCGATATGCCAAATTAACGTTTTTTTAGTCACGTTTCCAAGATCTTTTCAATGGCATGTATCAACACAATAGTTATTGAAAATTTAAGCAGTTTTCAGCTGTTTTTGGGAAATGTCATTTTTTGACATTTTTGCCATACTATAGCCTTGCTTTTTTGGTCATTTTTTCGACATGCCAAATTAGCATGTTTTTAGTCACGTTTGCAAGATCTTACACTATGGCATGTATCAACACGATAGTTATTGAAAATTTAAGCAGTTTTCAGCCGTTTTTGGGAAATGTCATTTTTTGACATTTTTGCCATACTATAGCATGGCTTTTTTCATCATTTTTTCGACATGCCAAATTAGCGTGTTTTTAGTCACGTTTGCAAGATCTGATGCTATGGCATGTATCAACACAATATTTAATGTATATTTAATCAGTTTTTAGCTGTTTTTGGGAAATGTCATTTTTTTGACATTTTTGCCATACTATAGCCTTGCTTTTTTCATCATTTTTTCGACATGCCAAATTAGCGTGTTTTTAGTCACGTTTGCATGATCTTATGCTATGGCATGTATCAACACGGTCTTTATTTTATATTTAAGCAGTTTCCAGCTGTTTTGGGGAAATGTCATTTTTTGACATTTTTGCCATACTATAGCCTTGCTTTTTTGGTCATTTTTTCGACATGCCAAATTAGCGTGTTTTTAGTCACGTTTGCATGATCTTATGCTATGGCATGTATCAACACGGTCTTTATTTTATATTTAAGCAGTTTTTAGCATTTTTTGGGAAATGTCATTTTTTGACATTTTTGCCATACTATAGCCTTGCTTTTTTGGTCATTTTTTCGACATGCCAAATTAGCGTGTTTTTAAGTCACGTTTGCATGATCTTATGCTATGGCATGTATCAACACGGTCTTTATTTTATATTTAAGCAGTTTTTAGCATTTTTTGGGAAATGTCATTTTTTGACATTTTTGCCATACTATAGCCTTGCTTTTTTCATCATTTTTTCGACATGCCAAATTAGCATGTTTTTAGTCACGTTTGCAAGATCTTATGCTATGGCATGTATCAACACGGTCTTTATTTTATATTTAAGCAGTTTTTAGCTGTTTTAGGGAAATGTCATTTTTTGATATTTTTGCCATACTATAGCCTTGCTTTTCTGGCCTTTTTTTCGACATGTCAAATTAGCGTGTTTTTAGTCATGTTTGCAAGATCTTATGCAATGGCATGTATCAACACGATAGTTATTGTATATTTAAGCAGTTTTTAGCTGTTTTTGGGAAATGTAATTTTTTGACATTTTTGCCATACTATAGCCTTGCTTTTTTCATCATTTTTTCCGACATGCCAAATTAGCATGTTTTTAGTCACGTTTGCAAGATCTTATGCTATGGCATGTATCAACACGATAGTTATTGTATATTTAAGCAGTTTTTAGCTGTTTTTGGGAAATGTCATTATTTGACATTTTTGCCATACTATAGCCTTGCTTTTTTCATCATTTTTTCCGACATGCCAAATTAGCATGTTTTTAGTCACGTTTGCAAGATCTTATGCTATGGCATGTATCAACACGATAGTTATTGTATATTTAAGCAGTTTTTAGCTGTTTTTGGGAAATGTAATTTTTTGACATTTTTGCCATACTATAGCCTTGCTTTTTTCATCATTTTTTCCGACATGCCAAATTAGCATGTTTTTAGTCACGTTTGCAAGATCTTATACTATGGCATGTATCAACACGGTCTTTATTTTATATTTAAGCAGTTTCCAGCTGTTTTTGGGAAATGTCATTTTTTGACATTTTTGCCATACTATAGCCTTGCTTTTTTGGTCATTTTTTCGACATGCCAAATTAGCGTGTTTTTAGTCACGTTTGCATGATCTTATACTATGGCATGTATCAACACGGTCTTTATTTTATATTTAAGCAGTTTTTAGCATTTTTTGGGAAATGTAATTTTTTGACATTTTTGCCATACTATAGCCTTGCTTTTCTGGCCTTTTTTTCGACATGTCAAATTAGCGTGTTTTTAGTCACGTTTGCAAGATCTTATGCTATGGCATGTATCAACACGATAGTTATTGTATATTTAAGCAGTTTTTAGCTGTTTTTGGGAAATGTCATTTTTTGACATTTTTGCCATACTATAGCCTTGCTTTTTTGCTCATTTTTTCGACATGCCAAATTAGCATGTTTTTAGTCACGTTTGCATGATCTTATGCTATGGCATGTATCAACACGGTTTTTATTTTATATTTAAGCAGTTTTTAGCATTTTTTGGGAAATGTCATTTTTTGACATTTTTGCCATACTATAGCCTTGCTTTTTTGGTCATTTTTTCGACATGCCAAATTAGCATGTTTTTAGTCACGTTTGCAAGATCTTATGCTATGGCATGTATCAACACGGTCTTTATTTTATATTTAAGCAGTTTTTAGCATTTTTTGGGAAATGTCATTTTTTGACATTTTTGCCATACTATAGCCTTGCTTTTTTCATCATTTTTTCGACGTGCCAAATTAGCATGTTTTTAGTCCCGTTTGCAAGATCTTATACTATGGCATGTATCAACACGGTCTTTATTTTATATTTAAGCAGTTTCCAGCTGTTTTGGGGAAATGTCATTTTTTGACATTTTTGCCATACTATAGCCTTGCTTTTTTGGTCATTTTTTCGACATGCCAAATTAGCATGTTTTTAGTCACGTTTGCAAGATCTTATGCTATGGCATGTATCAACACGGTCTTTATTTTATATTTAAGCAGTTTTTAGCATTTTTTGGGAAATGTCATTTTTTGACATTTTTGCCATACTATAGCCTTGCTTTTTTGCTCATTTTTTCGACATGCCAAATTAGCATGTTTTTAGTCACGTTTGCAAGATCTTATGCTATGGCATGTATCAACACGGTCTTTATTTTATATTTAAGCAGTTTTTAGCATTTTTTGGGAAATGTCATTTTTTGACATTTTTGCCATACTATAGCCTTGCTTTTTTGGTCATTTTTTCGACATGCCAAATTAGCATGTTTTTAGTCACGTTTGCAAGATCTTATGCTATGGCATGTATCAACACGATAGTTATTGTATATTTAAGCAGTTTTTAGCATTTTTTGGGAAATGTCATTTTTTGACATTTTTGCCATACTATAGCCTTGCTTTTTTGGTCATTTTTTCGACATGCCAAATTAGCATGTTTTTAGTCACGTTTGCAAGATCTTATCCTATGGCATGTATCAACACGGTCTTTATTTTATATTTAAGCAGTTTTTAGCATTTTTTGGGAAATGTCATTTTTTGACATTTTTGCCATACTATAGCCTTGCTTTTTTCATCATTTTTTCGACATGCCAAATTAGCATGTTTTTAGTCACGTTTGCAAGATCTTATGCTATGGCATGTATCAACACGATAGTTATTTTATATTTAAGCAGTTTTTAGCTGTTTTTGGGAAATGTCATTATTTGACATTTTTGCCATACTATAGCCTTGCTTTTTTGGTCATTTTTTCGACATGCCAAATTAGCATGTTTTTAGTCACGTTTGCAAGATCTTATGCTATGGCATGTATCAACACGGTCTTTATTTTATATTTAAGCAGTTTCCAGCTGTTTTGGGGAAATGTCATTTTTTGACATTTTTGCCATACTATAGCCTTGCTTTTTTGGTCATTTTTTCGACATGCCAAATTAGCGTGTTTTTAATCATGTTTGCATGATCTTATGCTATGGCATGTATCAACACGGTCTTTATTTTATATTTAAGCAGTTTTTAGCATTTTTAGGGAAATGTCATTATTTGACATTTTTGCCATACTATAGCCTTGCTTTTCTGGCCTTTTTTTCGACATGCCAAATTAGCATGTTTTTAGTCACGTTTGCAAGATCTTATGCTATGGCATGTATCAACACGATAGTTATTGTATATTTAAGCAGTTTTTAGCTGTTTTTGGGAAATGTCATTATTTGACATTTTTGCCATACTATAGCCTTGCTTTTCTGGCCTTTTTTTCGACATGCCAAATTAGCATGTTTTTAGTCACGTTTGCAAGATCTTATGCTATGGCATGTATCAACACGATAGTTATTGTATATTTAAGCAGTTTTTAGCATTTTTTGGGAAATGTCATTTTTTGACATTTTTGCCATACTATAGCCTTGCTTTTTTGCTCATTTTTTCGACATGCCAAATTAGCATGTTTTTAGTCACGTTTGCAAGATCTTATGCTATGGCATGTATCAACACGGTTTTTATTTTATATTTAAGCAGTTTTTAGCATTTTTTGGGAAATGTCATTTTTTGACATTTTTGCCATACTATAGCCTTGCTTTTTTGGTCATTTTTTCGACATGCCAAATTAGCATGTTTTTAGTCACGTTTGCAAGATCTTATGCTATGGCATGTATCAACACGGTCTTTATTTTATATTTAAGCAGTTTTTAGCATTTTTTGGGAAATGTCATTTTTTGACATTTTTGCCATACTATAGCCTTGCTTTTTTCATCATTTTTTCGACATGCCAAATTAGCATGTTTTTAGTCACGTTTGCAAGATCTTATACTATGGCATGTATCAACACGGTCTTTATTTTATATTTAAGCAGTTTCCAGCTGTTTTGGGGAAATGTCATTTTTTGACATTTTTGCCATACTATAGCCTTGCTTTTTTGCTCATTTTTTCGACATGCCAAATTAGCGTGTTTTTAATCATGTTTGCATGATCTTATGCTATGGCATGTATCAACACGGTTTTTATTTTATATTTAAGCAGTTTTTAGCATTTTTTGGGAAATGTCATTTTTTGACATTTTTGCCATACTATAGCCTTGCTTTTTTCATCATTTTTTCGACATGCCAAATTAGCATGTTTTTAGTCACGTTTGCAAGATCTTATGCTATGGCATGTATCAACACAATAGTTATTTTATATTTAAGCAGTTTTTAGCTGTTTTTGGGAAATGTCATTTTTTGATATTTTTGCCATACTATAGCCTTGCTTTTTTGCTCATTTTTTCGACGTGCCAAATTAGCATGTTTTTAGTCCCGTTTGCAAGATCTTATGCTATGGCATGTATCAACACGGTCTTTATTTTATATTTAAGCAGTTTTTAGCATTTTTTGGGAAATGTAATTTTTTGACATTTTTGCCATACTATAGCCTTGCTTTTTTCATCATTTTTTCGACATGCCAAATTAGCATGTTTTTAGTCACGTTTGCAAGATCTTATACTATGGCATGTATCAACACGGTCTTTATTTTATATTTAAGCAGTTTTTAGCATTTTTTGGGGAAATGTCATTTTTTGACATTTTTGCCATACTATAGCCTTGCTTTTTTGCTCATTTTTTCGACATGCCAAATTAGCGTGTTTTTAATCATGTTTGCATGATCTTATGCTATGGCATGTATCAACACGGTCTTTATTTTATATTTAAGCAGTTTTTAGCATTTTTTGGGAAATGTCATTTTTTGACATTTTTGCCATACTATAGCCTTGCTTTTTTCATCATTTTTTCGACATGCCAAATTAGCATGTTTTTAGTCACGTTTGCAAGATCTTATGCTATGGCATGTATCAACACGGTCTTTATTTTATATTTAAGCAGTTTTTAGCTGTTTTAGGGAAATGTCATTTTTTGATATTTTTGCCATACTATAGCCTTGCTTTTCTGGCCTTTTTTTCGACATGTCAAATTAGCATTTTTTTAATCATGTTTGCAAGATCTTATGCAATGGCATGTATCAACACGATAGTTATTGTATATTTAAGCAGTTTTTAGCTGTTTTTGGGAAATGTCATTTTTTGACATTTTTGCCATACTATAGCCTTGCTTTTTTGCTCATTTTTTCGACATGCCAAATTAGCATGTTTTTAGTCACGTTTGCAAGATCTTATGCTATGGCATGTATCAACACAATAGTTATTTTAAATTTAAGCAGTTTTTAGCTGTATTTGGGAAATGTCATTTTTTGACATTTTTGCTATACTATAGCCTTGCTTTTTTGGTCATTTTTTCGACATGCCAAATTAGACTGTTTTTAGTCACGTTTACAAGATCTTATGCTATGGCATGTATCAACACGATAGTTATTTTATATTTAAGCAGTTTTTAGCTGTTTTTGGGAAATGTCATTTTTTGACATTTTTGCCATACTATAGCCTTGCTTTTTTCATCATTTTTTCGACATGCCAAATTAGCGTGTTTTTAGTCACGTTTGCAAGATCTTATGCTATGGCATGTATCAACACGGTCTTTATTTTATATTTAAGCAGTTTTTAGCATTTTTTGGGAAATGTCATTTTTTGACATTTTTGCCATACTATAGCCTTGCTTTTTTGGTCATTTTTTCGACATGCCAAATTAGCATGTTTTTAGTCACGTTTGCAAGATCTTATGCTATGGCATGTATCAACACGGTCTTTATTTTATATTTAAGCAGTTTTTAGCATTTTTTGGGAAATGTCATTTTTTGACATTTTTGCCATACTATAGCCTTGCTTTTCTGGCCTTTTTTTCGACATGCCAAATTAGCGTGTTTTTAGTCACGTTTGCATGATCTTATGCAATGGCATGTATCAACACGGTTTTTATTTTATATTTAAGCAGTTTTTAGCATTTTTTGGGAAATGTCATTTTTTGACATTTTTGCCATACTATAGCCTTGCTTTTTTCATCATTTTTTCAACATGCCAAATTAGCATGTTTTTAGTCACGTTTGCAAGATGTTATACTATGGCATGTATCAACACGGTCTTTATTTTATATTTAAGCAGTTTCCAGCTGTTTTGGGGAAATGTCATTTTTTGACATTTTTGCCATACTATAGCCTTGCTTTTTTGGTCATTTTTTCGACATGCCAAATTAGCGTGTTTTTAGTCACGTTTGCATGATCTTATGCTATGGCATGTATCAACACGGTTTTTATTTTATATTTAAGCAGTTTTTAGCATTTTTTGGGAAATGTCATTTTTTGACATTTTTGCCATACTATAGCCTTGCTTTTTTCATGATTTTTTCGACATGCCAAATTAGCGTGTTTTTAATCATGTTTGCATGATCTTATGCTATGGCATGTATCAACACGGTTTTTATTTTATATTTAAGCAGTTTTTAGCATTTTTTGGGAAATGTCATTTTTTGACATTTTTGCCATACTATAGCCTTGCTTTTTTCATCATTTTTTCGACATGCCAAATTAGCATGTTTTTAGTCACGTTTGCAAGAACTTATGCCATGGCATGTATCAACACGGTCTTTATTTTATATTTAAGCAGTTTCCAGCTGTTTTTGGGAAATGTCATTTTTTGACATTTTTGCCATACTATAGCCTTGCTTTTTTCATGATTTTTTCGACATGCCAAATTAGCGTGTTTTTAGTCACGTTTGCAAGATCTTATGCTATGGCATGTATCAACAGGATAGTTATTGAATATTTTTGCAGTTTTTAGCATTTTTTGGGAAATGTCATTTTTTGACATTTTTGCCATACTATAGCCTTGCTTTTTTCATCATTTTTTCGACATGCCAGATCAGCGTGTTTTTAGTCACGTTTGCAAGATCTTATGCTATGGCATGTATCAACACGGTCTTTATTTTATATTTAAGCAGTTTTTAGCATTTTTTGGGAAATGTCATTTTTTGACATTTTTGCCATACTATAGCCTTGCTTTTTTCATCATTTTTTCGACATACCAAATTAGCATGTTTTTGGTCACGTTTGAAAGATCTTATGCCATGGCATGTATCAACACGGTCTTTATTTTATATTTAAGCAGTTTTTAGCATTTTTTGGGAAATGTCATTTTTTGACATTTTTGCCATACTATAGCCTTGCTTTTCTGGCCTTTTTTTCGACATGCCAAATTAGCGTGTTTTTAGTCACGTTTGCATGATCTTATGCAATGGCATGTATCAACACGGTCTTTATTTTATATTTAAGCAGTTTTTAGCATTTTTTGGGAAATGTCATTTTTTGACATTTTTGCCATACTATAGCCTTGCTTTTTTGGTCATTTTTTCGACATGCCAAATTAGCGTGTTTTTAGTCACGTTTGCATGATCTTATGCTATGGCATGTATCAACACGGTTTTTATTTTATATTTAAGCAGTTTTTAGCTGTTTTTGGGAAATGTAATTTTTTGACATTTTTGCCATACTATAGCCTTGCTTTTTTCATCATTTTTTCGACATGCCAAATTAGCATGTTTTTAGTCACGTTTGCAAGATGTTATACAATGGCATGTATCAACACGGTCTTTATTTTATATTTAAGCAGTTTTTAGCATTTTTTGGGAAATGTCATTTTTTGACATTTTTGCCATACTATAGCCTTGCTTTTCTGGCCTTTTTTTCGACATGCCAAATTAGCATGTTTTTAGTCACGTTTGAAAGATGTTATACTATGGCATGTATCAACACAGTCTTTATTTTATATTTAAGCAGTTTCCAGCTGTTTTGGGGAAATGTCATTTTTTGACATTTTTGCCATACTATAGCCTTGCTTTTTTGGTCATTTTTTCGACATGCCAAATTTGCATGTTTTTAGTCACGTTTGCATGATCTTATGCAATGGCATGTATCAACACGGTCTTTATTTTATATTTAAGCAGTTTTTAGCATTTTTTGGGAAATGTCATTTTTTGACATTTTTGCCATACTATAGCCTTGCTTTTTTCATCATTTTTTCGACATGCCAAATTAGCGTGTTTTTAGTCATGTTTGCATGATCTTATGCTATGGCATGTATCAACACGGTTTTTATTTTATATTTAAGCAGTTTCCAGCTGTTTTTGGGAAATGTCATTTTTTGACATTTTTGCCATACTATAGCCTTGCTTTTTTCATCATTTTTTCGACATGCCAAATTAGCATGTTTTTAGTCACGTTTGCAAGATCTTATACTATGGCATGTATCAACACGGTCTTTATTTTATATTTAAGCAGTTTCCAGCTGTTTTGGGGAAATGTCATTTTTTGACATTTTTGCCATACTATAGCCTTGCTTTTTTCATGATTTTTTCGACATGCCAAATTTGCGTGTTTTTAGTCATGTTTGCAAGATCTTATGCTATGGCATGTATCATCACGGTCTTTATTTTATATTTAAGCAGTTTTTAGCATTTTTTGGGAAATGTCATTTTTTGACATTTTTGCCATACTATAGCCTTGCTTTTTTCATCATTTTTTCGACATGCCAAATTAGCATGTTTTTAGTCACGTTTGCAAGATCTTATGCTATGGCATGTATCAACACGATAGTTATTTTATATTTAAGCAGTTTTTAGCATTTTTTGGGAAATGTCATTTTTTGACATTTTTGCTATACTATAGCCTTGCTTTTTTGGTCATTTTTTCGACATGCCAAATTAGACTGTTTTTAGTCACGTTTGCAAGATCTTATGCTATGGCATGTATCAACACGATATTTATTGTATATTTAAGGAGTTTTTAGCATTTTTTGGGAAATGTCATTTTTTGACATTTTTGCCATACTATAGCCTTGCTTTTTTCATCATTTTTTCGACATGCCAAATAAGCGTATTTTTAGTCACGTTTGCAAGATCTTATGCTATGGCATGTATCAACACGGTTTTTATTTTATATTTAAGCAGTTTTTAGCATTTTTTGGGAAATGTCATTTTTTGACATTTTTGCCATACTATAGCCTTGCTTTTCTGGCCTTTTTTTCGACATGCCAAATTAGCATGTTTTTAGTCACGTTTGAAAGATGTTATACTATGGCATGTATCAACACAGTCTTTATTTTATATTTAAGCAGTTTCCAGCTGTTTTGGGGAAATGTCATTTTTTGACATTTTTGCCATACTATAGCCTTGCTTTTTTGGTCATTTTTTCGACATGCCAAATTAGCATGTTTTTAGTCACGTTTGCAAGATCTTATGCTATGGCATGTATCAACACGGTCTTTATTTTATATTTAAGCAGTTTTTAGCATTTTTTGGGAAATGTCATTTTTTGACATTTTTGCCATACTATAGCCTTGCTTTTTTGGTCATTTATTCGACATGCCAAATTAGCATGTTTTTAGTCATGTTTGCAAGATCTTATGCAATGGCATGTATCAACACGGTTTTTATTTTATATTTAAGCAGTTTTTAGCATTTTTTGGGAAATGTCATTTTTTGACATTTTTGCCATACTATAGCCTTGCTTTTTTGGTCATTTTTTCGACATGCCAAATTAGCGTGTTTTTAGTCACGTTTGCATGATCTTATGCTATGGCATGTATCAACACGGTTTTTATTTTATATTTAAGCAGTTTTTAGCTGTTTTTGGGAAATGTCATTTTTTGGCATTTTTGCCATACTATAGCCTTGCTTTTTTCATCATTTTTTCGACATGCCAAATTAGCATGTTTTTAGTCACGTTTGCAAGATGTTATACAATGGCATGTATCAACACGGTCTTTATTTTATATTTAAGCAGTTTTTAGCATTTTTTGGGAAATGTCATTTTTTGACATTTTTGCCATACTATAGCCTTGCTTTTTTCGTCTTTTTTTCGACGTGCCAAATTAGCATGTTTTTAGTCACGTTTGCAAGATCTTATGCTATGGCATGTATCAACACGGTTTTTATTTTATATTTAAGCAGTTTTTAGCATTTTTTGGGAAATGTCATTTTTTGACATTTTTGCCATACTATAGCCTTGCTTTTTTCATCATTTTTTCGACATGCCAAATTAGCATGTTTTGGCCACGTTTGCAAGATCTTATGCCATGGCATGTATCAACACGGTCTTTATTTTATATTTAAGCAGTTTTTAGCATTTTTTGGGAAATGTCATTTTTTGACATTTTTGCCATACTATAGCCTTGCTTTTCTGGCCTTTTTTTCGACATGCTAAATTAGCGTGTTTTTAGTCACGTTTGCAAGATCTTATGCTATGGCATGTATCAACACGGTCTTTATTTTATATTTAAGCAGTTTTTAGCATTTTTTGGGAAATGTCATTTTTTGACATTTTTGCCATACTATAGCCTTGCTTTTTTGGTCATTTCTTCGACATGCCAAATTAGCATGTTTTTAGTCACGTTTGCAAGATCTTATGCTATGGCATGTATCAACACGGTCTTTATTTTATATTGAAGCAGTTTTTAGCATTTTTTGGGAAATGTCATTTTTTGAAATTTTTGCCATACTATAGCCTTGCTTTTTTCATCATTTTTTCGACATGCCAAATTAGCATGTTTTTAGTCACGTTTGCAAGATCTTATGCTATGGCATGTATCAACACGGTCTTTATTTTATATTTAAGCAGTTTTTAGCATTTTTTGGGAAATGTCATTTTTTGACATTTTTGCCATACTATAGCCTTGCTTTTTTGGTCATTTATTCAACATGCCAAATTAGCATGTTTTTAGTCATGTTTGCAAGATCTTATGCTATGGCATGTATCAACACGGTCTTTATTTTATATTTAAGCAGTTTTTAGCATTTTTTGGGAAATGTCATTTTTTGACATTTTTGCCATACTATAGCCTTGCTTTTTTCATCATTTTTTCGACATGCCAAATTAGCGTGTTTTTAGTCATGTTTGCATGATCTTATGCTATGGCATGTATCAACACGGTTTTTATTTTATATTTAAGCAGTTTCCAGCTGTTTTTGGGAAATGTCATTTTTTGACATTTTTGCCATACTATAGCCTTGCTTTTTTCATCATTTTTTCGACATGCCAAATTAGCATGTTTTTAGTCACGTTTGAAAGATGTTATACTATGGCATGTATCAACACAGTCTTTATTTTATATTTAAGCAGTTTCCAGCTGTTTTGGGGAAATGTCATTTTTTGACATTTTTGCCATACTAAGGCCTTGCTTTTTTGGTCATTTTTTCGACATGCCAAATTTGCGTGTTTTTAGTCACGTTTGCATGATCTTATGCAATGGCATGTATCAACACGGTCTTTATTTTATATTTAAGCAGTTTTTAGCATTTTTTGGGAAATGTCATTTTTTGACATTTTTGCCATACTATAGCCTTGCTTTTTTCATCATTTTTTCGACATGCCAAATTAGCGTGTTTTTAGTCATGTTTGCATGATCTTATGCTATGGCATGTATCAACACGGTTTTAATTTTATATTTAAGCAGTTTCCAGCTGTTTTTGGGAAATGTCATTTTTTGACATTTTTGCCATACTATAGCCTTGCTTTTTTCATCATTTTTTCGACATGCCAGATCAGCGTGTTTTTAGTCACGTTTGCAAGATCTTATGCTATGGCATGTATCAACACGGTCTTTATTTTATATTTAAGCAGTTTTTAGCATTTTTTGGGAAATGTCATTTTTTGACATTTTTGCCATACTATAGCCTTGCTTTTTTGGTCATTTTTTCGACATGCCAAATTAGCATGTTTTTAGTCATGTTTGCAAGATCTTATGCAATGGCATGTATCAACACGGTTTTTATTTTATATTTAAGCAGTTTTTAGCATTTTTTGGGAAATGTCATTTTTTGACATTTTTGCCATACTATAGCCTTGCTTTTTTGGTCATTTTTTCGACATGCCAAATTAGCGTGTTTTTAGTCACGTTTGCATGATCTTATGCTATGGCATGTATCAACACGGTTTTTATTTTATATTTAAGCAGTTTTTAGCTGTTTTTGGGAAATGTCATTTTTTGACATTTTTGCCATACTATAGCCTTGCTTTTTTCATCATTTTTTCGACATGCCAAATTAGCATGTTTTTAGTCACGTTTGCAAGATGTTATACAATGGCATGTATCAACACGGTCTTTATTTTATATTTAAGCAGTTTTTAGCATTTTTTGGGAAATGTCATTTTTTGACATTTTTGCCATACTATAGCCTTGCTTTTTTGGTCATTTTTTCGACATGCCAAATTAGCATGTTTTTAGTCACGTTTGCAAGATCTTATGCTATGGCATGTATCAACACGGTTTTTATTTTATATTTAAGCAGTTTTTAGCATTTTTTGGGAAATGTCATTTTTTGACATTTTTGCCATACTATAGCCTTGCTTTTTTGGTCATTTTTTCGACATGCCAAATTAGCATGTTTTTAGTCACGTTTGCAAGATCTTATGCTATGGCATGTATCAACACGGTCTTTATTTTATATTGAAGCAGTTTTTAGCATTTTTTGGGAAATGTCATTTTTTGACATTTTTGCCATACTATAGCCTTGCTTTTCTGGCCTTTTTTTCGACATGCCAAATTAGCGTGTTTTTAGTCACGTTTGCATGATCTTATGCTATGGCATGTATCAACACGATAGTTATTGTATATTTAAGCAGTTTTTAGCTGTTTTAGTGGAATTTCATTTTTTTACATTTTTGCCATACTATAGCCTTGCTTTTCTGGCCTTTTTTTTCGACATGTCAAATTAGCGTGTTTTTAGTCACGTTTGCAAGATCTTATGCTATGGCATGTATCAACACGGTCTTTATTTTATATTTAAGCAGTTTCCAGCTGTTTTGGGGAAATGTCATTTTTTGACATTTTTGCTATACTATAGCCTTGCTTTTCTGGTCATTTTTTCGACATGCCAAATTAGCGTGTTTTTAGTCATGTTTGCAAGATCTTATGCTATGGCATGTATCAACACGGTCTTTATTTTATATTTAAGCAGTTTTTAGCATTTTTTGGGAAATGTCATTTTTTGACATTTTTGCCATACTATAGCCTTGCTTTTCTGGCCTTTTTTTCGACATGCCAAATTAGCGTGTTTTTAGTCACGTTTGCATGATCTTATGCTATGGCATGTATCAACACGATAGTTATTGTATATTTAAGCAGTTTTTAGCTGTTTTAGTGGAATTTCATTTTTTGACATTTTTGCCATACTATAGCCTTGCTTTTCTGGCCTTTTTTTTCGACATGTCAAATTAGCGTGTTTTTAGTCACGTTTGCAAGATCTTATGCTATGGCATGTATCAACACGGTCTTTATTTTATATTTAAGCAGTTTCCAGCTGTTTTGGGGAAATGTCATTTTTTGACATTTTTGCTATACTATAGCCTTGCTTTTCTGGCCTTTTTTTCGACATGCCAAATTAGCGTGTTTTTAGTCACGTTTGCAAGATCTTATGCTATGGCATGTATCAACACGGTCTTTATTTTATATTTAAGCAGTTTTTAGCTGTTTTTGGGAAATGTCATTTTTTGACATTTTTGCCATACTATAGCCTTGCTTTTTTCATCATTTTTTCGACATGCCAAATTAGCATGTTTTTAGTCACGTTTGCAAGATCTTATGCTATGGCATGTATCAACATGGTTTTTATTTTATATTTAAGCAGTTTTTAGCATTTTTTGGGAAATGTAATTTTTTGACATTTTGCCATACTATAGCCTTGCTTTTTTGGTCATTTTTTCGACATGCCAAATTAGACTGTTTTTAGTCACGTTTGCAAGATCTTATGCTATGGCATGTATCAACACGATATTTATTGTATATTTAAGGAGTTTTTAGCATTTTTTGGGAAATGTCATTATTTGACATTTTTGCCATACTATAGCCTTGCTTTTTTCATCATTTTTTCGACAAGCCAAATTAGCATATTTTTAGTCACGTTTGCAAGATCTTATCCTATGGCATGTATCAACACGGTCTTTATTTTATATTTAAGCAGTTTTTAGCATTTTTTGGGAAATGTCATTTTTTGACATTTTTGCCATACTATAGCCTTGCTTTTCTGGCCTTTTTTTCGACATGCCAAATTAGCGTGTTTTTAGTCACGTTTGCAAGATCTTATGCAATGGCATGTATCAACACGATAGTTATTGTATATTTAAGCAGTTTTTAGCTGTTTTTGGGAAATGTCTTTTTTTGACATTTTTGCCATACTATAGCCTTGCTTTTTTGGTCATTTTTTCGACATGCCAAATTAGCGTGTTTTTAGTCACGTTTGCATGATCTTATGCTATGGCATGTATCAACACGGTTTTTATTTTATATTTAAGCAGTTTTTAGCTGTTTTTGGGAAATGTCATTTTTTGACATTTTTGCCATACTATAGCCTTGCTTTTTTCATCATTTTTTCGACATGCCAAATTAGCATGTTTTTAGTCACGTTTGCAAGATCTTATGCTATGGCATGTATCAACATGGTTTTTATTTTATATTTAAGCAGTTTTTAGCATTTTTTGGGAAATGTAATTTTTTGACATTTTTGCCATACTATAGCCTTGCTTTTTTGGTCATTTTTTTCCACATGCCAAATTAGCATGTTTTTAGTCACGTTTGCAAGATCTTATGCCATGGCATGTATCAACACGGTCTTTATTTTATATTTAAGCAGTTTTTAGCTGTTTTTGGGAAATGTCATTTTTTGACATTTTTGCTATACTATAGCCTTGCTTTTTTGGTCATTTTTTCGACATGCCAAATTAGACTGTTTTTAGTCACGTTTGCAAGATCTTATGCTATGGCATGTATCAACACGATATTTATTGTATATTTAAGGAGTTTTTAGCATTTTTTGGGAAATGTCATTTTTTGACATTTTTGCCATACTATAGCCTTGCTTTTTTCATCATTTTTTCGACATGCCAAATTAGCATGTTTTTGGTCACGTTTGCAAGATCTTATGCCATGGCATGTATCAACACGTTCTTTATTTTATATTTAAGCAGTTTTTAGCATTTTTTGGGAAATGTCATTTTTTGACATTTTTGCCATACTATAGCCTTGCTTTTTTGGTCATTTTTTCGACATGCCAAATTAGCGTGTTTTTAGTCACGTTTGCATGATCTTATGCTATGGCATGTATCAACACGGTCTTTATTTTATATTTAAGCAGTTTTTAGCATTTTTTGGGAAATGTCATTTTTTGACATTTTTGACATACTATAGCCTTGCTTTTTTCATCATTTTTTCGACATGCCAAATTAGCATGTTTTTGGTCACGTTTGCAAGATCTTATGCCATGGCATGTATCAACACGGTCTTTATTTTATATTTAAGCAGTTTTTAGCATTTTTTGGGAAATGTCATTTTTTGACATTTTTGCCATACTATAGCCTTGCTTTTCTGGCCTTTTTTTCGACATGCCAAATTAGCGTGTTTTTAGTCACGTTTGCATGATCTTATGCTATGGCATGTATCAACACGGTTTTTATTTTATATTTAAGCAGTTTTTAGCTGTTTTTGGGAAATGTAATTTTTTGACATTTTTGCCATACTATAGCCTTGCTTTTTTGGTCATTTTTTCGACATGCCAAATTAGCGTGTTTTTAGTCACGTTTGCAAGATCTTATACTTTGGCATGTATCAACACGATAGTTATTTTATATTTAAGCAGTTTTTAGCTGTTTTTGGGAAATGTCATTTTTTGACATTTTTGCTATACTATAGCCTTGCTTTTTTGGTCATTTTTTCGACATGCCAAATTATGATGTTTTTATCCATTTTTGCAAAAGTCTATGCTATGGTATGTCTCAACATGCTATTTTGTGTCAAGTCAATTCAAGTCCAGTCAATTTTATTTATAGAGACCATTACCACAGAGGGCTTTACAGTGTACGAAATCCCTCTACCCTCAGACCCTCACATCACCGAAGGAAAATTTCCTGAAAAAGAACCCCTTTACCGGGGGATAAAAAAAAAAGATAGAAACATCAGGTAGAGCGCAGTGCCAGAGGATGATGAGGGATCCCTCTTCCAGCACGGACAGACGTGCAATAGATGTCATAAATAACAAATGAAGTACAATTGTGGCAAAAAGGAAAGAAAAAGAGAGGGGGGGAGGGGGAGAGAGGGGGAGAGAGGCACAGCAATAATGGAAACAGACGCATGTCATATTACAACAATAGGTGCGAAATTTTCAAATGTACTCTATGATGATATTGTGGGTGTTGATAAGAGTCTCATGAATATATTGATACAGAGGTGTCCAAAGGCACGATCACAGCATCGGCGCAACCAGGACCAAGAGCACAATCAGGGAGAGCTGGGGGTACAGTATCAGTGCAGCCACAGCACGAGCACATCCAAAGGCATGGTCACAGCGCCAGCACAGATATCACAACGATCAGACACAGCCAGGGTTGCGGCCAAGATCCGGGAAAGCTAGGAAACAAGGGAGCAGGAATGCTCCAGAGAGGCAACAGGATTAGCGTAGTGCAGTTCAATAGAACCAAGGTGGTGAACAGTAAAAGGATAAGCGCTCAGTGAGGATCCTAGAGTCACTGATCAGCAATTATGACTTAAATATGAATGCCAGAGAGCAGTAATATAAAAGAAAGAAAGAGAAAGGAAGCAGAGCAAGAAAGAAAGAGAGAGGAAACCGAGCCAGAGTGGCAGGTCTGAACGGACTCAAAACATCCCCTGCCGGATCAGGCCGAAAGCTCCACCACCTCTCCATCCTCCCCGACACACGGACGGGGATTTCAACGGAGCACAAGAAACTTGTACTTATAGCCTTGCTTTTTCTGTCATTTTTTCGACATGCCAAATTATGGTGTTTTTGGCTGTTATTGCAACATCTTCTGCTATAGCGTGTATCAACATGCTATTTTATGTCTATTTTAGCAGTTTTGAACTGTTTTTGGAAAAAGACATTTTTTTGACATTTTTGCCATACTATAGCCTTGCTTTTTTGGTCATTTTTTCGACATGCCAAATTAGCGTGTTTTTAGTCACGTTTGCAAGATCTTATGCTATGGCATGTATCAACACGATATTTATTGTATATTTAAGGAGTTTTTAGCTGTTTTTGGGAAATGTTATTTTTTAACATTTTTGCCATACTATAGCCTTGCTTTTCTGGTCATTTTTTCGACATGCCAAATTATGTTGTTTTTGGCCGATTTTGAGACAATCTATGCTATAGCGTATGTCAAGACGCTATTTAATGTCGATTTATGCAGTTTTCAGCTGTTTGGGAAATGTCAATTTTTGACTATAGCCTTGCTTGTCATTTTTTGGACATGCCAAATTATGTTGTTTTTGGCCGATTTTGAGACAGTCTATGCTATGGCATGTATCAACATGCTATTTTATGTCTATTTAAGCAGTTTTCAGCTGTTCTTTGGGAAATGTCACTTTTGGACATTTTTGCCATACTATAGCCTTTCTTTTGTGGTAAAAAAAAACAAAAAACAAAAAAAAACTACATTCAATAGTATGTCATGAAAATGAAGTTAAAAAAATGTCATAGTAGAGTACATTGACAAAATTTAATTAAAAGTAATATGCTGTAGTATGTTATTAAATGCTATATTTTCTGGACATGTCACAGTATGTTCAGAAAATGTAGTCAAACAGTTTGACTGACTGCTCAAACGTGTTTAAATTGCAGTACATGAGAGACAACCTGTGATATGTCCAGAAAATATAGCATTTAATAACATACTACAGCATATTACTTTTAATTAAATTTTGTCAAACACTTATAAATAAGCACATTAAGCCCATATTTTCATCACAGTTAAGATTTATTTCATTCAACATTTCACATTACAAATATTTAAAAATTATGCATACTGTTATAAATAGTTGGCTGCAAACAATTAAATAACATTAGATTTTTCTTTTTCGTTTCACTAGCACTTCTACAGACCAACTCCTAGAAATATGGACATATCCGTATTACATAACTTAATTAGAAAGGAAAATACAAAAATAGGAACTTATAAAGTGAAATGACAATAAAAATTAAGGTGATATCTTAAGTAAAAAATGCTATTAATAAATACAACAACCTTCCCATACACAGTTAAAAACTATTGAAATCTTGCCATTAAGTAACATCATTAACAGACAAATATTTAAATATTTATTTTCCTTCAGAAAATGTGAACCATATATTGTGGAGCACAATATAGCAATTAGTAAAAACTAGACACTTTAACATATTAAAAGCTTCACCTCAAAAATATAACAAAAATCTGATCAAAATTATAAAAATCAATTATACATTCCAATTAAAAATATACCAATAAACAGCTAAATACATTGTTGACCTAATAATTACAATGCAATCAATCACAGTAGCTTAAAATAAACAAAATAAGCAAATGAGCACAAAACCTTTAATGTTTTAAAAATAACTTCAATTATTTATATTAGTACAAATAGTTTGATTTCTTTTCTTTTTTACAAACACCAGCATGAAAAGGATTACAATAACAGTAGAAAATGACTGTGAAAAACATATTAACATCTTCTTCAATTAAATGTCTGCAATTAAAAATGGCATTAAAGAATTACATTGCAAAGAGTCTTTATCTGGAAAAAGGTTCAAAAGAAGTATTGCACATAACAACTTGAAGTTAACTTGCAACATTTACCACATTCAAGTCTTTAAGCTCCCCTTCCTCCAGATAGGTCTATATAAGATCACCTCGACAGACAGTGGGGATGAGTTCTCAAGTCTATTTAAACAGTGTTCTATAAGGATGCTCAATGTCCTGCACTGCCAAATCGATTTAAAGTTAAGTTTCTGTCTTGTTTCTCGTCTTATCTCTCTGTCATGTGCATCCTGCAGAGGTCTGCGAATGGGGAAGCGAGGAGATCAACACGCGGGGAGGGGGGGCGGGGGGGGGGGGGAGGGGGGGGGGGGTTTGGGGTGTCCTTAACAACTTAATAGTTGAGAAACATTTGGTGCACACCACAACAATTAATTTTAATAGCTAATTCATGTACTTGTCATTTTCTCTTTTTTTGTCATGCATGCTAAGGATTACAATAGGTGCTAGTTGGCAAGTTCAAGAATATATATATATATATACTTTTTTGAAATATTAAAATATCTAAACACCAAACATCCATTCTTGTGATACGAGATTCAGCGTTAAGCGTGAACCAAATTTTGCATTCTCCTTATAATAAGTTATGCTCCATCTATGGAGAGGAAACCAAGACAGAAGTTACCATTTTCCAACTAGTATAGCCATGTTTAGAGACGTTAACATCAATTTCAAATTACAACTTTTTTTTTTTTTTTTTTTAGTTTTTTTTTTGTTTTTTTTAATTCTCGCCATGCTGTTATTGACCAGATTAACTGGAAACATCTAGTGTACGAAAAGCTAAGACCAAGAGAGCAATACACTTTGGTCTCTCCTCTGCAGATCTGAAGTCGCATCAACACAAGTGCGCACTTAGTTGTAAAGTTTCCTCAGCACTGAAATGTATAAAAAGCATAATTGAAAATAATATATATTGAAATCACTCAACTATTTTTTCTTAAAATGAACATTTCCATATATGCAGATCTCTCAGTAACAAAAGTACAAAAGCTACCTTTCACAATGTGAAAAATTGAGGTATTGCAAAAAGGAGTTTCCCCATTTGTGAAAAATGTGCCTAAAATGACTGTTGGAAAAAGAAAAAATATTTAGAAAAGTAGTGCATAATAAATGTTTATATGTGCATGACAAAATAATTTAGCTAGAAAACACTGTACCAAAAATCAGCAGGCCATGTATAAAATAATCTTTTTTTTTCATCTCATTTAACAGCAAATTCTTCACAAAGTGTTTTAACTTCTAAAATGCTCACCCACCACACCCACAAAACTAATGTCCAGGGTGCAAAACTGGTGCAACGACACCACGCCGATATGAGGATACGTTTCTCACTAGTGTGTGTGTATAATCAAGTTTCTGTACTAACTCCCTGACATATTTAAATGCTCAGCTAGTAGGTTACCACTGAGTGACTTAAAACGTCAAAACAAATGTGAGGATTAGTTTTACTTCTGCTTTGTGAATGTGCACTTAATGTTAAACTTTCTGCAGAACTGTTTGAGATTAAAAGAACTAGTGCCTACCAGCGTGCACCTCCATTTTGAGCTATGGAGAGTGTGAGGCCTTGTGTGTGTGTGTGTGTGTGTGTGTGTGTGTGTGTGTGCGTGTGTGTGTGCGTGTGTCTGCAAGCCCTGTTGATTTTCCACTGGTGTTTTAATGGGTTTTGACTGCACTGTCAAATATATATATATAAATATATTATATTCAAGGCCAATCTTTGGTTTGCTGGGCTTGACAGTTAAGCAAAACTGGGTAGAAGTGACAGAATTTAAAAAATATATCAATGAAAAAAAAACGTCCTTCAAGAAATGAGAAAGAAAATAAGACTACTAAACCTAAATAAGAAATGAGCTACAGTGAGACCCACTACTGCACAGCCATCTTTGGTTCCCAAAAGCCACTGGGTACAACTGACTGTTATCAAGAGCAAACTGCATGTGGGTCACAAGTGTGTAGTAGTAGAGCACACTGCAGAGACTATCTTCATTTATGCTTCAAAAACACTGGATGCTGAGTTGGATTAGCTTGGCAGGAGAAAGGATAGAGGGTTCGCCAAAAGGGCAGATCCCCCCATGACTCAAATGTGTGCTGACGATTGGGAAATCAGATAAACTTTAATTGCTTCTTTCATTAAATGTAGCTGACTCTCGGATGCAAAGCAGAGTATTTTCACTAAAGACTTGGGAGAATTGCACAAATGCATTTAAAAAAAAAAAAAAGAACACACAAAAAGGACAGGCATTTCCCGTTTGGTGGTAGCCCCGTAGAAACTGCAATAAAAAGGCGGCCACTTGACCAGCCTTCTCTCAAGGAGTTACCATAACCTCAGTCCTGAAAGATGTGGATTCGAACCCCCGCTGTGTGCACACACAGAGAGCAGGTTTTGATCCATGAATGAGGCCCTAACCTCTGTTAGCTGCTAGCTTAGCAGCACAGGCCGACATAAGGAGGGGGAGTGGTGCTGGACTTATCTCTTTACCAGTAAGCCTGTCTGTCTCTCCTGTAGCCTCCCGACGCCATACATTCCCCTTATACACTGTATACTGTACGATGCTCTGCTCTGTCCCTAGCACAACCCTGGGTTCGATTACAAAAATAAGGTGATGAAGCAAGTGAGTACAAAACTGTGCCAGTCACACCACACTCTGCCTGTTGCATCACTTCCCTTTGATTATACTTCTAAGGAAAGGAGAACACCAGCGGGTGATGATGTTTTTCTTTCTTGCTTTTTTTTTTATCCTTTCATTTTAACTGTATTCGGCACATTAGCAGCTGAGTTTGAGGTATTAGTTTTTGCATGTCAAAATGGAGATCAAAACCCAAATATGCGTTGCTAAAAATTTTCGTTGCGATTTTCAAGTAACATCAACATATTTGTATGATGTCGGAAATCATAAAAAGCGAGGTCCAAACATTTTGATATGGGAGGGAAAAGAATCCGTTTCGTTCTGCAGCGGGCCCTCTCTGTTCTTCAAAGTTAATTCAAGATTCAGCTTTGGTTAACTACTACGGGTCTCATATACTATATCTGCACTCTTTAAAGTTGAAAATAAGTGCACTCTTCTTTAGCAACACCTTTTTCAATTCACATTTGCTCTGGAGCCTCTCGCATCAATACAGAACTTTTTCACACCTCTCAGAAATAAATAGCCAATGGTATGCTGTTTCAACAGCATTTTGCTCTAGAGACTCAGTACAAAATAAAAAGCAATAGCTCTGCTACAGAAGAAGTCAATCAAATGTCAAATGAAGTGTATTATTTTGGGGCCTCTTGTATCAAAAAAAAAAAAAAAACATTGTTTAGGAAATAAAAAAAAACATGCCAATTGAATAGCAGAGTACCAAATCACACCCCAAACTTTCCTATATATGTATTTTTTTGACAACTAATAAAAATATTTAAAAAATCAAACGCATAAATAAAATTATGTTACACATCTTTTTTCCTTGCTGGACATATTTGGATATAATTCCAGTTTTTCTTTTCTATCTTCAAAATATAGATATATATTAACTTAAAAAAATGAGAAAAAGTTTCAGTGAAATTAGAGCAAAAAGGAACCAGCAACAGAAAAGTGCATTTATTTGTACAATGATTTGCGACTCCTGCACTACCTGCCCTCCTGCTCCCCTGTTGCCTCTCCTTCTTTGTCATCTGTTCAGTTCCAGCGGAAGGAGATGTGACGGGGTCGGTCGCCTCCCTCCTTCACCAGGGGTTTGTGAAACTCTCGTCCGGCGCGCGAGTGGATGGCCGCCCAGCAGTACTCGCAGTAGTACTGCAGACAGGTGACGTTGGCGCAGAAGAATGGTGCAAACTTCCCTCCACAGCGAGTTCCCTGGCACTCATCACACAGCTGGTCATCCAGCACATATGGCTTCACTTCCACCTGCAATTAGAGGTGAGAATTGTTTATTTCTGTACAATAGTTACAAACCCCAATTCCAATGAAGTTGGGACCTTGTGTAAAATCAAATAAAAACAGAATACAATGATCTGCGAATCCTTTTCAACCTACATTCAATTGAATACATGACAAAGACAACATATTTAATGTTCAAACTGCTAAACTTAATTGCTTTTTTTTGCAAATATTCACTCATTTTGAGTTTGATGCCTCCAACATGTTCCAAAAAATCTGGGACAGGGGCAACAAAAGACTGGGAACATTGAGTAAAGGTCAAAAAATCCCTGTTTGGAATTTTCCACAGGTGAACAGGTCAATTGGAAACAGGGGAGTGTAATGATTGGGTGTAAAAGGAGCATCCCCGAAAGGCTAAGTCATTCACAAGCAAGGATGGGGCAAGGTTCACTTTGAACAACTGCGTGAGCAAATAGCCCAACAGTTTAAGAAGAACGTTTCTCAACGTACAATTGCAAGGAATCTAGGGATTTCATCATCTAGAGTCCATGATATCATCAAAAGATTCAGAGAATCTGGAGAAATCTCTGCACATAAGCAGCAAGGCCGAAAACCAACATTGAATGCCCGTGACCTTCGATCCGTCAGGTGGCACTGCATTAAAAACCGGCATCATTCTGTAAAGGTTATTACCAAAGGGTATTAACACTTCGGAAAACCATTGTCAGCACACTTCGTCCTAACATCTACAATTGCAAGTTAAAACTCTACCACGTAAAGTGAAAGCCATATATCAACAACACCCAGAAACGCCGCAGGCTTCTCTGGGCCCGAGCTCATCTGAGATGGACTGACGCAAAGTGGAAAAGTGTGCTGTGGTCTGATGAGTCCACATTTCAAATTGTCTTTGTAAATCATGGACGTTGTGTCCTCTGGGCCAAAAAGGAAAAGGACCATCCAGACTGTTGTCAGTGCAAAGTTTCCAAAGCCCGCATCTGTGATGGTATGGGGGTGAGTTAATGCCCATGGCATGGGTAACTTGCCCATCTGTGAAGGCACCATTAATGCTGAAGGTACATACAGGTTTTGGAGCAACATATGCTGCAATCCAAGCAATGTCTTTTTCAGGGACGTCCCTGCTTATTTCAGCAAGACAATGCCAAGTCACATTTTCCATGTGTTACAACAGCGTGGCTTCGTAGTAAAAGAGTGCAGGTACGAGACTGCCATGCCTGTCTCCCATTGAAAATTTGTGGCGCATTATGAAGCGCAAAATATGACGGAGACCCCGGATTGTTGAGCAACTGAAGTCGTACATGCAAGCAAGAATGGGAAAGAATTCCACCTACAAAGCTTCAACATTAGTGTCCTCAGTTCCCAAATGCTTATTGAGAGTTGTTAAAACGAAAGGTAATGTAACACAGTGGTAAACATGCCCCTGTCCCAGCTTTTTTTGGAACGTGTTGCAGGCATCAAATTCAAAATGAGTAAATATTTGCAAAAAAAACCAAACAACAATAACAATAAAGTTTAGCAGTTTCAACATTAAATATGTTGTTTTTTAGTGTATTCAATTGAATATAGGTTGAAAAGGATTTGCAAATCATTGTATTCTGTTTTTTATTTACGTTTTACACAACGTCCTAACTTCATTGGAATTGGGGTTTTCCTAAGTCTAGGGAAACAGACGGCACTTGAAAAGTAAATAATTGGTCTGACAAAACAACAAGTATACTACTGGTGTTGTTCTTCAAAATCTATCATTTTAAAGCTACGGTTGAAAATTTTAAGAAAAATAACTGTTGTATTGGCAAAAAAATGTTACTATATTCTGAAAGAACTACATAGGAGAGATAATCTATGAAAAAAAAACATGTCCTTCGTCCTACTGCTTTTACTGGCTAAAATCTACCACTGTGCATCAAAAACAACCAATCAGAGCAGAAGTCAGAGTGTCAAACTGGGCAGCACTGACCAGCGTACCAAGATTCAGTTCCTGTATTGCCTATCTGGTCTTTAAGCCTGATGTAACACCCTTTCAGAATACTATTTCCAGGTCCAAACCTTGCATTGTTTACAATGTCACAGTGTTGTTTGAACAGAGCCAAGTCCACAAAAAAAAGACCTAATTGTAATTTTACCGCTTTCCTATCAATAAGACAGAGAGGAGAAAATGGCTGCAGCTTATAAGTTACAATCCTTAAACCAACGAAGAAAACCAAAGTTTTAGCACTAGTGCCAACACCCTTTTAAATTACTATCCTTATAAACCTGATAATCTATAAATAAAGACACCTGGGAGAGTGAGCTTTTCTGCTATAGGGTATAATAAAGGGAAGTGTATACGCATCACATCATAGCTAGCTAACATCTGCTGTTAAGGATGATACGCTATTCCATTTTCTGAAAGAGGCATTTCTTAATAACCATACAGGACTGCTTAAACTCTGAACTTGAATCTAGATACTATAATATGTATCAGTCATGTTTTGGTGTTTTGGTGAAGGTGGGGAAGTTGACATATAATGAATGAATGTAAACAAGTAAGGCTGGCTGGCTGCAGACAGCAATATCAACTGTGCTCTTGCTTGGTTAAGACAAAAAAAAAACAAAACAAAACAGTAGAAAGCCTCTAGCTTTTATCACAGATATCCACAAGAATCGTGTTTAGCTTTTGCAAGTAACTTCAACAAATATTTACAGGTTTTGACAATTAGCAGTTAACATTAGCTAAAGTTAGCACTAGTGCTAAAACTTCAGTTTTCTCCATTTGTTTAAGAATTGTAACTTACCTTATCAGCTGCAGCCATTTCATCTTCTCTTTCTCATCAATAGGAAAGCGGTAAAATGACACTTCCACCGTTTTGGACTCAAATCTCTTCAAACAAAGCGCTATGGCATTGTAAAAAACAGGAGGTTTGGATCCAGAAAAAAGTATTTTCCTGTAAAATGAGAACATTTGGAAGCACTGTCCTGGTGTAAGTTTTTTGGGGTTTGTTTCCGTTTTGTAGGGATGTTTTTTCAGCACATCTGTTTGTCCAAACTATTATTTATGCTAAGCTGAAGTCATGTAATTTGCTCTCCAAAGCAACAGATATTATTAATGTCTACTGATCCACCTTAACACAGCAACAGTGGTGTTAAACTGATTAGCTGGAACGTACAGGGAATGAACAGTCCATTGAAAAGGGAGAGGTAAGTATATGCACATCTACGAATGCTCAAAGCTGACATTTGTTTTCTCCAGGAAACACACTAAAAAGAACGCAGCAAAAGGTGTTGCAATCCTGATAAGGAAAAATATACCATTTATCCACTCAACTCTTTCAGGCCAGAGGGGCAGATATTTGATAGTCAGAGGCACATTAAACTCCATACCATTAACATTAGTAAATGTATACAGGCCTAACTTTGATGACCCTGTTTTTTTCCAGGATCTTTTCAGTATTAGTCTGAATTTGTTACACTCAGACGTAATAATTACGGGGGATTTTAATTATGTTTTAGATGGTGCCCTTGACAGACAGTATTCCCATGCCAGCTCATTTAATAACAGTGGAATACTCAATACTCTCATGCAATCGCATGAGCTCATGGATATCTGGAGGCTTCTCCACCTCACAACAAAAGATTTTTCATATTTCTCCACAGTTCACAAATCTTATTCTATGATTGTTTCTGTTAGATTCTAAGCTGCTAATGTCAGTAGTAGATTGCATGTTATCATAACATACTTATATCTGACCGTGCCACTGTATCTTTAAATTTAAATTTGAACCATAAAAAAGGTGAATATAGCTGGTGCTTAAATAACGGTTTATTAAAAGATAAAACCTTCTGCTCCTATCTGACTGGTAAAACAGATTTAATCTTAAGTACTGATGGGGGCGATGTGGATGACTCTACACTTTGGGAAGCCATGAAGGCCGTCATGAGAGGCCATATCATTTCATATGGGCAGCAGAAAAGAAAAACTCCACGAGAAGGCTAACAGAAAAAGATAACCAGTTATCTGTTTTAGAAAATGAGTACAAAATAATGCGCAAACCAGAATTACTTTATAAGATTACGACCTTACTGTATGAATATAATTCTATTATGTCAAAAAATATATCAAAATTACTGATACAAGTCAAACAGAAAAAAACTGAGCTCAGTGACAAGCCTCACAGGCTACTAGCTCGTCAGCTGAAGCAATCAGAGGCTTTAAGAAGTCCTATAGCAACTTTTCATATCAGTGTGATTATGACAAAAAATATGGAGGATCTTCTACGCTTTAATTGGCAAAGCAAAATTGAACAATTGAATCGTAATATCGACTTTTGGAAAATTCCCCCAATCTCTATGGTTGGGAGGATGAATGCAGTTAAGTTGGCTGTTTTCCTACGCTTTGTCCACCTTTTCCAATCTCTTCCATGTTTTATTCCTCAGTCCTATTTCAAGCAGCTAGATTCAATCATTATACCTTTTATTTGAAATTATAAGACAGTTAGAATATCTAAAATTCGCTTACCAAAAATCTAAGTATGAATGTGGTTTCTCTTTTCCGAACTTTCCGAAATGTATTATTGGGATGCACATGTATCCATTCTAGCATGGTGGAAAAAGGGTCCCCCTTATAATGCAGACTTCTGCCCAGCTTAGTTGCATACAGAGCAAATGCTATGTAAGAGGATATCATTTACTGCTCTTCTCAACAGCCCCACCACAGTTAAAAAGTGATATTTCAGTAGCAGTTTTGTAATAGGCAACACTATAAAATTTGGAAGCAGATACAATGATGTAAGGTTTTTTCCCTTTTTTATTTTTACTTTATATATATATATATATATATATATATATATATATATATATATATATAATTTGTTGTATAAGGGTCTTTTTTTGTTGTTGGTGGTTGCTATTTTGAAACAAAACAAAACAAAACAGAACGTTTGTGACTCAGCTACCGTGTTGCAAAAAGTCAGTCAAGGTACCAAGCAATGCCCAGGGCCCGACCAACAGTCTAATTTTACAGTTTAACAGTACACTAAAAATATGTTTCTGAAAACATTGAAAAACAGGCAATCCACTAACATGCTACCTAGTTTGACCATTTGATTACAGTTCATGAGCAGCGATTGATATGATTAATAGCGGCTTTAGAGACTCCTCGACTCTGACTGGTTGTTTGCGTTAAGGTCACTAGAAGCACACCAAGGCAATAAAGTAGGCTAAGGATTTTTTCCCCACATATTATCCATCTCATTTCAGTTATTTTTCATTAAAGTTACTATCTACAGCTTTTTTGTCCTTCTGTAATTACCTCTCAAAATAACAGTTTTTATTGTTCGTTGCAGAGTCCGCGGACTAGTTTTAAATATTGCAGGGAGTAATGCAACAAGAGGGAGCAGCCACAGTGAGCATTAGAAAGGCTCCAAATGTTGAAATTTCTGAGATTTCAAACTGCCTTTACTGTACACGATTCACTTGCTTTTCCAACAGCTCAGTGATGAGGGATTGTGCTATTAGTGAGTGAATGTCACTGAGGCACTCGGTCTACAAAATTTGCACAGCAATTATGCAAATGAGAAAGCGGCGTACTATTATTCTAGTATTTCATATTATGATGTTACCTCTTAACTAGATATTTCTGTGGAATTTCTGCTCACATGATTTTGTTCATTCACTGCTATTGTGCAAATGTGAATAATATCTGAGTCAATTACAGGACAATATAAGATATGTTACTGGAACATCTTGGCTGCTGACAACAGTGGGTAAGACACTGATAGCTCTACATACAAGTGAGCAATGTATGAGTGACCGTGAAGACATAATCTTAAAGAAAATTGCTGAGTTTCAAATAAGAATCTGCAATGACACTTAAAGGGACAGTTCACCCCAAAATCAAAAATACATATTTTTCCTCTTAGCTGTTGTGCACTTTACTAGTCTGAATTGTTTTGCTGTGAGTTGCTGAGTGTTTGAGATATTGACTGTAAAGATGTCTGCCTTCTCTCCAATATAACAGAACTAGATGACACTTTGCTTGCAGTACTCAAAGCACAAAAAAAAGCTACATTTGAAAAACTCAACAGCAACATCTCTTTCAAGAAATTGTGACCCAGTAACTCAAGATAATCCATAGACCTTCTTGTGGGTAGAAGAAGGTTCTGTTGAATATCTCTACAGTTCATATAACCAACAATTTCGACTTGTGAAAACAATATCGATTGATAGCACTACAGGTAAGAGGAAAATTAAGCATTTTTGATTTGGGAGTGAACTATCCCTTTTGAACCTCTCTGTATTTTAAACACTGTTCAACAGGACTGCCTGTTCCTGTTATTTTACTTCTCGTAACTGTTAACACGGCATTGCTATAAATAAACATGTATGCTCATCCAACCTCCCCTGTACTTTCAAAAAGGAAGAGAAATTGTTTATGCTGGTTTTCATCAACATCTAACAAAGGTCTTGTTGATACTGTTCTTCGCTCTCACTATATGTAAGACATTTTGGTCGACTTTAATTTCAAATGAGTGAAAAAACAATTCTTAAAGCGTGGAGCCAGGGCAAGTATTGGTCTTCTAAAATGAATATACAGTTATTCTAAATGCGCTTCCCTCCTATATATTCTCTACTAATGAGCAAACACATTCTGTATATATAGTGCTGTTTTTTTACTCCCTAAAGAAAATCTAGTCAGACTTTCTCTCTTTTAGCACAACTCAACAAAGGGGCCAAAATGCAAGGAGAGTTTGAAAGAAATAGAACAGGAAGTGAGGTGTGGGGAGACAAATGAAGAAAGAAGGGGACCGGCGTGGGGAGACTGAAAAACACTGAGCTCTCTTTTCTTTCCACTCACCCGTTTATCGATTTCTCCATGCTGCAGCTGCACAAAGCGAGCACTGATAGCAGCAATGTAGCTCTGCTGATTAGAAAAGGCGACCCGCCCTGCTCCCTTGGGGTACTTCAGCTCGGGATCTGTGTCGATGCCAGCGTAGCAAACCCCGCCATACAGGCGGTCCATGATCATGGCCAGCTCCACTGAAAAGGGAGAAGAGAAACATTGAACTAGATGAACAAAATATTCACAAAAACAAGTTTGATGCACAGAAGCAAAAGACATGAAACAAAATCCAGCGAGAGACACACACACACACACACACACACACACACACACACACACACACACACACACACAGAGGCTTAATATATAAACTCTTGCCCATGTTGCCAGTGAACACAAACACAACAAGTAGCTGCGGGTTGTTGATCTGAAAGCTTAAAGCTGTCAACACAGATGGATTAAAGTTCAGCAGAGTTAGATGGAGCAAATATGAGAGTAGTGTCAGCTGCTAAAATGGCTGCAATAAATCCCGACAAGTTTATTTACGGTCTTCATTTTGTTTCTCTTAAAAGCAGTTAATATTCAAATTGGGGGGAGATGACCTTGCAAAATTACAAGGCAGCTTTACTTAGTTAAACATAAAAAAGTCAGATGGCAGTTATTTTAATATGCAGATTTTATACATGTAAATATAGAACCAAATATCACACAGGGTAATAAAACATTTGATACACCACAGGGCCTTCTGACCTCGGTCATTACTCAACTACACCCCAGAAGTCTAAAACACAGCTACCAGCAGTGTGGAAAACATGAACACACAGTGCACATAACATTGCTATCAGGATAAAAAGGAATTTATTATTCCACACAGCACTGCAAGTCACAGAGGGTACTTCCTGACAGGACCAGCATAGGTCAAAGCCGATCTCAGCGGCACAGTGCCTCTTTTAGCCCTACCCGCTAGCAGGTCTACTGTTTATTATGAACACAAGCTGATCACACAGCAGCGTCTCAGAGAAAGGAGGTTTTGTTTACAGCTGGCATTATAAAGATTGGGAAGAAATGACGCATGAGAAGTAAAGGAGGGCTGCTCAGTGTTGCCTATGTGGGGATTTGCAATATAAACATATGTAAAAGGATAAAATGCAGAGATGGACTGAAAATGTATTGATAAATGAAATAAATACGCGAAAATAAGGGAATAAGACTATACTTATAGGGTTCAGCGTTAATGTTTTTTTGTCTCAATTTTTAAAGGCCCTATACGAATTGTTTCACTTATTAGCGGTTCTTAAATAACCATCTTACAAGTCTTTGAACAAAACCCTGTTTTATCTGCCTTCCTCTCAAACTTGTGGCAAGCTGCACAATACATAGTTGGAGTTTGGGCCACAACTTCTAATGCCATCAGACTATACCCTGGTTTCCAGGATAACTTAAATGTTCGCTTAATGATATATATTGCCTTATGTCAAGATAATGGCACTAGCATTTGCTGAATTCAGGCACATTTACCTACAAATTTAGAAAATAATTCTTAAATATTTTCCTCATATCAACACAAATATACTTGTCTTTCGTTTGGCTTAAATGAAAGGACAAACATGAACATGAAGGATACCTGCACGGAGCGGACGAGGGACACCTCCCACAAAGATGGTTTTCCTCGGGTCCAGAGGCTGAGATCCATCCATCACAAAATCGCTGTCATTCAGGTTCCACGGGCGGATCTGGACCTATCACACACAAAACCAACACTTTTCAGCACCACTACTGGACAAGTTACAATAAAATAAAAATAAATAAAAGATGAAAACAATAAACAATTTATTCAGAGTGGTAACCCCTTACGTGACATTGTGAATGTAATATTACCATAAATCCTCTTGATAATGAGTTATATTACTTTTTACTGCTAAAAAGTAATTTATAACTTAAACAACACTGTTTAGCGCTAACGCCCGGGACACACTGCATACATGAGCAGCATGTAAGCATTGTGAAACCTGTTTCTTTTTTTATTTTGGCACCCATGTTAACAGGTTCACATTCACATTGCACGTGTGAGAAATGCTGGTTAGGTGCGTCTCAGCTGCTTCTGAGGTACGAGACATCTAGAGAAATGGTGACTCAACCTTTTTTTCCAACTGACGCCCGTGGCTGTCAGCAGAAATAGACATTGAAAATGGTGTTTTGATAATTATTTCAACTCTATACTACCATTAACTACAGTTTCAATGGCTTTATCTGTCACAGACATTAGGAAATACAAATACATGTTTAACTCAACCTTCTCCATTTCCATTTCAAAATAAAAGCCCTCTGACAACAGTTCTGTCGACAGAATCCCATGCGTTTTTGACATAAGGCATTTTATTGTGAAATATTTGCAGGATCATGTTGTTGACAATGCAGGAGCTGCACCGCTTCATATATGAGGGGAGCATGCGCATATAATTGTGGAAATACAGTATTCATAGCAGCAGGCAGCTCTGCAGAAGCATCAAAGCAAAAAACGCTGCCAGTGTGAACAAAGCGAGCATGCAAGACGCAGCAGTTCTGCAGAGTATTCCAGGCGTACAAACAGCTTGTAGTAAAATCAAGTAAAAGACATGGGTGTGTTTGTGTGTGTTCCCACTGACCGGCTTGTCTTTGATGGTGGGGCTGGACACACAGAGGTACAGCTTGCCGTCCTCTTCGATGCAGGCATCGATCAAAGCCTGCACTGAGCTCTCATCCTGGAACAGCAGGAAGGCGTAGCCTACACATAATATAGCGGGGTTATTCATGCTGCTGGGGACACGATGTATTGTCAAAGAGTCAAGTTGGAATTTAGCGCAATGATTACTGTGGCTGAACACGACATTCTGCATTCACAGCAGGGAGGCATAAGCTTTTACAAACAGACAAAGAAACAGACAAATAGTCCACACATGGTTACAAAATGCTTCAGATAATAGCCCAGTGACAAAACCAGACTGCACAGATGAATACATATGAATGGCAGTAGTACACAAATACAATGCTAACAATGCTGTACTGAAAAATACAGTCACTAAAAGACATCTGTCTTTACTCATGCAGAAACACAGAAAGTTAAGCAATAACTGAAAACTATCTTTTGTGGTAAGAAATTTGATTAGGAACCAAGCACTCATATATGTCAAAAAGCTATAGCAGCAACCCTAACAAAAGAGTAAACAACTGCCAGACAAAATAGGAGAGAATGAAGAATTTAGCAAACCTTTGGGTGGAAAATAGGATTTGCTCTCTGCTTTGTGAGGCCAGTCCACAAACAGGTGTCCAAAACGCCGGAAACTAGCTGTTATCTCATCTGAAATTAAAAAGACACAATGCACATTCATTGGCATTTTGAAAAAAGAAAGAAAGAAAGAAAGAAAGAAAGAAAGAAAGAAAGAAAGAAAGAAAATCCTTTTGATCTTAATGTAATTACTTTACCTTCATCTATATCTGGGGGCAGTCCTCCCACAAAGACCTTGCGCGAGTAGCGTTCAACGCGCTCTCCATTCTGGTGTGGAAAGCAATGTGGAGAGCCCAGGCCTGCGAGACCCTGATCACCACGCTCATCATCAGGGAAACCATCCTCCATGGGGAAGAGAGAGGAGTGACCTGAGATGAGAAAGAGAAGAAAATGAGGAAATGTTTATTTCCTGAAGATAAAACTTTAAGTCAAGGTTCAGGAGGTGTTGTTCATGTTTGCAACACCAGGGCAGTATTGACAACTATTCATATTACTCTTCTTTTACATCTTTTCACTACATTCAATAGTCCACCTGAAGGGGAAGAAGCAGAGTATTTCTTTTAGTCTTTATCTGACATCACTTGCCACATAATTTAGGCAAGTTAGTAGCATGCAATGCACATAACTAGGGTTGCATTACAATACATTTCTATTTGCTCAGGCACTGTGTGGCTTTAATATCTTCTGGTCAAAGTGCAACGTTGCAGGTGTTTTCTAGACCCCCATTTCCACAGAGAATTAAAATCTGCCAAAACTTTCAAAACTTCAGACTAATGTTCCGAAAACACAAACTGGAGTAAAGGTTAACATAAAGCACACACAGGTTAGCAGGAGATCATGTTAAATAATTGCTCATTAAAATCTAGATAAACAAATATATACACAGCAAAAAAAGTAAAGTGGTTATGAGTTATTTTTTTAGTCATGTGGCATGTAAATATTGCAGTTTGTAAGTATGTATCAGAGTAATTTCCAAAAGAACTAGTCTGAAAAAAAAAGAAGTGTTAAGTATGGTAAGTGTAATGTCTTTGAAGGACTGGACATGCATGCAGTTTCTCTCTAACAAACACATCATTCTTTGGGGTGTCTGGTGGCTCAGTGGAGCCATAGCAGTCATGGGCTCCATTCCAGCTTGTGGCCCTTTGCTGCATGTCATCCCCTCACTCTCTCTCCCTTTCACGCTATCAGTCTCCTGTCCTATCTAATATAGGCAAAAATGCCAAAAAATAATCTTTGAAAAAAAAACAACCCAATTTATTCCTTAAAGTGAGCAAGTCTTAACAGTTTTACTGTGGACTGTGCATGTTTGTGCTGGTGTATGTGGATGTGTTGCAGAGACTAAGCCCTCCCCGGCCTATTCCTGCTCCAATACAACCTGCCCTGAGCTGCTTTATAAAGATTTATGCAAGGGAGTTAGCCTCAGCTTACAGTATGCACTGTGTGTGTGTGAGGATGTGTGTGTGTGTGTGTGTGTGTGTGTGTGTGTGTGTGTGTGTGTGTGTGTGTGCGTGTGTGTGTGTGTGTGTGTGTGTGTCCAGCCATGTGCCTGGCCATGTGCTTCTGTTGCAGTGTGTGTACACTTCATGTGTCTTCCTGCTTCATTAACTATCTGTTAAATGTGACACTAGCAACTACTGTCTGACTTAACAGTCTTGAAAATGATTGTGAAAATGAGAAAAACACGCAAGCAAGAGTCAAGCATAACAAGAGAAATGCACACTAATGTAAGATGCTGATGCAGATCAATTCACAAGCTGATGGCAAGGCTCGACAATCATGCAAACAAACAAGTCACTTCACTGTACGGATACAAAACGCAGAGTAATTCACAACTTTTACAAGCATTCATTTAATAATCAATGCCTTGTAACCAATAACGACACAGCTTGACATCACAAAAGTCAGTCAAAATATTGAGACCGACAGAGTAAAACTTAGGCTTGAAAAGAGAATATACCCATTTTTTTTTTTTACCTCGTCTCCTGCTATAATTCCTGGCTGCATGTGGAATAAGGACAAATCAAAGAAGAGGGTGATTATAAAAGATGCATAATACACTGTACCGATAAAAGTGCCAGGTGGGTCATGACAATGGAGGGATGTTTCATCATCTGTCTGTCTGCCTTTTATTTTTTATTAATCAGTGGTGAATGATAATAAGCCTCTTAGACTGTCCTCATGCTACATTGTCAACACTAGTCTCTAAATTTAACCCTTTGAAACTTGAGCAAATTGGTTTGATTTCTTTTTGAAAAAATATGGAAACAGAGATTGAGCAACTTGAAAAGACATGGCCCTACAAAAGAATAAAACTTTGCTATAAAAAAGAAAGAAAAAAAACCAGCTACAAACATGAAAATGACCTGGTAAATGCACAGATGAAACTGTCTTTATTGCATTTTATTTTTTTCCTGCAATGTCATTTTAAACATAAAACTGTTACAATTATAAGTATAGTTTTTAAGGTTATTTTTTGGATATTTTTTAATATACCCCCCTTCTTTTTAAGACATTTTTTAGGTATTTTTTCTGCCAGCTTTTACTAATTTCTTGCAGTTTGTGGGACACTTTTTCCCCATGTTTTGAAAGAAATCTAACTTCAAAGGGTCAAATAACACCTGAGAGACATTTAAACACAGCACAAGAAAACTGATAGAAATCCAGGTTTCAAGATGTTAAAGTACTAGTCAGTAATTTGAAAGACAAACACTTCAGTGAAGGAAGGTAATGACTTGTATCTCGATAATGGCGTGACACTTGTCCCTAGGCTATTTATACAACACTTTCAAAATAAAGTTGCAAAGTGCCTCACTCTCAATAAGAGATAAAAGACCAAAAAACAAAAGACAAAGGAAAAATCAGTTCAAAATCAACAAAGATTATATACGATTGAAATATAGACATCAAGATTACAATAAGAAGGAAACTCAGTGAATACAGACCTCTGCCCAGGCCAAATGTCTTATCTTGTACTGTTAACAAAAGTGAAATATAATTTCCACCCCTCAATTTGGATTTGCTCCAAAATATATTGTGTTCGTCATTCGTGAAGATTTTCTGCCTTCTAATTATTAGCAAGAATCATATAAAAGGGAAGGAACAATTTTTCCAAAGACCAAACCTTGAGGCACACCATATGTAATAAGGAAAAGTGATAAGATACAGTTGTACTCTAGTAAACCCACAAACATCCTGTACAACTAGGATATCACAAGAACCAATGCTTCAGTCCCAAGTTGATGCCAAATCTCTGAAAACGTGACAGTAATCGTCCTTCTCTGGTACCACAAGTACTGTGCATGCAATTCTTCCAGACCCGATGGGGCAACATGTACCTACATGGCTGGTAAACACCAAAGAAGATGAAAACCTACCAGTACAGAAGAACAACAACAGTTGGAGGATGGTAACAAGTGCAACTGCATTGCCAGCTATGCCTTGACTCGTTGGAAAGAAAACCGTTTTCCCTGAGGCCTGCGTATTTGTTTATTCTTTGCACACACGGCTACAAACACCAACACTATTACAAGGTACTGAGCTTCTTTTCTGCTCTGAACAGTGTACATTTGGCATTTTTTCTGGTTGGTTAGAGCTGGTTAATGTTCAACTTTGGATAAAACGCTCTCATTACTGTCACTTTTTATTCCAGCCATCACATAACAGTAGAGGAGGGGAAGGACAAATAAGACAAACCAGTAAGACCAGCCCACACATCTTACATGAACGAGTGCTGAACAACAACAATGGACAAACATATGTTAATATAGTGTAGGTTTTATATTGATAAATCAAAATCTCATGAACTCATAGACTAGTACTTTGCATTCGAGGCAGCTCATTAAGGTTTAATATTAAAATTTAAATTGAATTTGATTTAAATGTGTCAAATAGAGGAGTTGTGTACATGGGATTTATTGTTCTGTTTTTGTTTTTTAACATGATATTGAATTGAGTATGGATAACCATCGCTGGTAATGGTATGAGCTACTAAATTTCTGGTATGACCCTGATAACAATGGACAAGTCAGTGCCGTCTCAGTGTAAGAAAACTGAAATTCATCAGGTTTATTACTACAATGCAAGTGTTCCCAGTGGCTACAATATGTTGCTCATACAAGTGCTTCCTCTGCACTTGTGTGTCTAACTTCCACAATAAATCAAATAAAACTGCCAGGAGTAATAACGGAGCAGTTACCATCGAGCATTTCTGATTATGGCCAACCATTTCACAATATGTGATTTGCCTTCCTACAGTCACGCGTCAGACTTTTAAACAAAATGCATCAATGACAGTGAGCGGTTACCGCTGTAACCTCCATTGTTTTCAAGGTAAATACAATAGAAGCCCTGCGGCCAAGGAAGGCAACAGTGGCACCAGGGAAAGAGAGACGGTTACATACGTCCACGGTCAACTGCTTCTGACGCCAGAGCTGAAGATTGAAACTTGTGTGACCATGGTGACCGCAGGAGGCACATTAAGGGAAACAATAGCGTTAACCACTCACTTTTTAAAAGCGCCATGGCATCTTCTAAAACCAGACAACAAGCAATCTAAGAGCACAAATAAAACCAATGTATAGCTGTGATAACTATTGTAAGGAGACGATGTTTCACATTTTGAATAATTCTGTCAAAAATGTATGAATATTATACTCAGGGCTGCAAAAATCTAACTAATTTTTCTGCCTTTAACATGTCTATAACCCATCTGCCCTAAATGCAGTTCACTTTTATATGTACACACAAGAAGATGTTCTTTTTATTCATTCAATTTAATATGCTCACTGGGACATAATGTTTCTTTGCACAGAGCTGAAGTGAAACAAATTAAAATGTGGACACTGGAGAGATTGAAGCATCGACCCATCTAAAACTGTGAGGACATGGAGAGGATGAAGAAGTGGCCAGAACACACAAGCAATAATCCACGGCTCCCTCCGCGGACTTTCCAACCCAGATGGACATTAACTCTGGGGGGGAGGTCAAAGAGAGCTCGAAAGAGAGAGAGGAGAGAGAAACAGGACAGCAGATTGAAAGAGAGCGGAGAGTGCTATAAAAAGATGTGTGTGCGAGAGAGGGAAAAATAGATTGGAGGAGATGGAGAAACAAGCTGCTAAAATGCTGTGTGGGGGTGACAGAAAATGAGAGTGAGAGGGAGATCAAGAGAATCTGAAATGCAATCTGTGTACGTTTATGAGACAAAAAGTGTGTGTGCGTGTGTGTGTGTGTGTGTGAGAGTGAGAGAGAGAGAGAGAGAGAGAGAGAGAGAGAGAGAGAGAGAGAGAGAGAGAGAGAGAGCTGGTGTGCAACCTCTGACTCCTGCCTATCCACTGGCACCATCTGTCCCAGGGCGTCATGACAGCTCCTGACCATGTGATCTCGCCATGTGACCCAGTGATCTTGTAAAGAAACCACTGGCCTCTCGTGTTTTACATCCTGGCCCGAGACCAGAAGGCAAAAGCTATAACAACACCATTACACAATAATAAAGCGAACGGGAGCGTGCAAGGGCAAAGGAGAGGCAACTGAATATTAAACTGCTGTTGTGGAAAGTGCAATATGTCATAGGGATTTGCAAGATTTTATTCAACCATTGGACAGAGGCACAGTTATTTATATAGATTTAAGTTTTCTACTGTGCAACAGAGCCAAATGATGAAATTAAATTAAAGCCTACAGAGATAACTTACTTGTACAAACATTTAATTCTGAATTTAATGTTGATTGAACAATGTAATAGATACAGAACGACGAGTTAAAATTGGCTTGCTATTAGCCTAGCCTTCACTCTGCCTGCCTCCGGTACGATCTCTCTGGAAAAGACGAAGGATTTGCAGCACAAAAGGAAGTCCTTCAACCGTTGTGCAACAAAAGCAAGAAGAGAACTCTGTTTTTGTTCCAGGTCCAGCGCAAGCTATTTGCAGAGTAATTTTTCTAGTAAACGAGTAAGTTTGCAGTTGTCATTACTGTGCACAGTGGTAGTGGAAATGGCAGAGGACAGTCTGTTTGGAACGTTCCAGAAACACTTATTGAAGGGAATTTGAAATGTCTGTAACGTTATATAAGCAATTTTTGTAATATATATCATGAATGTTGGCAAAGTTAGGTGAAAGGCTGCCACATGTTTTTTTTTTCTCTCTTCAATGTTGTGTGTGTTGATGATTTTGTGTAGTGTCGATCGCTCGTCTGTGGATAATTGCTAGGTTCTGCAGAAAACAGTGAGCAATCCCGCTAGTCTTTGCGACAGTGGCATCAACAATAATACCACTTGGAGATGCTAGGTGGGGGTAGAATTGAAAAGTTGACAAAGTATCATTTTCCACTTTAAATATATGTCTTCATAGTATTTTTCAGATTTGGGTGAAGGACTATGTATCACATTTTGCATCAGAAGACCCTAAAATCAGGGGAATCATGGCAGCCTACTGGGGCACAACCTTGTTTGCGATCGACAAAGGGACCTCACTTGCATGTAAACATCACCTAAAACCAAATCCACAAATACAAAACCCTTCACATACGACACATATATAGCTATTCCCATGCTTAGGACATTTTTCTATGTCATTCTATCCCTAAATCCATCCACTTATTTACTAGTGTCAAAAACAAACATACCCTCTATCTGTTTATCTTCTTTAATTCCGCTCTTTATCTGTTTGTTTGAGGGATAAACCAGTATCCACAGTCACTAAAAATGAAAGGACTCAAGAGAAGTTAACAACTAGGTGAAGGGTCATCAGCAGAAATGGTTGTCGGTTAGAACTACTTTTAAAGTGAGTGAGTCTGGAAATTGCCATTTCATTTCGAGTTGACATTTACAAAGCAGAGGGGCACTGAGGAGAGAAACAAAATTTTCAGTTGGATTTGATCCCATTCAAGCAAGGGCACGCAAGGCTTCAAACACAAACACTGAAGGTTATCTCACACTGGCCAACTAACTATCTCCACCTGCAGTACTCAGTGTCACCTACACAAAGATATGACAAGGAGTAGTGAGAGTTGCAAAAGTCACGAAAATTGGGGTCATAATGCTTTATATATGTCAACTTAGCAAGGGGAAAAGTGACATGATTTATCTAAGGGGGTGTTTTTTTCACCACAGGAACTATAAATATTGTTTTTTTACTTTTTATTTAGACTGTCAGGTGGAAACATTTTTAGATTAATGAGAAGTTGACTATGATGACTAATTTTAGATTGAAGGAAAACACCATTCAAAACCAGCTTGACATTTAAGTTTTGTTTTAAAGCAGCGGTTGCCAACTTGCGGGTCATGGCCCAAAAAAGGGTCACTCTGAATGGACCACAAGTGAACATGTTTATCTTGAACAAGCTTGTCAAGTTTGTAACAACTTGTCAAGTTTGTAAAAAAAACTACTTTATTTTGAAGTACAGTAATTTTTTGGTGGAGAGCTTTTTATTTACTAAATTTTAAGTAACTGAACTTAATTCTTGCCACATTTTATTTCACTGTGTTCTAAGGCAACGTGTAATTTACATTTTGTGAGATAAAATAGAATATGTGGTATTTATAATGTGTGGACCTTGAACTACTGACTCGAAATCTGGAACCTGTGACTGGAGCAGTTGGGAACCACTGTTTTCAAGGATAACCTTTTTGGATTTTATTTTTCATGTCAGGATAGTTATGTATATTAAATTTTGCACACACTCCTTTTGACAAGTAGGTTGCCATACATACCATTAAGGGGCAGAGGGTTGTCTCCACCTGGATGAGGGAACCCCAGACGACCTGCAAAAGAGGACACAGAGCAGAGACATTTACCTGATGGGGCTTACATTTGACTATATGTAACACATAGAGGGGTAAAGATAAAGATATTAAAATAAATCCATTATCAGATCATTGTTTTATGCTATGATCCATAATTTAAACAAAAAATCTCTTTGATTTTTCTATTTTGATGACTGCATAGCCCCAGAAAGAGTTGGCTCAGCCAGCAGCTAGCAGTTAAGAGCTAACTCGATAAAAAGGGCTGAACAACAGCGACTGTACTGGCAGAACAATCAGAGTTAAACGGGGCACTGGAGGGTGGGCACTATGCCTCTGACATAATACCCTTCCAATATCATCATTACCCTCCTTATATGAGAAATGTAGATCAGCAAGGTAAAGCTAGCCATTGGGGGACACACATGACTGCAGAGACATACATGCGTGTCTACCATCATAGGACCGTCTACCACAACAAAGAACAGAGAAGCTCAGGTTAAAACACACAGCGGGACCGTGACTTCATTCTGTGCTCCATTACATTCATTACAAGCGGTTATTTTGTAGCTTCTATATTAATGTTCTGAATATCGTATAAGTAACCTTTAACATCCAATTTGAGATATGAGAGAACAAAACATGTCTATGACAAAGTGCAAATGGCAATCACAAAAACTAGAGACAAATATTCAGAGGAAAATGCACCACAACCAGTTAAGCAGTTTGTAATTTTGGTAAAAGGCCATGACAATGGCAACACTCTTGATTACTGCTACATGTGCAGAGCTTTATTTCGCTGATGAGCAATATTAGAACAGTTCTTTAACAATGTAGGACATATTTTCAAATTAAAGGGCAAGGATCTGGTTTGAAAGAGCAGATTTGTACAGAAGAACATGTTGAACATTGTGTGTTTCAGACAGTTCATTAAGAGTGTTCACACAGAATAGGCTGCGGCTTTAACAGATATGAGAACACTGAGTGTTGCTTTCACATCAATCTCATTAGAGGCTACATCTGTGGGACACCAACCATCTCTCTCTCTTCCTCTTATTGACCTCCATTTCCCTCTGTTTGCCTCTTTCTCTCTTCCTCTGAGCCTCATATCATACATTTTACATTGAGCCACTTGCCAGGCCCGTCTCGCACGCATAAACACACCCGCACCCACACAAATACATGTTATGATGCCAAACAAGCTTCAAAGTTATGCAAGGCCCGCTTGCTGCAGAGGGATAATGAGATGAAAGAGCTCAAATAGTACTACCATTGTTGTATGGGTCCGGACAGCCCTGTGATTGGTGCATTCCGATGCCTCGGTCACATGAAAATCTGCAGGCCCCTCCCCCACACTTCGCCTATTGAGCCCACAGAACTCAGTAGATGTGGTGCATAAAACAAATGCAGACCTCAGAAACCAGGACGCACCACCCATAGCTTCGGACTATACAAAGCTACACATATTCATACACTCCAGCACGGTCATTAATGTCTGGGCAATATAGGCATCAAAACAAGTTCTCTCATTTAATAAAATGCTCAGTTTAATAAAAAATAAAAATTAAAGTGGCAACCAAACCCAGATTAAGCAGTCAAGCTCAATTTCTCCAGACTGCACGGCAAAATTCAACAGTTTATCTCCCTCTGTAATTTAGCTTTGTAATATATGAGCTGATAGGTGCACCACCCGAAATCAAAGTCCATCTGAGCACAACCCTTCATATTGGATTTTAAGAGCCTTTAATAGTATCTGAGGAGCAAGTGCGCTGGCACGTAAGCACACCACATCCCTGTGTCTGCAGGGTGGTGTGTGCCCGCTCTGTGAACCTTATTTGCAAGCTGCTGGCTGCGTACATGTACAGTGCAGTTAACAGTTTAAGCACATGCATGCACAAGCACACACAACAAAGTTGTGAGTGTGTGTGTGTGTGTGTGTGTGTGTGTGTGTGTGTGTGTGTTTTTGTGTGCATGGTGGCTGAACAGAGGGATCCTTTCTGTCAGTCAGGACAATGCTGGAAGCGATTCAAAGCCACTTCTACTGTAGACATTTTGTCTCGCCTGTTCCCTTGCTTCATCGTGCTCACTTTGTTCAATATGTTGTGTTGGAATGAGAAATTTGTGCTCAGCTTTTGTGTAGCTAAATGTGCTTGTGTATGCATGCTGTCTGTGTTTATTAGACTTGTGTGTGCATGCCTGTATGTATGTGACAGAGAACAGGAGGGAGCAAGGGACAGTTTGGCCTGGAGAGGAGTCAGCGCTCAAAGAAAATGTGCTGTAATTATGTTTTTCTTTTTACTTTTGCTGTGAGGGGGAAAGAAAAGGACTCACTTAAGTCACTGCTACACTTGGCAAAGCAGTGTACAAGCCTGGGCTGTAATTATGAAAACAAGGAATAAACAGAATAATATTTTGTAGCAGACCAAGGGCTAACAGACATGAAAAAAAGATAGGGAGTGTGGGATGAGATATGGCATGATGCATCATGTGAAAGCAGTAAAGAATGGGGCACTGTATAAGAACAAATCTGAGGAGGATGGCTGAAAAAATAAGGTCAAATGAGAGGAGAGAAAAGATAAACATGTTTTAATGCGATACATTGGACAAAGCATAGAATGAACTGAAACGATACAAGATTAATTTCACATATTATCAGCGCCAGGGCAGCCTATCTTTTCTCAGCAAAGATAAACAGAGCAGTGGCAAATAGACACAACATTCACAACTACTATAGGAAGTTGGGTTCAACAATACTTCATAATTTTCCAAACCCTACATGGTTTGATTCCTAATGAAGCAGAAGCTTGTGGGTTTTCAATTTGGAAGGAAACTTGTTTTGTCTTCAGGTGCCAAGCTCTTGGATCTAATCTAGTTGCGCAGGGATCTATGCCAGCATGGCTGCAGCTAAGACACCAAAACGTGGCTAATGAGGTAACCTTCCAGTCTTCCTCTCTTAATATTGAGGGAAGATTTACTAAGGTTTGACAGCAGAACATTAGATCACAGCTGGATGTGGCTGAGCCCAGTGGGTGAGAGGGCTGAAATAAATACGAGGTGGTAGTAAAATGTCTGGAGCTCAGAGTTTTCACTCATCTTGTTATTCTACAAGGGAAACCGGTATGTATGTGTGTTTTTACACACACCCTGGGCCTTACTTTGAAGACCATATGGGAATTTATAGCGACATAGAAGAAGATCAAGGATTTATGCACGTTTGGTGTTTGGTTTTCATTTTCTGCACAGTAACATTTAATGGTTCAAAAAGAAGACATACTCTACATCAGTGGTGGAGGAAGTAGTCAAAAGTTAAAGTAAAAAATACTCCATTGCAAGTAAAAACTCTAAATTCAGAATGCTGCTTAAGTGAAAGTGCAAGTATTTTCAGCAAAATGTACTTAAAGTATCAAAAGTAAAAGTATGTATCATGCAGAATGGCTCCTTTCAGTGTTATACTTTTACAGAATACCATATTCTTCTGTGTTCATCACTAACCACACTAAGAGCATTTTAATCTTGTAGATTTTTTTTTTACGTGGAGCCAATTTTAGATACTTTGTAGACTACTAAGTACGTTATTAATATGGTACTGAATGCATTATATCATATAAGTATATCAGATGTTTTAAATATAAAAAGTAATAAGTAACTATCAGTGTCAAATAAATTTAGAGGAATACAAAGTATAATACTCCTCCGCTGAAGTAAAGGTAGATAGCTGCATAAAACAGAAATACTAAATTAAGTACAAGTACCTCAAAATTGTACTTAAGTACAGTACTTCAGTAAATATACCAAGTTACTTTCCACCACTGCTCTACATGACGACTAGAAAAGAAAAACTAAGTTAAGTTAAGTTAAGTTAAGTTAAGTTAAGTTAAGTTAAGCAGTTATTAAACTATGATGACCAAAAGGTTGTGTAGTAGTCATGTAGGATTAAGCCCTGTGGCCTACTAAATTATGAAGGAATATAGCTGACAACTTAAACTCTACACCCAAATCCTTTAAAGCCTTGAAAAAACAAAGATATTACCTTTAAAACAATAGTAATTACCAGAAACTCTCCCACAGGTTACTCCCTACTCAACCAACAGCTACTATTGGCCACAGTACTTCTTGTTAGCTCAGCTCTCTCTTCCTATAATTACTGTCAGTTACGCCCTCTAAAACAACAAACACTGACTGCCTGCTGTATTCAATAACCCATTTCTGAGTTACCATTGACGAATGTTGCCTAACACCATTCAGCCAATAACAGACACTGCCTAGTCTCTATTAATCAACAATCCAAGTCAGCTAGAGTCCAATATCCAGTGGATGATTCTCTTTTTCAGACGATTACAAGTGTTGGCTCCTACTTTGTAATGTTTAGAATATTCTCACTTTCCAGTTCATAAACTAACTAGTTTTAGTTTGGTCTACCTATCAAATACCCCCCCAATTCATACCAATGAGTGTAAGTTTATAACGCTAACAGTGCAACAGCAAGACAAACTATAGCCACCACAATGATCAGATAGTTGAATCATCTAATCTCTTTCAGTTTAAAAAAAATGAACATTATAACCTTCATCAAGGTAAGATTTCACAAGGATAGTTTGGCTTTTGCAGCCACTAAACCTGCAAAACAAGCAAGTCAAAAACATTGAGTAATTGTTAGAGTACCTGCAAAAGGTGAAATGTACCCTTTACTGCACTGCCAAGCCGATAGCCACTTTGTGTTTGTATCTAAATTTGCAAATGAGCGTCACTGCAAAAACAGTCCTATTCACAAACATCGGCACTAACAGCAACTTACAGTAACAGGGAGATTTTAAGTGTTTTAAGAGAGTTAGTGGTAACTGATGCCCAAATTACACCATCTTTTTTTACAGTCTGATGGTGTGCATTTGAAAACACCAACAACACTGACAGAAATGACATCTCAAATTCCTGTTTCTGTCTGCTACGTTTTAATTCCTTGCCTGAAGTTTTGAAAATGCGTCGGCACCTCCTCCTTTTATTTTCCTCTGCTTTCTCTTGCAAAGGCAACATTTATACTTATAGATACACATAGATAAGTGCAATGAGACCCAAAAAATGGCAATCTGCCCTCAGCTGCAAAACATTCTAGGTATATTTGTACTGTAGCGCAATATCCTTTGTGAATTCAAACTTGAGACAGGACAGACAGCTGTTGCAAGTGATGCGCAATTCATGTTGCTTGCAGCGGCCGCAATCCATTCTTTCTGAATATATCCCTGAGTGTACGCACATGTGTAAAAAAGCACAACAGTAATGATACAGTAGAGCGTTTCAAAGACCAAGAATACAGGGATTTGCACTGAACCAGAAATGAAACAGACTATATCTATTTAAAGGTGCAAAGGTGCTGTACACCTACGGCCTACATCAGTTTAGAGGCTCTGTTTGATAACAAGCCAAGTGTTTCCTTCTCACAATTTTTACAGGCAAGATGTGGAAAATATGCTCATTCTGATTTGACTTGCTATTAATGGATACACATCAACAAATTCACACTATTTCTGACTATTGGGTTATGAAAACTGTTATTATCTTTTAAAATGAGAGTGATCATAAGAAACTAATAATGGCCAAACGCTTGAGTTCAGATCAGTGGAAGTGCCTCCATCTCTCTCACAAATCCCCTCTTAAATACAAAGCCTAAGCTTCCATCAGCCCTGTATTCTCTCTGCGTCTCCTTCTCAAAATGCACGAGAAAAAGAGGTCAGACTTATTGTGATGAATTCTCTCAAAAGTGAGAAACCTTTTTTTTTAAATTCAGAGTGGGAAGGAAAGAAAAGGAAGAGGAAGACAGAGGTGTGAGTTGACCTCTCTTATTATTGTTGAACACAACACTAAAGGAAGACACAATGTCTAGACATCTGATCTGTGGAGGAAGTGAAACTGCTAAGAATTGGTGTTAAATTGTGAATAAATATGTGCGTGTGTGTGTGTGTGTGTGTGTGTGTGTGTGTGTGTGTGTATGAGCAGTTATCAGCTCTACCTTGAAGTGTAACACTCCTACCGGATGCTTGGCCAATTGGATACAGTTATAACGCACACTTATTTTTATCTTTATCACATATGTTTAATGTTGATCTATGAAAGAGTAGGTTGATTTACATGTAATATTAATCATTTTTGTAATGTATGTTTCCATAACACTCTGCAATCCATTAAAGGTGCTTGCCAAGATTTGTGAAGACTTATTATTTGTGGAGCTTTAAATTTAAGTTGTCAGAGTAATGAGTCTTTTTAATGGGTTTTGGTTAGACGTCTAAAATAATGTCTGCGGTTAACATAAGCTTAAGAAACATTCACGTTTTGTTCTAAGACATAAAATACATCAGTAAATATCTCACTTGTAAACTATGAGGCTTTTATGTGTCTTAAAAAAGGCAGTTGCTAACAAGTAGCTAAATGAGACTACAGAGCATCATCACACCAAGCTACCCTGAACACAGCTTTACAGCCATGTTGTGGTTTTCATGTTAACTCATGCGACTGTAGCGTATTTCATTTATAGCCTAACACTGGCTCTGTACGTCTGGTGATGACATCTAGGGTTTAAAAATCCTAAATCTGGGGTCACCCAGTAGCTCAGTTGGTAAAGCTGGCACCCCATGTACAGAGGCTTCGACCTCACCGCAGCGGCTGTGGGTTCAATTCCGGCCTCTGCCTTTTGCTGCATGTCATCCCCTCTCTCTCACCCTTTCACACCCTATCTGTCCTATCAATAAAGGCATAAAAAGCCCATAAAAAATCTATTTTTTAAACCCTAAAAGTTGTGTACATTTGTGAAGATCATCTTGCTAGACAAAACATGTAAGTATCATTAACGTTTGTTCACCACAGAGTTTAATTTCTGCAATAATCCAGAATCCTATGGAAAAAAACCTACAGGCTTTTTGACTAGGGAACCAGGGTGACGTTAACTTTCTCGTTGGCCCAGAGAAAAACGCCATCCCTGGTGCACTCTATTCTGTGTGGTATATATCATTTGTGCATCACTTGTGTGCTAAAAATGTACCTAGAGAAGAAGGGCTATAGTAGTAAAATACACCAGTGGAGTACACACATCCAGGTCATTCAACTTTTATTTAAAACTACATTATGTCTAGATCATGTATGAATTAAATTCTAGGGCTGTCCCTAGAAAATCAACTATTTGAATCATCAGTCAGGGACCCCTCATTCAACTGAGACTGAGCAGTCATTTTGTTTTGTTTTTATTAGTCAGGGTACTTTTAGGAACGTTTTGCTTCCCAGATTTGGAGCGGAGTGAGTGTTCTTGGCTTTAATGCTACTCTTTGGTAAATGCTGCTGCATAGATGCAGACAGTGACACAGAGGAAGAGAAACTCTGAATTATAATGTTTGGAGAAAACATTATCTTCTCTCCTCTGCTTAGAAGCAATAAGATTACAGCTCACAGCAACTTAGTACGACAGTCTCCTGCTTTTTGTCTACAAAAAATCGCTGAACATTCATATTGAACAGCAATGTCTGATTCAACTGGCATAATTCTAAGTCAGTTACAGCCCTATTAAATTCAAACATCAATGTTGTTTTTGTCCACAGCTTGTCTTTATGTTAAGCTCTATGAATTATAACTCAAACTATGAAAAATTACTAGTAGTCTGCTTAGTGTTTTATGTTCTTGATTGGCATATTCACCTTTCAGGGTGTCTTGCTCAGCCCTCATGATGTCAATCAGGGAGCTCTCCAGTGTGTTCATGTTGAAGCTGTCAAATGACCTGGTGCGTTCCTGAAGAGAGGAGAGAAAGAGGAGAAACACCATTTAGTTTTCTTTCCCTGCTTCAAAAACATGCATTATAAAAGAATAAAAAAAATATCTAATTTTATAGCAGTCTTCAGAGATGAACTGGTCCATGGGAGCAAGTGGAGCAATTTGATTTACCTCCATCTTTTAATGTAACATTGCCTCAATTAACCCAAGCTGGCCAAAGTGCGCATGCAAAACAAGGTAACAGCATTCAACTTAAATTACACCAAAAAAACACGCTGCTTTGCAATTCTGAACACATCACTAAACCCAGCCTGAATACTCAGGACCAAGGTCTGCTATTATATATATATAAAAAAAAAAAGTTTATCAAAGCCCCAGCAGCCCCATGCGCTTCTGGCTATTTATGAAGGGCTTTCACTTCAATCTTGCTTTAGCTTGAGTTTATTTAAAAGAGAAATACAAAAGAGATGACACCCCATTTACTTTTCGTCAATTAATAGTTACCTTGTTTCAAATAAATGCAAAACCGAAATATAGTGAGGATTTAAATGCATGATGGGAATCTTAATTTAAGATTCTGACACTTTTGGCATTGGCCTAAATAGCAGGAGTGACAAACAAAACAAACTAGGAGCGGGCCCTAGTTTCACATAAGTGGAATCTCAAGTGACTCACTAATATATTCTGCAAACTGATGTAAAAACCAAGATAAAAAGAAGCTGGATAAACCTTATTAAAAATGTTTTTTTCTTCTGCTTGGATGTTTGGTTTGCAAGCCAACAAACTGGAGCTCAGAAAGACCCGCAGAAATATTTCTATGGCGCAGGTATGTCAACCATTTGAGAGCGACAAGGATTCTTACCACACCCTCCTTTGTTGATTAAATGTTATTTCCACTGTTAGCATTTAATTTCTTTTTATATTGTTTGATGGTATTATTTGTAATTTTCAAAACCCAATCACCATCACCCTCTTCACGTAGTTATTGCATGTTTAGCTGTGTTTTTGTTACTTGCAAACTTAACTAACTAGCAGAGTTAATTCCCTCATTACACGAGGCAGCATAATAGGAGACAACAGTAAAACCAGCAGTAGAAACGAAGCAGGAGCCGAGCCAATTCTTGAGCGACAGCTTTGTCACCTAAAAACAAGGGCATCCTCGGCATAGCGACCATACTGGAAATGTTTGTATGCACACACAAATGTGTGTAAGAAGAACACACACCCATTGAAATGTGTACACATAAAGTATGCACACACACACTGAAAACATGTGCCCATAAACAAACACACAGACACACAGCGAGTGCCATGCTGATAAGGCTTCTGTCGTGACTCCACCTCAGCCAAAATAAAATATGCAGCCTCTGACAACAACTTGTTAACAAACTGATAAAACTCTTTTGGTTTCCTTCTATCCAAAACAACCACAATTCAGACAGACACTGCTGCTGAATACCACAATATGAAATTCATATCCTCTCTGTTTACATATACCATTGGTGCAAAATGTCCCCACAACATCACGCGATTGTCTCATACCTTCCTTTGTCTCTTCCCTATTTTTCCAGTCATTCTCAAATGCCACCTTAAAAGCAGAAATACCTTTAAAAAGTTTTCTATTCCTCATTTATGCGTCAGAGATCTCACACTGCACTGAGCCAGTGACTCTTCTGGCTACAAGTTGTTTAGTAAACTCTACATCGTGACTAAATGTTTAGTCATGTTTTCTTTTTTTCTTAACTGTCTGGTCACGACTGAAATAAACTTTTTTTTCCCCCATTGTATCCACTGTATCAACTACTTGGTTATTTTAAAGAACAAACGTGATAAAACATGATGAAATACTTAGATATTAACATTGTAGGAGCCAGTTTTTTAACTATTTGCTGAGAAACTGTCAATACAATACTCTAAGCCAGGCGTTAGCATTTTTGTAAACACAGTGATGCCTTATTTGTAAAACACATACACACGAGCAATTTAACACCAGAGTAAAAATATTTAACACAAGAGCAGGGAGAAGGGGAGCTTGCTGGACTATAAAGATACATGCTTGCAAAATAACAATGCAGAAATACATCTACAGTCTTTGCTCACGATTTAGGTCTTGAAAACATCTGCTGAGCCTGACAAGATGCTGACACACCAATCAGGGAGCTGTGAGCTTTTAGATGATGACACGACACAAAGTCTCTTGAAACTTACCAAACATGTGAACAGTGAGGTGTTATAAATGATAAAGCTTCAACAGCTGTAACTGCATAACCGTTTTTTGTTCAAAAACTTAATTTGGTGCATAGGTCAAAGGAAACAGAGTGTAGGCTTCTTTCAGGGTTCATTATTCAGAAGGTTTTGACCAGGAGACTAATTATACGCAGAGGTCTTTTTCACTCAAAAACATGGAGTCAGGTTATTAAAAGCGGTAAAAAAAAACTAAATAAATGACTTTTACATTAGATATCAGTGTTTCTCCAAGCTGTTTGGCTCGATGCAGATGGGCCATTAGCCGAGCACCTGCTAATGTGTGCTCACCTTTTTTCTCTGACAACTCAAGATCCAGACATTCAGGAAGTTTTTACTAAGAGCCAAATTATCCAAAGAGGTCTCTTTCTCGCCAAAATAAACAGACCAGGTGATTTAAACCAGTACAAACACAGAGTAAAACAGTTTCACATTAGACATTTTTTTGCATTATTCCCACACAACTGGCCCTGTCTAAAGCCACCGTTTGGTTTGTCCGTTCTGGGCTGCTGTAGAAACATGGCAGTGAACACGGTGGATTCTGCAGACAAGTGCCCACTCACCACATAGATATAAACGGTAACTCTAAAGTAATGAAAACACAATTATTATTTTCAGGTGATTAAACAATAAACCTCTTATATCATATTCAATTTCTGCTAATATATCACCCTAAATCCTACACCATGGACCTGGAAAATAATGGAAAAATAAAAAGCAGATGTAGCATCAGTTTAGACCGTGATATGATTAAGGTCTAATGGACAGCCTTCCTGAAATCACATCTGTCTCAAGCAAACAAAGTGTGAAAAGTGAAAACTGTGGGCTGATGTTAAAAACAACACATTAACATTAAACAGTGGGAATGAAGCATATAATTATTTGAAAGCTTGTTAATTAAAATGAGCTGTATGAAGTCAACAGAAAATCTAAAATTCTGACAAAATGACACATAATTAAATGTACAGCTTTAAGTCAAATTCACCTCTCCTATGAAGTAAAGAAAAAAAAACAGCTCGACAACCACAGTGCCTGGTCAGCTCTGCCCTCGGCCCGACTGATAATGGATTAATGGATAGGCTTTGCACAACAAGAATTACCCAACGTGTCTAAGTAACCTATCTGTATAAGTCAATCACTCTTTCCATTCACCATTTTGTCTAACAAACACATCTAGCGTGTACTCATTTATCCAGCAACCAGGTCACACCCTCGCTACAAACATAAGGTCAGTGTCCGTTGAGAATGGACTGAAACAAAACCACCTTAGGAAGAAATGCTCATACTTTGTTTCACCGTCACCTCCAAAGGGGTCAAATGCTAAAGGGTTCAGCAAAACAGACCTGCGTCAATGAACCACATATCCAAGGGTCGCGTCAGGCAGGCAGCTCACTTTTTCATCTGCTGTCTGGAGTCTGCAGTATCTCCCAAAATCCAATAGCTACTTTTACTATCTGATCAGCCAAAGAGTGTGTTTGGATGTCTGGCACACTCTGTCTGATAAAACAGCCAAAAAATCTGCAGCTGTAGCCAAAATTTTTTAACCAGAATTTTGGCTGGTGCAGATTTCCCACACTGACTGAGGGAAGGAACATACTATCACAGAGATGACATGGTAGAAGAACACACCCAGTGCACACTCTCCCTCAAAACAAATATCAACACAGGGATATAGGCCAGACTAGGTCTACTATTTTCTCATATCCGCCTCAGTATCTTATGTGGACTTAGGCTATTGCTCTAGGTCAAATAAAGCAAACATTCAAAGACAAGGGAAGCAGAAACAAGTGAAGGACTAGTTACTGTTGGAAGTATACACCACTAGTGTGTATAACTGAGCATAGGCAGGAATATAAACACATTACCCAAGGCAAACACAGATAGGTATAGCAGCAAGTGCAATATTTCTAGCATATCTGTAGTAAACTATGATAATTGAGCAGAAGCAGTTAACAGGAACTCTACCTGCTTTTGTGCTTATAAAGGGATATTTTGATGGGATTTTTCAACCAGCTTTATATCAAAACAATGTGGGTCGTATGTTTAGATTAACTGTGGTAAACGTCCATCCATCTAACAAATGACTAGATATTCTTCCTCTTCCCTTGGCAAAACTTTGTCAGATGACATGGCGTCAAATACATCATCCTGCATAGGAGTTTCACTGGCTCTCAGACTGTTGCTTGAACTACAGGTTGTTCTTCTGCATTTCTGCAGTGTCACCACCATGGACACACTCTCTCTCTCTCAAACTTGGACCGAAATCCAAACAAACGGTAAAACTAGACAGTTCTGATCAAATATCACCCAAGATTATGTTACAGCACTTCATATTTCTCTTCTAAAATGTTTTCAGAAACAAATACAATGCCCTTTTTTAGCTGTAGCAGTGATTTTTATGAACTGCTTCCTGCTCAGTGAAAATGGAAGCTGCAATCAAACTAAGCAGCGCTGATAAACTATAAACCATGATTCTGTTACCGAGTTGTATATTTCCAACTTCAAATGTTTTCAAAAACGTTAAATGTTTCAGAATCATTTGTTCCTAGTCGGTCGCCATTGTGTCAAACAGATGTGTTCGCATCACCCACGAGCGGGAGCATGAATTGGTATGGCACAGCACAGTGCATTCTGGTAGTTGTAGGTTTTCTACCTTTTTAGTAAAAGTGAATGCCACAGTCCTGCTTTTCTTTTTTCTCGAGCCATGTAGGTCAATTTTCAAAAGTACTTGTGTCTTTCTTCTTTAACAGCTTCAAAACTGTAATTCTTATATTATATTTTGGCTTAAATACTACTGCAAGGTAATCCTGTTACACTGTTTCAGGAGAAAGGAATTCATTTTGTGGAGGAGATGAACTCAGTATGGCGGACATGAGGCCTGGCTGTGTGCTCTGCAGTTGCTAAGCATTAGCCTGGAGAGGTGCAGAGGGTGATTAATCATCAGATTCGTGCATCCTTCTCTCTCTCAACAACTGGCCAGCTGACCAACGAAGTACTCATCCCTGACAGATTGCAGGGCACAAGTATACACACACACACACACACACACACACAGAGTCATGGCCACACGTCACATGTAGAGACACACAAACAGATTAGCTGCAAGCAAGACACACACAATTTACAGTGCAGTCGACATCATATGTATCTATGAAAGCTTGCCATGCTTACCCAAGGCCATCGGAGAAAACACAGAGGACATGGCAATACATACTGTATTATTTGCAGGCAACAGTGAAATGTTGCCCAGCATATGTGGGTAAGCAGCAAAAATATAATAACCATGACCCAATAAAGCTAAATGGATCAAAACAGCCAGACACAACCCCCTTTTTTTTTAACTGTGACTATCAATAAAAACCTGCATGATGGATCGATAATAGCAAAGTGCTTCTACCGAACCCCGTCACCATTTTGAATGTTTGACCCTGGATCAACAAATGTGTACTGACCTGCTCCAGAAACCCGGGATTAAAAAACATGATGAATGCATCATCAAATCTGAAATCATCACTTTGAAAAGAGGCCGTGTGTGCTCAGTCGATCAGAGAATATGCATCCACACATGAAAAGAAATCCTGCGTTGCCATTTTAAGAGGCATGAACTCTGAGCTGGGTTATTCACTCAATAATCTTGATCTATAGGTTCATTTATTGGTGTTTTGAGATAAATTAATAATATCAATCCTTACGAATACAAGATATAAATTGGTCAAGGACCTTGACAGCTTGCCACCCATTATGGTCACCGATATCTATCTGGTGTTTTTTGTGTTAGCGCCTACACCTGTTAGGAATTGAAAAAATTTAAATCACTGGAGGCCCGTGTCCAATTTACAAACGGATGGGTACAGTACCTCCAGATCTACGTACAAGCAAAAATTCCAACTACACAGTCACCTGAACAAAGACAAGCTGGTCTTGCTGACTGGATGCTAACAAAACATCGGCTAGTCATATCTACCACTACCAGTATCTAGCAAAATGAAACACATAACATTAACCTACCCTTTTGTCTATCTATATCAAACAACATTTGTTGCTTTAAATCTTATTCACTAAGTTTTTCAGGCAAAAATGCCAAACATTTAATGGTTCCAGCTTCTCAAGTGTGAGGATTTGCTGGTTTCCTTTGTCTCTACATTATTTTATTCTAAATATCTTTGCATTTTCAACTGCTAGTCTGACAAAATAAGACAATATGATGACATCAGCTTTGACTCTAGTATATTGTGGTGGGCAATATTCATTCTTCTCTGATGTTTGAGAGACTAATTTATTCACTGGTTTATTTAGAAAATAATTTTGTCAGACTAAATGGTAAATTGACGGGCAAAGGGCTTTAAATGTTGTTTGTCTTCCCATATCCCCAGCTTCCCATGTCCCTAGTTGGCTGTCACACATTCATGATAGATGATTATATTAAGCATCTGCACAAACCCTACCTGAAAACTTACAAAATTAAACTTGAAAATTAACATAACAATGTAGATCAGATTGCTTGCAAAGTGCCAAAGCCTCTCAAATCTAGACAGGTTTTATTTTGAGAAATACTACAAAACAGAGAGCGCAACCTCCAACAGATTTCGATGACATGTAGGGGAGTAAAGAATGATTAAATACAGCACACTGTGGGTGATTAACTCCAACATTAATCATCTATGTCACCTACCTGTTAATGAAAAATGGAAGTTGAGTGGAAAAAGTCGCACAGTAAAGCGCACGAGAAAATAAGGGTGTAGTATCATTATTAAGGTTTTTAGGGGCTTAAGATTATTACACCATCCAGCTAACATTAATTTGTGAGAAGGCAGTTATTTTTTCCCCTTGTTTTTTGTTCATCTAATCACATCCCTGAGACAACAGGGAGAGGGAGGAAGCCCAGAGCAAAGAAGGGAAGGGGAAAATGGCAGATGAAAGAGAGGGGATGATATAGAGAGGGAGAGCGAGTAGTAAGGTAAGGCAAAGAATAAAAGAGAAGAAAGGAGGTCAGGAAAAGGAAGCAGGTTGAGCTTTTGATTCTTGTGATTATTTTTCTTCCTGGTCAAAGTATTTCAAAGACCTGCTACGACAATAAATACCCCCAACTGTCAGAAACAACCTATTACACAGTGTTGGCTAAATGGCTGAATGACTGAATGGCTGAATGGTGTGTGTGTGTGTGTGTGTGTGTGTGTGTGTGTGTGTGTGTGTGTGTGCGTGTGCGTGTGCGTGTGCGTGTGCGTGTGTCTGCTTTGGGATTAGACTGATCTGACTGTTTTATTACATGCAGTGAGCTAGGCTAAATACAAAATGACACTTCCACATAGACTCTGCTTTGTCTTCTTCCTTTGTTAAGACACATGTGCAGAAGACATAGGCCAGGGACTAATTAGGGCTCATGCACTCATGAGCATGTGCGCATACACACACAAGCTCTCTTTCTTCCTGTTTCAGAGCGTCTGTCAAGGGTGTGAGAAGGGCACAATGAGGCTGTATGAGCAGCAGAGTTATGTGCTTGCCAGCTCAGCTCAGGCCGCTCATTAGTCTAAAAAACATTTCTCTCATTTAACACCAATGTCACAAGGACCAGAGGTAATGGCTGAAACCTCGGGCCTCTGCAGCTTGATGGCTTGGAGTGTTTGTTCGTGGACATGCACGCGAGGGAATTTGCATGCACACACCATGTGAAAGGGAAGGACGGCTAGCTGGAAAGAATGAAGCTTCCTCCTTCAAAATCAGCACGATCCTGTCTTCATCAATGAAATCTCATGTCACACAAAGGCACAGATAATCACTGCAAGATTTCTGATACTTGCCTGAGGACTAATGCTGGGCGATAAAACGAATAGATAATTATCTCAAAATTATTTTCCTCAACGGTGATATAAAAAGGTTTCGACGAATCCTCCATATAATTAAACCACCAATACCCCCGTAGAGGGGGCGGTAATGCACCTTAAACACCAGTTAGCGCCCGTCATTAACTTGAAAAAGAAGACTAAGAAGCAGCAATAGAAGAAGAAGATCAGAGGACCGCCACCTTTGGCAGGCCACTAAAGCACACAGCAACATTTTGACGTTACAACATTCAAAATGTGCAAAAAATTGTTTTTAGTATGATTGTTTTGACAATGGATAACGTCTTATCGCGACTACATTTGCCACATAATGTTAGCAACAGTAGCTGTATAGTATACTAATATAATGCTAATGGTAAGTCAGCACGTAAGCGTGACAGACTGACCTGCTGTTTCAGAAGATATGATTGTTTATGTTGTTTATGATTGCTATTTTGAATCTACTTCAGATTTGTTAAATGTTCCACTGTTTGGAAAATGTTGCCATATTCTGACAATAAATAATAGTTAACAGTTAACAGCATGGTTTCTTCAACTTTCTCTAAGGAGCAAATATCAGCCTTTAAACTTAACAGAAATAATCATTTGTCCTTTTTGGTAGATAATTATCAATATCGATCGACATGAACATTTTTATCGTGAATGCACTTTCAGCCATATCGCCAAGCCCCACTGAGGACCTGTCATATTGATTAGACAGCATTTTAAACAATCTGGGGTTAAAAGAAGCACAAAGCTCAGGTCAGGCAACAGGTGCTCAACATTTGTTTCCACTGCAGACCTGAAGAGGTGGTTTAATAACGCACCCTCAGATAACAACACTGTACAAGGCTGCTGCATATCTAAGCTACACAAACAGTGAGGAGGGAGCTGTAACCAACAGTTACCCAGGTAGCTTACTGAGACAATATCCTGTTCTGGCTTACTTGCCCTCAGGCCCTGGAGGTCCTGATCTGGTCACAGGCCAGAATTAGGAGACTGAATGAGCCCACTACACCGAGCACAGCAGCAAGCCTCTGACCTTGAACTTCACAGGTGAGGAATTAGAGTGGGAGGAAAGAAAGAAAATTAGCATGGGTTTTATCCGGGTGCTCTGATTTCCTACCACAATCCAATGAAGTTAGGTAAATTAGGTACTCTAAGAATCGCTCTGAGGTGTGAATGTGAGCGTGACTGGTTGTCGGTCTCTATGTTTCAGCCCTGTGATTGTATGACAACATGCCCAGGGTGTACCCTGCCTCTCGCCCAACGTCACCCTCGTCCAGCCTCGAGGATGAGCAGGATTAACTAATGGATGGAAAAGAATGAAAGGAAGAAAAGCAAAAAGGAGAAACATAAAACAGAGGAAGGCCTCCCTGGCATTTAAAAAACAAATTTCTGGCCTGAGGCTAGCTACTAGCTGACCAGTGTATTAGCAGTTAGCAGCAGTGTGCCTGGCCTGGAGCCCATCCCAAATACTAAAGCTGCTCTAATACAGCAATGGCCCTGCCTGCTGCAGCAACAGCCACGGCACTGGAACATTTTCTCTCTCTCTGTGCCATGGTGCTGTACACCACCTTGGATAAAATACCCATCAAATGGCATATGGCCTTGCTCTCAAAGTATATCCACACATTTGCTCATAAACACACAAATGAATGTCATGGCCTAAGGCAATTGCCAGATAATGCCAAACTCTGTGAGAGTGGGCAGACAAAGAGATGGAGATCTTTGCTTTTGCTGCTGTTAACATAACATACCTTACCAATGATATATTGCTGTTCTGATGCATGTTCCTAATACAGTGCCCCTGGGATGATGTTTTTCTGTCAGCCAACTCAGAAGTTAGAGTCATCCTCAAATCATCAAAATCCTCAAATCATCAAAATCGTCATCAAAAGTGAGGTATTTACAGATGTATTTTATGTTACAGATCAAATGTGAAAGTCTCTTGAACTTGTTTTACCACAGACCTTATTTCAGGCATCTAACCAAAAATCCACTGAGAAAACCCATTGAGTTCCAGACAAGGGACGCAAAAGTGCTATAATGCTAACTCTTGTCCGGGTTTTAGTACTACTGGGGCACTCTATGGCATCTAGCAGAAATGTTACAAAAGTGCTACTTTATGGGAGTCAACTATTGTCTCTGTAGAGCCATGTGTGACAATCACATCTAGTCCAAAAAGTGTACAAAGACACTATGATGAACCCACTTTGATTGCACAAAGGCAGACAAAAATGGGTATTGTAAAGCAAAAGCCACTCATCCTTCATCTGTTGTGTCAGTGCTAAAATGGAGACAGTTGGAGAGGGCTTATAGTGAGACAGTGTGACAACAGTTCCTCATGGGGTCTGTTTAGTTCAGAGTTACAGGAGCTACTGTATTTCAATTACCAAACCCAGGGGTGCCTTGTGTAAGGCAACATGTGTCATCAGTCATCTGAACAGCGCATGATCTCAACAAGCCCTGACAAGCACCATTTTGAGTACAGCTTTTTAGGCTATCGCAATTCTTCAGCAAAGGCAATAACATGGGAGTGAATGAGAATGAAATGGTCTACAGACCTTAAAGACTGAATGACACCAAGGAGGCCTCTGACAAATAAACTTGACACTTGGCTGCCTGAGTAATAATTTAACAGTGGTTTCTATAGTGATGCTTCAATGCTGCAACATGATCTATATGCTCACATCAAAATGACACATTTTCCAATTCAATGACAGGGGTACAACAATACCATCAGTTCAGGTTCTGAAAAACACATGATGTATGGTACATCATTTAATAAAGGGTTCATAATTTGATATACTTATATTATTTTACATGCATGCCACACAGAGACAAGCTCAATGCCAGACCAAATATCTGCTATGAGGCAGAGAATTCTTCTATTGATTCTCAAAATATCATTTTATATCACCTCAGAACTATCAATTACAAGTCCAATAGTTTAAAGGTTATGTTTCAGCGCCACCTTCATATTTTTTTTTAATCTATACCTATATTATCAATTCCTTGTTCTCTGTAAATGAGTTTTACTTACATAATCCCTCACAACACACACACACACACACACACACACACACACACACACACACACAGTAAAGCCATTCTGTGCCCATCCTCCATCTGCCCTTGCAGTATCAAGAGGGCAGAAGGACAGTGCTACTTTAGCTGATCTGATTCAAGACAAAGAAAAAACACACTGCAGCTAAAGTAATGCAAGCTTTAACTTAAATCTGACATAGGGACGTAAGAAGAGGGGCTCTTCACTGCTCAAAAAGATCGCAGAATCACAACTCTAAATACAGAGCTAGTAGCATCAATACCCTAACGCCATTTACTGTTGCTAAAAAGGCCATCCATGTGAATTTTTATTGAAATATGCTGTTTGTAGGAGTCCAAAATATGACTCCAAAACGTTAACAAAGATTAGGCCCTAATGGTTTGGAACAGGTATGAGGATATGAACGTGACCCCATGACTACCGACAGCAATTAAGCCTTTAGCTAAAGGAAAATAGCTGCTTAGAGGTAGTACTTATTTAGCAAAAATACCCAAGACATGTCAAGACATGTCTCTATCTTTTGACCTGTGGTGCACTGTGAGTCATTACAAGTATATATAAGAATACACTTAAAAAGGTCACAGTAAACATTACTTTCTAGCACTAAAATTGACTTAATTTGCTGGTTTGGGGATATTAGTTATTCCTGAAAGCATGTCTTAATGAAAATAGGGATTATGACATGGACTTGTCACATGGATGGGCATAGCCAGGAAATGAAGTCACCCCTTACTGGTGGTCTCTAAGGCCAATTAGTAATGTTGTTAGGGCTATTGACAGACAGCTGAAACAACACAGGCAAGCAATCATTTAGACAATTTAATACTGTCTACTCCATTCAAGATGACATTAGGAACTGATGGCGATCAAGTACCCATGACTGAAAAGAAGTTAATTTGACAGAGCAAAGGGAAGACTGTCCAAAAGTAAGAAGATAAAGGATATGTTAAGTGTTTCAAGAAGTCTTTCATCAGGTCATCAGGCTTAGCTAGAGCTATAGCAACCTTCTTTTCTTCATCCCCACCTCTTTGTAACAACCAACACAATCAATCATGAGCCAGATCAATAAGATGAATTTATCTCCATGCTACCTTTACCTCTTTCCATCAATCTTATCAGCTGTTTTCTCCATGTGATAATACAATTATTCAAGCCATATTCATTGTGAGTGGCCATCCAAATTACACTATGAATAGGCCTGCATTTTGAAAACGAGTTGCTAGGCTATGGCAGGCACGACCTAGGTGATTAATAAAGCAGTAATCCTGAAAAAATCATTGGGTATTAAGCACGGGCCATAAATCCACAGTATTACCTGTGGGTTTTTATTTTTGCTACTGGACGGAATAAAAGAAATCCAATGATGATGTCTGCTTGTGTCAGGATTTTCCTTTACAGTCACTGTCTTTCTTGGTCATCCATTCATCCCATCTGCTTGCACCCTCTCTCACGTTCCCCATTTGTAATTCCCTTTCCCCATCTTTTCCTCTCCATCAATGATGCCTCCCCCACTCCCCACTCCTCACTCCTCACTCCAAGCCCCCAGCTCATATACGTGGCACACACCACTGCAGTGACAGAGCCACATTAGTCATCATCAGAGACGCACAGCTGTGGAAGTACAGAGCCCGACGACTTCTCTTGAAGCTAACACGGTAACAAATGCATCATGTAAATCCATACCCTCCCCCCATGTCTAAAAAAAGCAGCTATACCACATACTGTAATGAACAGCTAACATAAATGACACAATGATGTTCAATCATTTAAGCAGCCTGCAGCCACTGCTGAAAAATATTCTCACACAAAAGACTGAACACACACAGTGCACACACATGCGTAGAACCAGAACCACAAAAAATAGTATGTTAGAAGTATTGCTAAATCATACAATGAGACTGTCACGGGAAAACTAACCTGAAACGGGAAGATGTTATCACTGCGGCCGACTCCATCATCCATCCAGGACTTGGGGTTGAAGCCTGCAGGACTGTTTCGAGGGTACTTCTGGGATGCCACATGGTTATTAGGGAAGGTCTTCTTCAGTGGTGAAATAGAGTTGATGGGGGTCATCCCGCCGTTCAGCCCTCGGCGATAATCTCTGCCCTGAGACCCTCCCCAGCCGCCACCACCACTGCCATAGCCTCCTCCGGGACTCCAGGAGGTGGATGAGCCGGGGGAAGGAGAGGGGCTCTGGTAGCTGGCTGGACCCCAAGGGGACGGGGGCTTGTTCAGGCTGTTGGACAAATGTGGCAACTGGCTGAAAGCCGGATTCCTGTGTGGAAAGGGCGGTGGAGGGTGTGGGGATGCCGGGGAGCGCCGATGCTGCTGGTGTTGATTGTGGGGGTGTTGGAAGTGGGGATGTGGTGGGGGAGCCGGGTGGTGCTGGGACAAGGCCGCCGCTGGTCCGATCTGGGGGGAGAAGTTCCCGCCAAACCCTGGGCTGACATGGTGTGAGAAGTTCTGGAACAGCAGGGGCCCGTTGTTGGCAGAGGCCGGGTTGAAGAAGCTGACGTCCTCATTGATGATGGTTGATGGCGCTGGCGGGATAGCAGCTGACCAGTTGTTGAAGCCAGTTAGTGATGACGAGGTTGTACTGGACTGCACTTGGCCAGTTCCCCCGAGACCTGACGTCTCCTGGTAATCGAAGCCTGTCAGGACAGGAGACTCAAGACGTAACTGCTTCTCCTTTCCATTACTCCCTTCAGATGTGCCGTTGTCCGTTTTGGCTTCCTCTGACCGGGCTTTTTCCAGTTCTGAAATGATCCCACCACCACTTCCGCCCTCCTGGTGACTCCCAGGGGACAACTGCTGCTGCTTTTCTTGCGTTTCTTGCATTTCCTGTTGCTGCTGTGCTTTGGGCTTCTCTGGGCCCCCCAGGATTTCGTCTTGCACGCTGTTGTGGGTGGCAGAGGCAGGGAAGAGCCAGGGAGAGCCTCCCGTGGTGCCATTCCCTGCGGCTGTGGTGCTATTTATGAAAGCAGCAGGGCTCTGCGACACATTTTGGTGGTGGTGTGGGGGCTGCAGATGCGGGTGGATTCGGACCGGGAATGCAGACTTGTTGCCAGTGTTGTTTTGAACTAGGACTCCAAACCCGTAATCCCCCATTTGTTTTCTCCCCCCACACACAAGTGCTATCCCGTGATCGTTTGGTCCTATTGAGAGAAGAGCACACAGGATGGCATGCACCGGGTTAGCAGTCAGTCCCTCTCATTTCACTATAGTTCAAAGGATTTCGAAACAACTAGGTGATGACCATAACATTTTATGATGACATAAAAGATATTTTTCTCTGCTGGGTCTGTTTTACACCCTCAGAGAATTTCAAGACATATGATAATCACACAAAATTGTCATGAATAAGCTCATTCTTGCACTGAACAATCTACCCTTATCACTCTGGGCTGGTGAAAAAAGCCAACCAGTTAACATTTCATATATAGCTAATTATAAATAGAATTGGGTACCAAAACCCACTACCAACGTGGCACCGGTTCCTATATGACCGGTACCTACCAGGCCAAATCATAACGCAAATTTTGGGTCTCATTTTATGCCAGATTGTATAGTTAGCGAGACAAAGCGAGCACAAGCAAGAAAGATAGAATAAGCAAGTGAGCGAGCATGTGTGTGTGTGTGTGTGTGTGTGTGTGTGTGTGTGACTGTGAGGCCGCAGGGAGCGGAGCAGAGAGTATGAAGTTAAGTAGCAGTGCAATGTGTGCACAGTTCAGGCTATTTGTCAGTGATGCTACAACTCCTCAAGACCCAAGTCAAGCTCCCATGTCTTGCCTGTATCCTGCTGATTAAAGTCAAGGGGGTTAGCACCAAAGTTAGAAAGCTAAATTAGCCTCCCAGGCTGTTTTAAGGTAGACTGTTAAGGTGGACCGGCTGTTCAGTCTCAGCCACTCCCAAACAGATAACAGAGTGCCCCAGAAATGATGTTTTTCTGAGGGCTAACCCATAAGCTAATGTTGCCCTGGTTCCCTTGTCAAAAAGCCTGTGTGATTTTTCCATTGGATTTTGGATCATTGCAGAAAATCACTCTGTAGTAATCAAACATTTATGATACTAACATGTTTTGTTCAGCAAGATAAATTTCACAATTGAACACCACAAAAAGATTTTGCGCGGCTAGAGCGAAATACAAAATGGTCACCTTAACACCACATAAAGGCTGTCAAGCCATGTTCAGTGCTGCTTGATGTGATGATTTTCTGTACTCTCATTTAGCCACTTTTTAGCAACCCTGTTTTTAAAACATAAAAGCTTCAAAGTTTGCAAGTGGGGTATTCTCTGATGTAATTTATGTTGTAGAGCAAAATGTGAAAGTCTCTTAAACTTGTGTTGCCACAGACCTTATTTAAGGCTTCAAACCAAAAACCATGCTGAAATGCTAATGGATTTCCAGGGTTTTAGGACTCATTACAAGGGTTCTCATACTGCCTGCTGAGTCTCTCCTGAGTTAGTAGGCCAATTACAAATTCCAACTCAAAATGTATTATAGTGTTAACAGTCCTGTAACTGTTATTTAGTGTTAAATTATTGTAGTTGGGTTTGGTTTTGGTGAATTTGTTCATGATATTTATCCATATTTATATATTAAAGTATACTTGAATCTGTTTAGTATATTTTAACAATTTCAAGTTTAAATTTGCTTTTGCAATTTTAAAAAGCAGTTTTGTGCTTCATTTTTTTTTAAGTATCGATGGTTGAAGCACCATTTAGGCCCGGTACCGTTTCAAAACTATTGTATTCGCACCGGCATCGGAAAAAAACCCAAACGATACCCAACCCTAATTATAACCCCGTGACGTTGCCAGCTTGTAAGCCTTCAGCTGAGCTGCTGGCAGCCAGCTATATAGCTGAAAACACTGCTGTGTCCAACCGACGTTATCCCCATTTGGTGACGTTTTTCTAACGCAAACCAACTGGCAGATAATGAAATGTAACCCGAAGGAGATCACCGCTGTACAACATATTCATAAATGCTGTATTACGAGCATTAAACCGTCAAAACGTTCAGAGGAAAAACACTCGACCTTGTTTGACAGCTGTCAGCAGTCCACTGAGTCCTATCGCAAAATGTATCAGATGTAAGTCATACAATAAACAGTGCCACACGTTATGGTTAATTATTACATTTTTACACGTCCAGTAACAGCCGACAGTCAAGCGGTTTTAATAAACTATCATTTCCACCCGCTGCTAACGTTAGCTAGCTAGCTACTAGTTAGCTTAGGAGCTAGCTAGCTGGACAGGCTGAACACAGGCGAATAAAATGTCTTTTCACCTTCTGATCACCACCTTCGACCTCGGCGATGTCTTTGTCGAGATCCGTCCCTCGGTTTGTGAGCAAGGTGGTGTCCTTGAGAAAAAACGAGTGCGTCAGGCAGAGCTTTTCAGAGGCGATTTGATAGCTGACTCGTACAGTGCAGTCGGTCAGCTTTTTTTTTCTCCCTTCTCCTGACGTGTCCTGCCTGCTCAATGACACAGCTCTCTATCTCTAATCTGGACTGAGTGATCAAACAGCTTTGTTAACGTGGCAATGAGTCAAATATATCCAGCCAAGCGTCTTTCATAAGCCCTACTCGATCGGTTTCATTGTTCGTTTGATTTTCGGTATGTTTTCTCGCTAACTGTCTTCCCTACAGAGCCAGCCGAGTCCTGTGTGCTTCTTTGGCTGCCCCTATCTCCTGAAACCGACCGTGGCCGAATGACAGCGAGAGATCAGTCGAGACACACTTCCGCTTCTGGCACCTCCCTCTCCGCCACGGCCCCTCCCTCCGAGAGCCACACCTCGGTGTGTGATTGGCTGCTCGACCGGCAGCTTCGCCTCATTTTTACTACATTTAAAGGCCATGCACCAATAATACAACCATGCCATCCATAAGTACTGCCCACTGAGGTCAGATATGATTAACAAAAAGAAAGAAAAAAATCCTCTCAGCACGGTCCTGTCCTTTCACGATGCAGCCGGCATCAGGTCGTGAGAAAACTGAGATACCCCCCCCCCTCCAAAGGATGGAAATGCCTCAGAAAAAGAGCATCCTTTGCCCAAGCTTTTTCATCTCCTGCTCATTCATTGTAAATGTGGAAATGAGACAGGAAGGCAGGGTATCATTACAAGAGTGGTTTAAATTATATCCAGTTTGTATTCATTGAATCATGATCCTGTAATTTGACACTGTCATAGGGGTTTTGATTAAATTACATATTTTTTTGCATTATAAGGTAATAGTAGTGGTGTGTATGCTTCATGTTCAGAGGTGTTTCTGATATTCCGCCACTATTTTGTCACGAAATTTGAAAGACAAAAGAAAATCCTCATAATAATATAATAAACGCAAAGCTATGCCACCTTTACGTCTCAACAGCCTCGATAGAGAACCCCAGGAGTCAGTCCTGAAACCTGGAAATGAGTTTGCATTTCAGCACCTCCAGTTCCCTTGTCTCAGAGTTCTTGGGGTTTTTTTGAATGGGTTTTTTGTTAGAAGCCTTAAATAATGTCTGTGGTTAACACTAGCTTAAGAGAAGTTTTGGTTTATGACATAAAATATGGCAGTAAATACTCCTATCACCTCAAAAACTATACACGCTAATAAAAATTTGTCACATGTTGTGCCTTACAGACTATCTTACATCAAGTTACATTATATGGCATGAGTTTATGACATGCGTATTGTCCTGCATGTGAATTTCCTAGAGTAAAATTATGTTCCACCAATAATAAATGTATGAAATATGTTTTATTTATGACACATTTAGGGGCCGCCTGGTGGTGCAGTACTGTGCACTGTCACCTAACAGCAGGTCAGGTTAAGGACAGGTTAGGCCGAGTTAGTGTTTTTTTTTTTCTGGGTTCTCTAGCTTCTACCAGAAGTCCAAAGACATGCAGGTCAGGTAAAGTGTTTAATTTAAATTTCCTGTAGGTGTGTATGTGAACACGAATGGTAACCTATCTCTGTGTGTCAGCCCTGTGACTAGCAGCCTCTCCAGGGTGTTTCTCTGCTTCTCACCCAATCTCAGCTGGAATTGGCCCCACGACCCATGAGAGGATAAGCAGTTATTTCACAGAAAATGAATATGATACATTTACATATGCTGTGTTTTTGTATATCTACAATATTTGTGTTAGTTCACCATAAAGACAGTAAGCAGGGGGAGACAGCTAGCACCCTGGCTCTGTTCAAAGGTAATAGTTTTGTGGGGAGTTAGGTGCTGGACTATTCCTGCATTCATGTGTTTTCAGAATAATCCTCATTAATAGTTCATGACTGGAAAAATTCACGTCAACGCCCCCTCAAGTCGGAACAAGAACCAGCCAAAATTTTGGTACACAGGTTGCCGAGTTGACATCACAAATTAAATGTGACGGTAAAAAACTTTATTAATACATAAATGGCATGTCATTTTTGGGGGTCATATGTAATTTGTAGTAGGCCTATGGCATTAGGTCTTGCCATTAGTTGCTGTCCATGTAGACCTAAATTAGTTAGAAAGTTATTTACTATTCATTGGCATTAGTCAAATAAAGCAATATTTTTGAAGTTTCAGGGTGTGCACTGGTGCTGCAACAAGTCTGGGACAAAATCGCTGTGTAATATAAAGCTTCAAATTGTTCTCAAAGGGTTGTTTGAATGCTCTGGGCAATAAAATACAACACAGCTTCCATGTTACAACTTAAAGCTCATGAACACACCAAAATCACAAGAACGACTTCTCAACTCAGGAAATGAGAACATCCAAGGAGCACGCGAACGCAAGATACAGGCAAACAACTACATACAATGTTGTACAATGTATAAATCTGAGTTTTAGAGTTGCTGGGAGATGTTTCTGTTTTAACCTTATGGACAGGCTAACTGTTTCCCAATGCTTCCAGTCTTCATGCTATGCTAAGCTAACACTTTGCAGGCTGTAGCTTCATATTTCACAGATTAATATGAAAGTGATACTGATACTTTCATCTAACTCTCTGCAAGAAAGCAACAAAACATATTTCCAAAAACTGTTCATAATAATGTAGCTCTGAAAGAGCATTGCAACACTTCCCTGCACGCACTTTCTCTCTGATGTAATAGTTTTAATCTTAATCTCTTCCTGTTTCTGTGCAGTAGATCACACTATTTTCAGCTATAGCCCTAAAACCCATGCGTCGGTTTCTCTCTACTCTGCCAGACGAGTGACCATTCAACCCTTTTCTTCTCAACACCCGCCCACACTGTTCCCCATTTCTCTTTATCTCCCTCTATGTCCTCCTCTGTGTCCTTCTCTCCTGTACGGTCATTATCACCTCGAGGTCATCAAACAGCTCTGACTCTGTCAGTCTTGCCGACTCTCAACTGGCAGTGTTACATGCGGCCCCAAATGGCTATCTAATAAATCTGTCACTTCAAGTCCAGCTGGGAGAGAGTGATAAATTAGGGAATCTGTAGTGTTCTGCATTATTAAGTGAGTACAGAGAGGATGAGCAGGCAATGGGAGGTGGGCGATGGCAGGTATTGGCAGGGTTAGGGAATGACCGGCTTAAAGTAATCTGATTAAAAAAATAGATTACAGATGTCTGATAGTAACACTGTTCACATTAAGCTTGCAAATTGGAGCTGCACAAATACCACCTCATGCAACTGAATTTGGAGGTCTGAAAAGTGAATGTGAGTCACGTATTTTGACAAAAACAATTTCATGCTAAAAATAATACAATCACACATAAAAGAGAAGAGAAATTTCAAACCTATATGCCACTCTTAACTTATTTATACTGTTCACAGAGGCCACTAACCACAGCATTGATAACCAGTCCAGCTAACACTCATAAAGGAGCAGTGTGTAGGATTTAGTGGCATATAGCGGTTACATCCAGCTGAAATATCTCTAGTTTTTTTTTACCGTTATTTTATCTGCATGTTCCCTTTGCATGTAACATTCAGAAATTGCCATTAATCTCCCACTTCAGAAAATATTACCCTTTCTGACTTTAGGGTGCAAAATATTCTGTCCTTTTTCTCTGGAATAATATAATTAGTCTTTTAATTTTCTAATGATAATGATACAATGATGCAGCAGCTATCTTCCAAAGATAATAATTTTCCTTGTATTGCCTTTTAATCAATGCAATAGGTCAAACACTACATGTGCAGTACAGTAGCTCCTGCCTAAAACTTGCCTCAAATCTCTGATATAATGTCATTTTTATCGGTGACCTCCATTCCCTTTCCTCATTTTCTAATCTCCGTTCTGTTCCACAAACGAAAGTGTTCGAGTGAAATCTTAATCACACGCTGGAGGGCAAGAATCAGCGGGAGAAAGGAGTAATGTTTGATAGTCCTAAATGCGCTCCAGCTTCACATTATTGCTTGTGTATGGCAGAGTATTCCTCTGGCAGTGGGGTGGATATTTAGGCAGAGTGCTCGGTTCAGTTAAATGTTTTCCAGGATGGAATAACCGGTCTTACAGGCCTCACTCAGGAGACAACACCCTCTGAAACTTCTGTTCCTTTCTGTCTGTTTTTCACTCACACAGTTTTGCCAAATTTTTTCCAAAGCAACCAAAAAACAGAGCAAAAAGCAGGACAGAAACAACAAACATATTTATGTAATGATTTATGTAACTTTTATGTCTAATTTCTGCCCCAAAACAGACTGAGATGCACAATCCATCTACTGTATGAACTAGCTAACAGCCAGTTTTACCATGTGTTCTCTTTCTGGCAAAGGGTTTGCGTGTGCTGTGCCATATCCAAGACTGGATAGGTGCTATGAATAAAACATTGAATCCATTAAAAAATTAATCGCCTTTTACCTTAGGCATAATTATGGTGCAATTCCTCCCAGAGTGCATGTGTGTGTGAGTGCAAGTGTTCATTTGTTTGTGTGCACAAAGGTGCCAGAGTGCAAATGTGCACATGCTAATTTCATAACTCCACTGTGGATGATTTATATCTTAAAATCTTTATTTGAAACATTTTCTCTGATGGTAGAGACATTTCTGCAGCCCCTTCCACTTTGGCTCGTGAAGCTTACTTATTTGGCAACTCAAAAATATATTTTTATCCATCTAAAAATATGGCTGTTTTCCAGGTTGACATTTGGCAAATACAAGGCTTTGACCTGACAGCAAATTGTATTTGTGTAAATTATGTAGATGTTTCAAAGATAGACGGGTTTGAACAATGTTACAGAGCCTTGCGATGTGCTGTTGCAGTGTTGTCTTTGTGTTCTATGAAATATTCAGGGAGTGTACATGTTGCTAACAAAACGGTGTGGACGTGCTCCTGGGTGGCTCTGGGACACAACAAGGACCTCTGGGTACAGGGTACAGCAGGAGGGGGTGTTGAATTAGGTGATCCAAAAAAACAAATATTAGCAAGGAGCGATGGAAAGATAAAAGAGCAGAGGCAAATAAAAGTCAGGGATGGATGCAAAAACAAAGACTGTTAAGGCTCCTCATCTGAAAGGTCTCTAACATATGATGGCCTAGTTTTGCCTTAAAATGTCTCAGACAAGGATTGTAGTTCATTCATTTTGAACACGGTTATTAATAATCCTCACAGACAAAGAAGACTTGATAGATGTGACAGAGCCTCAATAAGTTCTCCAATATTTCTACTATCACAATGATCCACTTTAATCAATCATTCAGTCATTGATAATGTTATTTGAAATATATACAAAACCATCAGCTTCATCTGTTTTTTTATATTAGGGAGAAACTTCCCTCTACAGCGTTTTTTCCCCTTTTTGACAGCTTGACATCTTTCACACCCTTCATCCGCACGGTGTATTTTGCCCTAGTGTGCTCTCCCTAGGGACTCTATACTAATTAAGCCAAAGAGGTCTCTGCCGAGATAGGCCAGGATGACTGTTTGAAAAATACACATGGACTCTGTGTGTGTGTGTGTGTGTGTGTGTGTGTGTGTGTGTGTGTGTGTGTGTGTGTATGTATGTCTCAAAAAGGCCAGGCTGATTTCATGACTCCACTGGGTACAGAAGGGATAATAAATTACAACAGCACAGCAGCTGGGGGTCTGTGATGTGAGTGTCAATGTGTGTGTGTGTGTGTGTGTGTGTGTGTGTGTGTGTGTGTGTGTGTGTGTGTGTGTGTACGTGTGTGTGTGTGTGTCTTCAAGCTCACTAGGTTGAGCAAATATGTAGTTAAGTGAATTAACACATATTTTAAAATTCAACATTTTGCACTGCTGGAAAATGTGCAGTTTGACCGCTTTTTCAGTTCTCAGTTCTGATCATGGTGTAACTGCTCCTATCAATAAAGGAAAATATGGTAGGTTATTTTTTTTAAATGTGCTTAACAGTTTATGAACTGCAAAAGATTAATTTAATTAATTCTGTTTGGAGAGGCACCAACTTCAGAGAGAAAATTGCCCAAATTTGCATAATTATTGTAACTGGCATGGAAAATTAGTACTGGTGGATTACCCATTTTTGCCCTGGCAGTAGTTGTGATAATCAGATGTGAACTAGGCACATTAATGCCAAAAAGTTTCACAAAGAACTGGGATCGAACACAGTGTCTTGGTTTAGCCAAAATGTCACTGATTCTTCCCCGGGGGAAATTGGGTCATGGATGTACAAAAAAAAAAAAAAAGTCTATCTTGACATCTTTCACTACAGCCCTGTATCTTGAGTGACTCTTGTACTATATGTGGCAGTTTGCAATGTGTGAATTTGTTGTTGCCATGGCAATGTCAAATTTGGGCTACTTGTTCATTCATTCACTGTCAGTGACACATAAAAGGGACTCTGCTTATTTTCATCTATTTGCATCTTTAGTTGCCTTATAAATCAACACAGCAAAACCATTTTGACACAAGTATGTGTGTGTGCGTGCATGTGTGAGTGTGTTTATAATTAAAGAATGTGCACATGTGTATGACATTCATTGAGGAACTGTACTGCTAAAGCAAGAGAGGCTTCATTTACCTTCTGGGCACTTCTCCATCGCTGATGAGTATGGCTGGGTGACATGCTGAGAGGAGTCAGGACAACAGATGCTGGATGCATGTGGCTTCAAGTAAAAGATCCACCCATTTGATAATATTCAACAGTATTTTTGTAATCATATGACATTCAAGTCACAGATCAAGTCACGTCTCATCGAGACTTTTTCTCAGGATGTGTTGTATTTGGTTTCTAATATAATATAGAATATGATATCATGGTTATATCCTGTTTCCTCAATGTGCACCAAATGGCAACCTCTGGGGCGAAAAATGAAACCAACATGGTTACAAAAACTGTAGTTCATCCAATGGCCACTTGAGGCTGGCTCCATCAATCCCCATAGACTATCATGTTTACAGCAGAAATACACATCTTTATAGCCTGGTACAAAATAGGTTTGGTCTCTATAGCTAATGTCTCAGTTCAAGACAACTGTACAGGGATACATTTTTATATAACTCACTCATTAACTTTTAAATAAGACTTGAAATCATGCATAATTAAGGGCGGGCCACTGTGAATGACAGTCTGTTTGCCGACAGTGTTCTCTGCTTCTCAGTCAGATCCATGACTCATCGCTCTCATCCAAATATGGTCACTTCTGGAATAAAAACAACAACATTGCGACGGCAACAATGGCAAACTTAAAGCTCCAAATCAACAGTCTACAAACCAATAGGTGACGTCATGGTGGCTACGTCTATTATTTTTACAGTCTATGGATGTGCCTCATCAAGTTGTGTTTCAGTTATGGATTTCCTTTTTTAGCCAGAATGATTTTTAGCCATGCTCCCGACATGGCTCTATGGATGGCAATGTCAGTCATGTAGGTCAGTGAGTCTGTCCGTGCATCATTTGGTCCATCACTTTGGTCCAGAAATATTTCAGCAGCTGTTAAAAAATAGATAAACACATTCACGTCTCCCTCAAAAATGTAATATGAATTTCAATAATCACCTGATATCCAATGCCATGTTTACATCAAACTTTCAATATGTCCAGTACTTTAGTCTATGACCAAAAATCTGCAAAACTACACTGAAAGGCTCTTCCGGAATTTTTTTAAAATGTGGGGAGCGTTCTTTGTCCATGCAGAGAAAATTACCTTCCCTGAACAACATCCCATTTAATCATATTTACCATTTATCTATATTGTTTCTACTTTTATTCCGACTTGAAGGGTGAAGTTGTTATGTTTATGGTAAAATGTGAAAAGCCTCTTGTGTTTTCTGTGTTATTTCTATGTATCGCATGTTATGGTTCTTTCTGCACTCTTATTATTGTAAATTTTTGTGTTAAAAAATCAGTGAACAAAATTCCTAAAAATGTATACTAATTGGATTTTGTTCTTATTAAACTACCATTTTTTTGCAGTCATTTTGCCGCATTTTTTGCCACTTCACCAAGTTTTGAATGCCAAGTAGGAGATACGATACTGTAGCTTTTCGAAATTCCCCAACTCTCCAACTGGAAATGATGTCTTGAAAACTGATATTCTTCCTCAGCTGCAAGCCAATTTGTTTGTCATATCAATGTTTGCAGCTACCTCTCTCATTCAAAACACAACATGTGTTGTATTGAGGCTTGCAGCAGGTGGACAAACTGGAATCTCTGCTATGAGTTCTGTTTTTCAGTTCTGAGTGTCTTACACCAAAACCTGATGTTTGCCACCGCTAACATTTAATTTTCATTCAAGCTGCGGAAAATTGCTGTTGACCTACAAAATAGGATCCAAAAGTCTGTTTGTTGTCCGCTGACCTGCTCGTTGTATACCAAGTTTGGGCTGTGTCTCTTGTAAGGTCCGTCTGTATGGGGTTCATTGTCTGTGTTTGTCTTTCTCTTGTTTTCTCTTTCCTGTGTGTCTGTACACACATACACACACAGACACACACATATGTACACACAGTGCTGCTGACAGGGGCTAAAAGAAAGAGCAATGGGCAGAGGAATGCTGAGTCAAGCAGACCTGAGCCACCCCCAGCCCCAAATAAAGGTACAGAACATGTGGCCTCATCAATAATGTAAAGTCCTCCTCATAGCCCTGAAAATCACTATGTGTACATGGCATGATTATTCAGAATCTTACAATATTCTGAACTTGATATAAACAGCATATTCCATTTGGATCTTGAGATCAGGCCTTATTCGCAATGTGTCATGTGGAGACATGTGGAGTGTGCTGATATTATTCAGGTTTTAGGAACATCCTTTGGACATGTATACAGCACATTCAGAATATGCATCTCAATTGGGGTTTTTACGTTACAGTTGCGACACGCAGCCTCTTGCTTGTTTACTGTCAGCTTTGTGTGTGTCCATTGTAAACAAATCTACTCGCCAACAGTTTGCAACGCTGATGTAGAGATGCATGCCTAAAAGAAAAGTCCATATTTTGAGTCAGAAGGAGAAACACAGCTACATTAAAACATTATGAAAGACTCAGATAACAGATTTTCAGAAATAAGCAAATATCTCAATACAAAACTTTTGAAAAAGTTGGTTGAAGGATTGAAAGAGAGAGGCTGCCTTCACACAGTCAAACAACTCTGCCATGGGTGGGACACTGTGAAAAAGTCCTTATTTGACATAAAGAAGCCAAATGGCTTAAGCTGTTCCACTTTCCTTTATTTTGACATGATAAATGACACGTTAGGGCACTTACCCCTTTAAAACATACATATTTATATTAAACTGAGTATGCTCCAATGCATAAAACCGGGAGTTTTAGAGGCATATTTATTTTCATTAGCCTCGTAAACAGTGGTTGAATATTTTCTTTTTTGGAATAAGGGCAAAAAACTGAATATTTTGTGCATGTGAATGTAGTCACTAATATTTACAGTGTGTGTCTCAGTGATAAAAAAGAACAAATAATATGCATTTGAGTAACTTTAGTTGGTTTATTTAGACATTAGGCTGTGTGTCTGTGGTTCAGAGGGGTACACAAAAAGAGTTGGTTAGGATTATGGTATTTCTGGATCACTTTAACAGCGAGGTGGAGCTCCAAGTGTCTCTTATCAGTCGAGACAGCTGTACCTCCGAGGATGCTGTGATGTACTGTGATGTGTGTGTCAGCCTGCAGATGTAGTTAAAGGCGGTCTGAATGATGTGCATGCTGTGACTACCAGCTGGAGGTTTCCAGACATGACTACACGTTACTTCCTCCAGAAACTCTGTAATCCACCAAAATCTCAGTTCCTTCAACTATGAACTGAGAATTAAGCGATTTTTGGTAAAAGTTCCCAAAGGCTGAGCCTCTTACCACTTGCATGCAAAGTAAAACCCTTTGACTTTGCATTCCTTTGATCTACTGTATCAAACTCATCACATGCAGACATGAATTGTTTTTGTGTGCACAAAGTATCTGGGCCACTTCTAAGCTGATTTAGTATTGTATGTTTGATGGAAAAATATTTTTATTGTGATATTTTGTCCAAATATAATTTAAGAGCATACAAATTAAGTAGAAATTCAAATAATGCCATTCTTTAACAACTGCTGGCAATAAAATCCTTAATAGTGATGGTCTTCTCATTGGTAGGATAGACGACATAGGTCTTAGGTATACTGGTAGTTCATGGAGGCTCCACATCTCAGCTTGCCTTGAAGAGGTTTTGTTATGAGTTTCACGATGTTGACATGTTCTAACCACTAATTCCCTTATGTTTCTTCGTCTTCCAAAAGTAGGCAGGTCTTGAAATGTTTCAGTCAAGGATGGGTTGTTTTGGAGAAACTTCCAATGTTTTAGAATTATTTCCTTAATGTTCTAAGTTTTAGGTGTGAATACAATACAGTAAATAAGGTATGACTTAGATCTGGGTTAGATTTGAGGGTTTTTGAACTTGTGAATATGCCTCTTGAATACGCTCTGTCTTCTGCACAAGCCAGCCAAATCTTCATTTTTTTCCTTAGCTTTGAATAACATATCTTCTTTATTGTTCATATATCCTTAACAGTCTACTGAACTGACTTATAGACAGACTTTCAGCATGAAGAAGTGTTCTCCAATTTGTAGGCCCAGTGAAAAAAAAGAGGACATCTTTGTTATTGGTGTTGTTATTGTTACACGTACAGGATATCAAGAAAATTCATTTCCTAATGGCTATAGTCAATGGTGTAGTGGAGGGTATACCCTCCTCTTTTTCTGGTAGTTTACAGTATATCCACTTATCAGTCAAAAAGCCATCGGAATATATAGGAGAGTATACCCACTTCCTCCTTAGTAACTATCTACCTATAGTACACACATCTCATCAACTACTACTACACCTCTGGCTATAGTTAAGTGTGAATTTCAGGGCTGCAAATATATAATTTAAGAACTGTAAAAACAGATTGTCCTAACTTGTCTGGTGTTCAGAAATTTGCAAGTGTTTCAAGGCTGTTTTGCTATTTTCATGTCTGTATTTGGTAAATTGAAAAAATCAAAATAAAAAAGTGGAGACTACAGGAAGTTACTGGTTTCTTCATATTTACCATAGAAGCATGGAAGTGGCATTGATCTTCTCCTCTAACCGAATAAATTAATTTCCCATAAACTGTCAAATTAGGACTTTAATGCACCTCACACCTTAAAAAGTATATATTTTTAAGGAGCACTTCTTCTAAGATCATTGATTGATTTCTAGGATTGGGTACTGTTCACATCTGAACTGATAAAAGTATTGATACCTGGAATTTGGCACTGGTATCCAACAGTACCTTTTTATGGTACTTTACTCCCTCTGTAATATAAAAAAAGTAATTTCTATTGCATTATATGAGTCCAAACGTCTAACAGTAGGGAATTTCAGAAGCAGCCAGTGATGGCTAATGTTAGTAAAAAAAAAATAAGGGTTCAACTTTTTTGGCCTGGGCTGCAGGCATACTAACGCTAGCCCTATTGATTTCACCAAATCATCTTTGGGTGAAAGAAGTTACATGTTTAATATTTTATTTTACTTCTACTTTTATTTTGGGTTGTCTATTCATTCTATGCACAAAGCAAACTTTACTTCTGTCTCATACTGCATGAGGAAATCTTTCAGTACACAATGTATATCACTGTAAATTTTTGTTTTTCAT